>NC_057810.1:365623778-365955319 GCF_018294505.1 Triticum aestivum
TGCCCCGCGAGCTGCCGCCCCGCGGCCCAACCCCACCTCGCCGGAGGTACCGCACCGATCCGCCGCAGCCAGTTTTTTTTCAAAAGCCCTTCGAGTTTTTTTTAGAAACCCTAGTTCGTTTTTTTGTTTCGGTTCGCCGGTTTTTTTTCGGTTCGTCTACTTAGCGGACGTTCGTCCGTATGTTTGTTTAAATGAACTGTTTTCTTCTGTTAGTTACAGATAATGAACGTTCGTTCGTTAGTCTGTTCATCAGTTTTCTTTTATCGGAATTATCTGCGATTATTTTCTGTCACGATTTCCGATCCGATCTTAGATTCTGTTTTTCGTCGCGC
This sequence comes from Triticum aestivum, assembly GCF_018294505.1. NCBI lineage: Eukaryota > Viridiplantae > Streptophyta > Magnoliopsida > Poales > Poaceae > Triticum > Triticum aestivum. The sequence goes on from NC_057810.1 coordinate 365,624,111, forward strand.
TCGTTAGTCGGAATCAGGTGATTCAAACGCCTAGAGTTTCGTCTCGAGACCCTCTTTCTGTCTAATCAACTTAAACAAGGTTTTGGTACTGTAAAATTTGACTTTAGTCCAGATTAGTAAACAGATCTTGTTTCTTTCGCCGTTTGAGTGTCGTTGCTCCGTTTGGTTTGATTCTTAAGTTGAAATTTCTGGTCAATCTCTTTTATTTGGAGTTTTGTTTGTGCATCTTTGCTAGTTGCTTATGTATGTTATTGTTTGTTTGTGATAGAATTCCCGGAGTGCGAAGCGTGTTACTACGAGTCTCTAGGATTCACGGATCGTCAGCAAGGCAAGTAACACATTGATCATACTCTTTCCATACCCAGTTTTTATTGCATTAGTTCAATCCTCAAACTTTGCATGGTTAGGATGTCTTTAACTTGTGGGTTGGGAAGTAATTGATGAGGTAGAACCTATTGCCCTATTTGTTATCAAACCCTCGGGAGTTACTTCTACGCGTTGCCATGCTAAGCTCGTAGACGTGGTTTGGGTTTGAGTGTATACATGACAGATGTGAGATTGTTAATTAATGGTTTACTTAAGGTCGCAACTTAAAATTCACATCTGGGTGGATTGAGGCCCCTGTGGAACCCAGTGTTGTCTGTTTTATTTTTGGAAATCCCGGGGTACCTGTGTGATCTTCCTATGGACCGCCACCCAGGCTTAAAGGGAACTGAGATGATTCATGCTAGAAACTTCCGTGTGCAGCCACAAGCTACTACGGGCTCTAGCATAGTTGAGTAAGTTACGTGAAGCTCTTGAAGAGGTAGATCAGCAGGTAGTGGGTTTTGTAGGTTTGGTATGGTCTACCCGGAGTAGGGAGTTAATTTTTCTGAAAGACTATGTCTCGATCATCCATTTCTCAAACACCATGCAGTGCGAGAAATTCAACGGAAGCGATCGAGCCTTGTGGGGAAAAGTGCGCAAACCTCTGCAGAGTGTACAATCTAATCATGGTTAGCCATGTCCGCGGTTATGGACAATTTGAGTATCTAGTACTTGAGTTATCACATGTATCTCATCACTCATAATTAATATTTTTGGGTTGATAATTACTTTAGTTTGGGATTGAGTTGGGGTTAGACCTTCTCAATGTTTCAACCACCATGATAGTTAAATTAAAATTTATTCCTTTGTTGTAGGGAAAAATTTGCTTTTCGCAAAACTATAACCATAGAGCTTTCCACCAGCCATATATGCATGTAGTGATAGCATATTCTGTTTTTGCTCTACTGTGTTATATTGCCAGCATATTCGATGTGCTGACCCATTTTCGGGCTGCAACGTATTATGTTGCAGACTTTTCAGACGAGGAGTAAGGTTCGTTAGGTCGTTGCCGTGTAGCTCAGCTATGCCGTTGGAGTTGATGGACTCACTTTATCTTCCAAGCCTTCCACTGTTATCGCATTAGATGACCTTAAGCCATATTATTGTAATAAGTTCTCTTTGGAGACATTCAATGTAATAAGTGTGTGATTGCTACTCTGTTATAAATCCTTCAACTACTATGCGTGTCAGCATTACTGATCCAGGGATGACACTGAGGCACAGAGACTTGACCATTTGAGGTCAGGTTGCTACATGTATATGTAAGTATCTATAAAATATACGATAATAGTAATAATATAAATATATATAATGTGGTTAGAAGGGAAAACATAAATTGGACACAACATTATGATTCTTGTATATAGATAAATAGAACAGAGACCTGCGTTTTATTAAAAAATACATTGGGCTGGCGATCTTTAAGAAAAAGCCCATAGGCCGATATGGACCTCAAAAAATAAGTTGAAACCACTGTCTCCGTATGTCGTGGGCTACTCATGTTAAAATACAAAAACCAGGCCTAGCTGATACTTGTTTGCCCTCTGAAAAAAATGATACCAGATCCCCGAGCGAACTGGATTAAAGAGGGGGCCGGCGGCACGACTGAAGAAGCACATCAGAAGAGATTTTTTTTCTTTAGTGGATGGCTCTCGATAGCGTTTTTTTACTTGCCTATGCAACATACAACTTGTATTTTTAGCCTCCAAGTCCGTCGTGGTGGACCAGCAACCCATTTGCTGGGCGGGCCAACCTACAAAAACCAGCACTCGATTTTTCATCAAGCCCCCAAAACAACGCAGTACTATGTTAGTTTTGAGGCCGAAAACATTACGGTAGGGGTTGAGTGGGGGAGAGGGGAAGACATAGTAATAAAAAGATTAAAAAGAGGAGATGCGCCGTTGCTACCCTAACAAAGCTGGTGCAATTCTTCTCGGGAAGAAGGTGTGCCGTTGACACCCACGCGTCACATACCTCACAGTAGGCATACTAACAAGATGACACACAAATACAACAGAAAAGGTAAACATTCATATCAAACTCAGGTTCATAGGACACGTTCATATTCATAGCCAACATTCACTATCAACAACTCAAAAGATTCATATATACACAAGCTCAGCATATCTATGCATCCAAATGATTGATAGATCACACGACAATATTCATACATAATTCATAAAAAGATTCAGATATACACATGTTCAGTATGTTTATGCATCCAAATGATTGAGATCACAACCAATATGATACATGGACGAACTTTAATTACCTAGGGTACATACTGGTAAATGGTGTTCAATCGGAGGTACTTCTAGCTAAAATTAGTTCTTGTACGAGTAAACTTTCAAGTACATAAGAGGCAGCACAGACAATCTGAACTTTGCTTGTAGGTTTATCCTCAAATAGTGGCCTCGTGCCGAGGGAGGTTTGAGCAACTTGGCCACTACTTTCATCCAACTAGTTTACTGGCTCATCCTGGTCATGTATCTCGCCAAAATTCTACATTGCAGACGAGAAAGGAGGCGGTTGAGAAAATGAACCACCCAAATTTTTTGTGCAGTTCAACTGCAATGGAGCATCCTTGGCATGCAGACTAATTAAGTTCCAGATGAATATACGCGTCAACCAACTTGTCTGAAATCTTTAGACTCCATGCCATATAGTACGCTACCATATGTGCCGATAACCAAAATGCACAAGTTGGGACCAAAGACTGGACTGCGTTTTTCTGGGCTATGCACCAAGCAATATTTTTGGCGTTCACTCTCCTAATACTTGGAGTTTGACAATTGGTTGATGCCAGTTGATACTCGAATGAATATAGGCACTTCTTCTTGTCAACATTGATGCTTGTCCGAGTGAACTTTGGAGTACAAAGCAGCAGCATAAGTACATGTCCATCTGATCATTTTGTGCAGTTCTACTTAAATCACCAACGTAATGATTTTCCTGCGAGTTCATGCTCCAAATTACTCCTTTATGAAATTGGCAAACAGCAGCACAATACCAAATTACCAATACATATGACAAGCACAATAATCAGGATAAAGACCAGTACCAACCTGTGTGAGGTAGCATATCAATTACTATTTCCTTTGACTGGAAGCTGAGATAAGCGAAGCGACTGACAGCGAAGGAAAAAAGAAAGCCGATATTAGCGACTGACAGGAAAGGACGGAAGCTGTCGAGGCAATGAAGCACCCAAAGTTTTTGTGCAGTTCCACCAAAATCAAGCATCCCTATTGGCACATATATTGAGAGAGTGAGATTACCGTAATAGTGGGACTAGTTGATGAAACATACACTAACAAATAGAAGCGCCCTCATTATCTTAATGGGTAAAGTTAGCAACATAGTAGTCTTGCTAGAGGTATTAGTTTATTTAATATGTTGCAAAACTTTAATGTGCAAAGATAAAGGAGTTTCTCATGACAGTAGCACGATACAAATAGAGATGACAACAAACTATATGGATGAAGGCCTTAGGCCCGTACCAACCTGAGAAAAAAAGCTTATTCATGTAGTCCTATATGAGATGATAAAGCACTCACTGGAATCACACAATAGTATATATTTTTGTGCACTTCAAATGTATGGTTGAAATCACTCTTGTCTACCAGTGCTGAGATTATATCGAAAGATTATCAAGAACTTTCGGCAGAGGTAAAGCACTGGCTGGCATATAGTTCATTGTATTGTCTTGTGTAGTTCCACTAAAATGTATGATTGGCACAACATGATCCCTATTTGCACAAGTAGGAACAAGGTGAAACCTTCATTAGCTTAGTGAGAAAGGATAGGAAGACACTAGTATATTACTCAAACAGTAGCATCAAATTCATGATGGACAATACGCAAAACATTGCCTCATTGAACCAATGGCAATAAATTGACATGCAAAACAATAGCACTATTATGTCATGACGCTAATAATATTCCCTCCCTGCTGCACCACATGATTCACCTCCATAGACAAACATACACACGTACATGATTCGGCATAGGGTCCTACTAAAGATTTGTTTAACTCCGACAGGAAAATTAGGCAACAATAAATTAGTGGCACTTAAGTACTCCTAATTAATTAAGCGAGACAGCAGAAGTGGAACGGCTCCCTGGAGAATCGTCTCACATGTAAGGTAGTCATTGCCGAAGCCCTTGAATGGCCTCGACTGAGGCCTCTGGCTTTAGCACGATCGCCTTGGCACTTCTTATTCTTCTTCTTCTTCTTCCTCTTCATGCTCTATTTCTCTTTCTCCTCACCAGTTGGTTAAACCAAGTACATGATTGGCCTTCTAATTCAGAATTGGTTTTGTCAGTGAGGGAGTACAAGTGTACTAGTAAAAAATAACATTATTTTCTCATGGCAGTCGGAAAAAGAGATGAACACATGCATTTAATATCATTTTTACCTAAAGGAAGGTTATGCCGCGAATATGGATGATGAGGATTGGAACACAGATCTCCCTTTGTGCAGTTCCATCGAAATGAACCAACTGTTCCATTCTGACATTCCAGTTAAACAGCACAAAAGTTACTTATTTCAAGTAGAGTTTTGTGCAGTGCACAAAAAGGTCACAACAGCAACCAGGTGAATTAGATATCCCTGTTTGCACAAAAAGGTACAGAGGAAATAGTCATAGTCTCAAACAATTACAGGCAAAAACATTTGGCTAAACTTGTCATGGCTTATAACAGTGGCATGGCTTCATTTTTACCAGGGACATTAGATTAAGAACAACTAAATATTTGGTATAAGGGCATGGGATAGTGGGTGCACCAGCAATCCAGCCCCATGTACATAAACATGGGCATAAAGTGGTGATTCATAGTTTGTTGCCCCGAGAAACAAACATCCAAGAAACATATCTGGGTTGGTCCCATTTTTGTTCACTCTAGCCACCTACTCCTATGTGTGGATAGCAAATCTAGTCCTGCTCATACCACTGTGTATAGCGTTACCCCTATATTTCCCTTTTCGACCAAGAGACCGGTTGGATGACCAGTCTGTACTACTTTCACCCCCTTTCCTTCTTGTTTGTACCAAGTCCAATGTACATACTAAATTCCCCCACCCCCACTTTATTTCTTGTTTGAACCAAGTACTTCCTCCGTCCGGAATTACTTGTCATCAAAATGGATGTGTCTAGAACTAAAATACATCTAGATACATCCATTTCAATGACAAGTATTTTCGGACGGAGGGAGTACAAGATTCGACTCCATGAAGTAGCTTTACCTCTAACAATAGAAGAAAAAAATAGGTGACGTTGGACCATCCGATCGAGAGGGGCTGAGAGGTAGAAAATGATGCACATGCAGCGACGAAGCGAGCTGGGGAAGTAGAGCTAAGGCAGTTACGAACGAAGATATACCTAAAGGTCATCGAGATGTGGATAGGTGAGCGGCGGGAGGCCGGATCCGCCCATAGGCAACAACGAAGGGAACGGAGGACCTCCCGCGCCGGCGCTTGATAACCCGCAAGTATACGGGATAGTTGTAGCCCCTTTCGATAAGTAAGATTGTTGAAACCAACGAGGAGCTAAAGGTAGAACAAATACTCTCTCAAGTCCTATCGGGCACTGATACGACTCTACGCACGCTTGACGTTCGCTTTACCTAGAACAAGTATGAAACTAGAAGTACTTTGTAGGTGTGATAGGATAGGTTTGCAAGATAATAAAGAACACGTAAATATAAACTAGGGGCTGTTTAGATAAAGATGCAATAAAGTAAATATAGCGAGTGTGGAAAAGTAGTGGTAGGAGTTTTGGAATTGTCCCTAAGCAATTGACTACTTTACTAGACCGATAGCATGTTTTATGTGGGAGAGGCCACTACTAGCATGTCATCCGTGACTTGGAATTCTATGCACTTATGGTTGGAACTATTAACAAGCATCTGCAACTACTAACGTTCATTAAGGTAAAACCCAACCATAGCATTGAGATATATTGGTCCCCCTTCAATCCCGTATGCATCAATTTCTATGCTAGGTTTAAGCTTCTGCCACTCTAGCCCTCAAATACATAGTCCTATCAACATACAACTAACCCTATGGTGTGATCCACGCCCGCGCTCATATGATGGGCACCAAAGGACAGCAACATAACCACAAGCAAATTAAATCAATCATAGCAATTCATCAACCACCAATAGGACAATGAAAATCTACTTAGACATCATAGGATGGCAACACATCATTGGATAATAATATGAAGCATAAAGCACCAGGTTCAAGTAGAGGGTACAGCGGATTGTGGGAGAGTGGACCGCTGTAGATAGAGGGGGGAAGGTGATGGAGATTTTGGTGAAGATGGCGGCGGTGTTGGTGAAGATCGCGGTGATGATGGCGGCGGTGTTGGTGAAGATCGCGGTGATGATGATGGCCCCCGGCAGTGCTCCGGCGCCACTGGAAGCAAGGGGGAGAGGGGCCCCCTTCTTATTCTTCTTCCTTGACCTCCTCCCTAGATGGGAGAAAGGTTTCCCCTCTGGTCCTTGGCTCCCATGGCTTAGGAGGGGCGAGAGCCCCTCCGAGATTGGATCTATCTCTCTGTTCCTGCGTTTTTGGAATTCTGCCCTGGCACCGTTTCTTTTATATCCGGAGATCCGTAACTCCGATTGGTTTGAAACTTTCGCCCAGATCGTTTTCCAAAAATTAGCTTTCTTGCGGCCAAAGAAGGGCATCAACCGCCTTACGAGTGGCCCAAGAGGGTGGGGTGCGCGCCCACCTAGAGTGGGCGTGGGCCCCTATCTCCTGGCCACCTCGGGCACCGTCTCGCGTTGATTTTACTTCCCAAAAATCACAAATATTCCAAAATAATTCTCCGTCTGTTTTTATCCCGTTGGACTCCGTTCGATCTGGGGTTTCTGCGAAACATAAAACATGCAACAGACAGGAACTGGCACTTGGCACTGGATCAATATGTTAGTCCCAAAAATAGTATAAAAAGTTGCCAAAAATATATGAAAGTTGAATAATATTGGCATGGAACAATCAAAAATTATATATATGACGGAGACGTATCAGCATCCCCAAGCTTAATTCCTGCTCGTCCTTGAGTAGGTAAATGATAAAAAAGATAATTTTTGATGTGGAATGCTACCTAGCATAATCTTGATCATATGTCTAATCATGGCATAAATATTAAGACACGAGTGATTCAAAGCAATAGTCTATCATTTAACATAAAAACAATAATACTTAGGGCATCCCACCAAACAATCATGTCTTTCAAAATATCAATGCTTCAGAAAGTTATCCCTACAAAATCATATAGTCCGGTATGCTCCCTTTTCTTAACACAAGGTACCCCTCATGCCTATCCCGGTGTCAGCCAAGCAATTGTTTCATACTTTAGTATTCTCAAACTTTTTCAACTTTCACGCAATACATGAGCGTGAGCCATGGATATAGCACTATGGGTGGAATAGAATATGATGGTGGAGGTTATGTGGAGAAGACAAAAAGGGAGAAAGTCTCACATCGACACGGCTAATCAACAGGCTATGGAGATGCCCATCAATTGATATCAATGCGAGGAGTAGGGATTGCCATGCAACGGATGCACTAAGACCTATAAGTGTATGAAAGCTCAACAAAAGAAACTAAGTGGGTGTGCATCCAACTTGCTTGCTCATGAAGACATAGGGCATTTGAGGAAGCCCATCGTTGGAATATACAAGCCAAGTTCTATAATGAAAATTCCCACTAGTATATGAAAGTGACAACATAAGAGACTCTATATGAAGAACATGGTGCTACTTTGAAGCACAAGTGTGGAAAAATGATAGTAACATAGCCCCATTTTCTTTTTCTTCTTTTTTTGTTTTTTTTGTTTTTGGTGGGCTTCTTTGGCCCCCTTTTTTATTTAGGCTTATTTGGCCTTTCCCTTTTTTTCTTTTTTTTTCTTTTTTTCTTTTTTTTCATGGGGCAATGCTCTATAATGATGATCATCACACTTTTATTTACTTACAACTCAATATTACAACTCAATACTAGAACAAAGATATGACTCTATATGAATGCTTCCGGCGGTGTACTGGGATGTGCAATGATCTAGCATAGCAATGACATCAAAAAACGGACATGCCGTGAAAACATCATGCTAGCTATCTTACGATCATGCAATGCAATGTGACAATCAATGCTCAAGTCATGTATATGATGATGATGGAAGTTGCATGGCAATATATCTCGGAATGGCTATGGAAATGCCATGATAGGTAGGTATGGTGGCTGTTTTGAGGAAGATATAAGGAGGCTTATGTGTGATAGAGTGTATCGTATCATGGGGTTTGGATGCACCGGTGAAGTTTGCACCAACTCTCGAGGTGAGAAAGGGCAATGCACGGTACCGAAGAGGCTAGCAATGATGGAAGGGTGAGAGTGCGTATAATCCATGGACTCAACATTAGTCATAAAGAACTCACATACTTATTGCAAAAAATTATTAGCCCTTGAAACAAAGTACTACACGCATGCTCCTATGGGGGAGGTTGGTAGGAGTTAACCATCGCGCGCCCCCAACCTTCACGCAAAGATTAACAATCAAAATACAATGCGCACCAATTTGGTTACATAGTTAGTAGACCATACATGCATGCTTCGGGAATCACAAACCTTAACACCAACATCCTTACTAAACACAACCATCTACTAGTAGCTCCCACATATTATCATCACTATATCGCAAAACTATTGCAAGGAATCAAACATATCATATTCAACGATCTACAAGTTTTATGTAGGATTTTATGACTAACCATGTGATTGACCAATTCCTGTCATCTCTCTAAATTGATATAAGTGAAGCAAGAGAGTTTAATTCTTTCTACAAAAGATATGCACATGCACTAACAAATATAAGTGAAGAGAAACAGGCAATCCAAACTTCAAATGATATAAGTGAAGCACATGAAGCATTCTATAAAGCCATACTCAAAAGATTTAAGTGAAGTGCAATGAGCATTCTATAAATAAACCAAGGACTATCTCATACCGGCATGGTGCATAAAAGAAAAGTGAAAACTAAATGCAAAAGACGCTCCAAGAGTTGCACATATTGCATGAACGAAACAAATCCGAAAACATACCGGTACTTGTTGAAGAAAGAGGGGATGCCTTCCGGGGTGCCTCGGTCATCCCCAAGCTAGAGCTCTTGCCTCTCTTCCGTTTCCTCATATCGAGACCTCCTTGATTAGACACTTCATCCACACAAAACTTCAACAGAAAACTCGGTAAGATCCGTTAGTATAATAACGCAAATCACCACTCTAAGTACTGTTGCAAACAAATTCATATTTTGTTTTTGCATTGTGTCTACTGTAATATAACTTTTCCATGGCTTAATCCACAAATATAAATGGATTGATTCATCAAAACAAGCAAATTATGCATCACAAATAGAATCTGTCAAAAACAGAATCTGTCAAAAACAGAACAGTCTGTAGAAATCTGAACATTCACCATACTTCTGTTACCCCAAAAATTCTACCAAAATTAGGAAAAATAAACAAGTTGTACAGAAAGACATTGCAAAACAGTCAGAACCATTTGACGTTCCAGATAAAAATGTAAAATCGAGCACTACAGCCAAAGTTTCTGTCCTGCACCGTACAAACCAACAAGCATTGTAAACATCCTAAAGGCAAATCTTGGCACATTATTTCTATAATACAATGGAATTGTACAAGGGGATAATTATTTTTGATGAAAAGTTTCTGTAATTAAGATTCACAAAGTTTCCGTGAGCATAACAAAGTTAAAGGAGCTCTCCCACTTCAACAATGCTTGTCTTTCTTACTTTCACTTCCCTTTTTGAAAAGTTTTTAGGTTCCCCTCTTTATTTTTGTGTTTTTAAACTATATAAAAGCACTCAACAGAAATAAATGACTCTCTAAAACTTCCGGGTTGTCTCCCTGGCAGCGCTTTCTTTAAAGCCATTAAGCTAGGCATTTAGTGCTCAAGTAATGGATCCACCCGGATCCCAAGGTATATCAAAGCCAATTTTAATTAACAATGATTTGTAATTTGGTAGTGAGTACAAAGTAACATATATCAAGCAATGACGAAGTCTAACTCTCTTCCTATGCATCGGCATGTCATAATAGAACAATTCATGCACACCAAGTAGAGGCCAATGCATAGTATAAGCAGTTTCTTGCAATTCTATCATATTGGAAACATAGAGAGGTGGAGATATAGTTCCTCTCTCATAATAATTGCAAGTAGGAGCAGCAAGCACATGCATATTACATTCATCAAAATCATCATGTGCAATGGTAAAAGGCAACACATCAATATAATCCTTAATACGCAGAAACTTCTCCGATATAGTGTAGTTTGGAGAGTTCAAAAAGATAATAGGACTACCATGCATGGGTGCAATAGCAACTATTTCATGTTTAACATAAGGAACTATAGCAAGTTCATCTCCATAAGCATAATTCATATTGGCATCTTGGCCACAAGCATAGCAAGCATAATCAAAAAGGGATATTTCAAACAAATTCAAGGGATCATAGCAATCATCCTTCGGTAAGCACGAAGGGGAATTAAACAATGTATGAGTTGAAGAGTTACTCTCATTAGAAGGTGGGCACGGGTGATCAATCCGCCCTTCCTCCTTTTGTTGTTCGCTCTCCTCATTATCTTTTTCATCCGGTGAGCTCACAGTTTCATCAATTTCTTCTTCCATAGCTTCCTGCAAAATATTAGTCTCTTCTTGGTTTGCGGAGACTTTCTCAATAAATAAATTAATATTGTAATTGTATTCATAATTTTCATAGCAATATCTAAGTATAGCAAGATGTTCAGGCCTATAAACATCATCATCAAAGGCTTCATACTTTACAAACAAAGATTCAATTTCATAAGCAGCCTTAAAAGCAATAAATTCTTCAATTTGTTCAACATCATAGTAATCATATATACCATTAGCATAAGAAGCTAAGGTTTCATTATCATTAAATTTGCATGAAAAGGGAAGGTGTGGAGCCTTCATCCTAGAGCAACAACTAATATCATATCTCAAGCATAGATCCCAAGCATACCAACGCAACATATTAATTTGATCCCATAATAGTTTCCCTTTTTGTGTAAAGCGATAATCCGTAAAGTATTCACGTTGATCCAACGTGTCTCCCATTATAAAGTTGAATGAGGTTTTCTCAGGATTATCAAAATAGTACATAATATCTTTCACATAATGAGAATCGAGGGTTTTAGGAGTTGCCCCATCTCCATGAGTAGCAAGTACACCTAATTTTTTTGGTATTTCGTGTTCCATATCCATAACTAATGACAAAGAACAACTAAGAACAACAAATAAAAATTACTTAGTGATAAAGCAAACAAGCACACACGAGAATATTCACCCCACGCTATGACTCCCTGGCAACGGCGCCAGAAAAAGGTCTTTATAACCCGCAAGTATACAGGATAGTTGTAGCCTCTTTCGATAAGAGTGTCGAACCAAACGAGGAGCCAAAGGTAGAACAAATACTCTCTCAACTCCTATCGGCCACTCATACGACTCTACGCACGCTTGATGTTCGCTTTACCTAGAACAAGTATGAAACTAGAAGTACTTTGAAGGTGTGATAGGACAGGTTTGCAACATAGTAAAGAACACGTAAATATAAACTAGGGGCTGTTTAGATAAAGATGCAATAAAGTAAATATAGTGAGTGTGTAAAAGTGGTGGTTGATAACCCACAAGTATAGGGGATCGCAACAGTTTTCGAGGGTAGAGTATTCAACCCAAATCTATTGATTCGACACAAGGGGAGCCAAAGAATATTCTCAAGTATTAGCAGCTGAGTTGTCAATTCAACCACACCTGCAAAGTAATATGATAGTGGTGGTAATGGTAACAAAAGTAAAGACAACAAAAGTAATGTTTTTGGTATTTTGTAGTGATTGTAACAGTAGCAACGGAAAAGTAAATAAGCGAGAACTAGTATATGGATAACTCATAGGCACCGGATTAGCGATGGATAATTATGCCGGATGCGGTTCGTCATGTAACAGTCATAACATAGGGTGACACAAAACTAGCTCCAGTTCATCAATGTAATGTAGGCATGTATTCCGTATATAGTCATACGTGCTTATGGAAAAGAACTTGCATGACATCTTTTGTCCTACCCTCCCGTGGCAGCGGGGTCCTATTGGAAACTAAGGGATATTAAGGCCTCCTTTTAATAGAGCAGAACAAAGCATTAGCACATAGTGAATACATGAACTCCTCAAACTATGGTCATCACCGGGAGTGGTCCCGATTATTGTCACTTCGGGGTTGCCGGATCATAACGCATAGTAGGTGACTGTAGACTTGCAAGATAGGATCAAGAACACACATATATTCATGAAAACATAATAGTGACAAGCATTAAGCATAGCAAAGTCATAGCAACATCAATCTCAGAACATAAGGGATACTAGGGATCAAACCCTAACAAAACTAACTCGATTACATGATAAATCTCATCCAACCCATCACCGTCCAGCAAGCCTATGATGCAATTACTCACGCACGGCGGTGAGCATCATGAAATTGGTGATGGAGGATGGTTGATGATGACGACGGCGACGAATCCCCCTCTCCAGAGCCCCGCACAAACTGCAGATCAGCCCTCCCGAGAGAGATTAGGGCTTGGCTGGCTCCGTATCGTAAAACGCGATGATTTCTTCTCTCTGATATTTTTCTCCCCGAAAGCCAATATATGGAGTTGGAGTTAGCGTCGGAGGGCCACCAGGGGGCCCACGAGGTAGGGGGCGCGCCCCCACCCTCGTGGATAGGGTGTGGGTCCCCTAGCCTTCATCTTTGGCGACGATTTTTCTTTATTTTTTCTAAGGTGTTCCGTGGAGTTTCAGGTCATTCCGAGAACTTTTATTTTCTTCACATAAAACAACACCATGGCAATTCTGCTGAAAACAGCATCAGTCCGGGTTAGTTCCATTCATATCATACAAGTTAGAGTCCAAAACAAGGGCAAAAGTGTGTGGAAAAGTAGATACGACAGAGACGTATCAACTCCCCCAAGCTTAAACCCTTGCTTGTCCTCAAGCAAATCAGTTGACAAACTAAAAGAGAAAAAGAAAAACTTTTACAAACTCTGTTTGCTCTTGTTGTTGTAAACATGAAAAGCCAGCATTCAAGTTTCAGCAATTATTATGAACTAACCATACTCACAATGACACGTAGGTCTCACAATTACTCATATCAATAGCATAATCAGCTAGCGAGCCATAATAATAAAACTCGGATGACAACACTTTCTCAAAATAATCATAACCTGATATAACAAAATGGTATCTCGCTAGCCCTTTCTAAGACAGCAAAACAGAAATGCAGAGCACCTTTAAAGATCAAGGACTGACTAAACATTGTAATTCATGGTAAAAGAGATCCAGTCAAGTCATACCCAATATAAACCAATAATAATGAATGCAAACGACAGTGTGCTCTCCAACGGGTGCTTTTAATAAGAAGGGTGATGACTCAATATAAAAGTAAATAGATAGGCCCTTCGCAGAGGGAATCAGGGATTTGTAGAGGTGCCAGAGCTCGGTTTTGAAATAGAGATAAATTATATTTTGAGCGGCATACTTTCATTGTCAACATAACTACTAAAAGACGACGATGTCTTCCATGCTAAACAGATTATAGGCGGTTCCCAAATAGAATGGTAAAGTTTATACTCCCCTTCCTCCACAAGCATCAATCCATGGCTTGCTCGAAACAACGAGTGCCTCCAACATTCAACGGGTCCAAAGGGGAGTTTTGTTTGCAGTTATTTTGATTTAGTTTGCATAAAGCATGGGACTGGGCATCCCGGTTACCAGCCATTTTCTCGTGAATGAGGAGCGGAGTCCACTCCTCTTGAGAATAACCCGCCTAACACGGAAGATAAGGTCAACTCTAGTTGACATATGAGCTATTCGAGCATGCAAATTTGGCGCATACAAATTTACATGGAACGGCAAGTAAATACCGCATATAGGAAGGTATAGTGGACTCATATGGAACAACTTTGGGGTTCAAGGAGGTTGGATGCACAAGCAGTATTCCCGCTTAGTACAGGTGAAGGCTAGCAAAAGACTGGGAAGCGACCAACAGAGAGAGTGACAACAGTAGTAAACACGCATTACAATTAATTTACAGCGAATACAAGCATGAGTAGGATATAATCCACCATGAACATAAATATCATGAAGGCTATGTTGATTTGATTCAACTACATGCGTGAACATGTGCCAAGTCGAGTCACTCAATTCATTTAAAGGAGGATACCATCCCATCATACCACATCATAATCATTCCAATAGCATGTTGGCACGCAAGGTAAACCATTATAACTCATAGCTAATCAAGCATGTCACAAGTAACTATAATCTCTAAATTTCATTGCAAATATGTTTACTTCACAATAGCTAAATCAGGAACGATGAATCATCATATTTACAAAAACAAGAGAGGTCGAGTTCATACAAGCTTTTCTTATCCCCAATTAGTCCATCATATATCATCATTATTGCCTTTCACTTGCACGACCGAATGGTGTGTATAATAATAAGAGTGCACGTGCATTGGACTAAGATGGAATCTACAAGCATTCAACTCAAGAGAGAAGACAAGTAATATGGGCTCTAAGTTTAAATTATCAATCATGCATATAAGAGCCACTAAGCATTTTTAATATGGTCTTCTCGACCCCCAAAGAAAAGAAAAGAAATAAAAACTATTTACACGGGAAAGCTCCCAACAAGTAAAAGAAGAACGGGAAATATTTTTCGGTTTTCTTTTTAATTTCTACTTCAAGCATGGAAAGTAAACTAACTAATTTTTTTGTTTTGTTTTTCTTAAGGTTTATTAAACACACAAGAAGAAAGCAGGAAAAAGAAATTTAAACTAACATGGATATTATAGTGAAAGAGTATGAGCACCGACATCTAGCAATGAGTGTCTGTTTGTGAACATAAATGTATTGTCGGTGGGAAATACGTACTCCCCCAAGCTTAGGCTTTTGGCCTAAGTTGGTCTATTGCCAGGGATAACCTGGCCGATACCCGTAGGTGAAGCTGGGGTCATACTGCGACGAAGAAGGCTCCGGCTGCCACTGGCTGGCAGCCTCCTCTGGATCCCAAGAATAAACAGATAGTCGTGGAGGCTCATCTTGTGGCTCCGGCTCCGGGGATGGTGCAGGATTCTGATAGGCTTGAACAGCCGACCACGGAATGATGTGAGGTTCTGCAAACAAGTTAAACAAAGAAGGAGCAGGCAAAGTAATAGTCTTAGGTTGATGTTTATCAAGGTATAATTTATATTTGAGCTTCCCATCGCGACTCTTAACAAGAAAATCATGTGCTATAATACTCTTATAATCTAAGTAAACACAGGGCAACACTGTTTCTTCTTCCTCCTCATGCCTAATAGGTATTTCAAAATGTTCAGCTAGGCGTGAAGCATAAATGCCTCCAAAGATGGGGCCCTTAGCACGGTTTAGGCTTAACCATCTAGCAACAATTCCACACATACTAACAGAGTTATTGCGGTATAAACCATGGAGCAAAATAATAATATCAGGAATACTAAGGTTCCCACAGTTTCCGCGTCCAATTAAACAACGACTAGTAAATAAAGCAAAGTAGCGTAAAATAGGAAAATGTATGCTAGTGATCCTTGCATCAGAAATCTTCCTGGTTTCTCCCACAGTGATAGCGTTAATAAAAGCTTCTACTTCATTACGGTGGGGTTCATCTAAGGTGCCCTCAAAGGGTATTCTGCAAACCTCGCAGAATTCAGCTAATGTCATCTCTCTAACAACGTCATATAAATGAAACTCTACTGTTGGAGGTGATTTCTTAGGAAAAAAGTAGAAGTTTTGCACCAAAATTATTTGTGAGTAAGAGATACTAATGATGTTGGTCGTGCAGGAAGTTGGTGAGGCCAGCATTCTCAATCAATAGATAGAAATCTTCATAAACCCCGACTCTCCTCAAGAAATCATCGGAAGGCCATTCACATGGCCGGACCTCCGCAGTGCGAGGCAAATTAAATTTGGGCTTCTGCTCTTCCTCCTTTTGTTTTTTCTTAGAGCTTCGGCTCGACGAGCCCCTCAAAAGTCTCTTCATTATTTCTGAAACAATCTGAAATTTTTTGTAACTTCAAATAAAAGTGAACCAACTTCAATAAAATTGATAGCAACCACTCCCACAAGTGCCTAGAGCCTATATCAAGCATTAGAACTACTTAGAACCATATAAATTTGACATGCAAGCTCAAGAACATGGTCACCTATGAAGCACAAATTTGCAATGAATAAAGCACTAGAAAAAAAAACTAATTGGACCAATGGAGGAGTCACATACCCAGGAACAATCTCCCCAAGCAGTTTTGCAAGAGGTGCTTTGAGCAAGGAGATCGAAAATCACAGCAACGCGGGCTGGAAGTCATGCTTGAGTTGGTTTTTCGTGTTTGTGTGAATTAGAGAAAGAAGATGGGTGCAGGAATAAGTGGAGGAGGGCCACCGTGGGCCCACGAGGCAGGGGGGCGCACCCAGGGGGTAGGGCGTGCCCTCCACCCTCGTGACCAGGTGGCAGCTCCTCCCATGGTAATTTTTGCACAGTAAATTCTCAAATATTACCGAAAAAATCATATTAAATTGGAATGGCATTGTGAGAACTTTTATTTTCGGGATATTTTTATATTGCACGGATAAGTCAGGAAACAGACAGAAAAATACTATTTTACTTTGTTTCTACTAAATACCAGAACGTATAAAGAGGGTATAGAAGGTTGTGCTTCTAGTTTCATCAATCTCGTGATCATCAAAATGAACCCACTAACAAGGTTGATCAAGTCTTGTTAACAAACTCATTCCGAATAATCATGGAACTGGAGAAATTTCGAATAACACTAAGTAACCTCAACGGGGATATGAAAATCCTCAACAATAAGAATATCATACCTTTTCTTGACAGTAGGGAGAGGAAATTCAAAACCTCCAAATATAATCGATGGAACTTTTCCAATAGAATTGATACTATAAACTTGAGGTTGTTTTCTCGAAAAATGTACCGTGTGCTCATTGCCATTAACATGAAAAGTGACATTGCCTTTGTTGCAATCAATAATAGTCCCTGCAGTATTAAGGAAAGGTCTTCCAAGAATAATATACATACTATCATCCTCGGGAATATCAAGAATAACAAAGTCCGTTAAAATAGTAACGTTTGCAACCACAACAGGCACATCCTCACAAATACCAACAGGTATAGCAGTTGATTTATCAGCCATTTGCAAAGATATTTCAGTAGGTGTCAACTTATTGAAGTCAAGTCTACGATATAAAGAGAGAGGCATAACACTGACACCGGCTCCAAGATCACATAAAGCAGTTTTAACATAATTTCTCTTAATGGAGCAAGGTATAGTACGTACTCCAGGATCTCCAAGTTTCTTTGGTATTCCACCTTTAAAAGTATAATTAGCAAGCATGGTGGAAATTTCAGCTTCAGGTATTTTTCTTTTATTAGTAATGATATCCTTCATATACTTAGCACAAGGATTTGTTTTGAGCACATCAGTTAATCGCATACGCAAATAGATGGGTCTAATCATTTCAGCAAAGCGCTCAAAATCCTCATCATCCTTTTTCTTGTATGGTTTCAGAGGAAAAGGCATGGGTTTCTGAACCCATGGTTCCCTTTCTTTACCATGTTTCCTAGCAACGAAGTCTCTTTTATCATAACGTTGATTCTTTGATTGTGGGTTATCAAGATCAACAGCAGGTTCAACTTCTACATCATTATCATTACTAGGTTGAGCATCAACATGAACATTATCATTAACATTATCACTAGGTTCATGTTCATCACTTGTTTGTGTTTCAGCATCAGCAATAGAGATATCATTTGGATTCTCATGTGTTTCATCAATAGGTTCACTAGAAGTTGGCAAAGTCCTATCATTTTTCTTTTTCTTCCTTTTAGAAGAACTAGGTACATCAATATTGTTTCTTTAAGAATCTTGCTCGATTCTCTTAGGGTGGCCTTCTGGATACAAAGGTTCCTGAGTCATTCTACCAGTTCTAGTAGCCACCCTAACAGCATAATCATTTTTCTTACTATTCATTTCATCAAGCGCTTATTTATGAGCTTTAAGTACTTGTTCTACTTGAGTGGTAACCATAGAAGCATGTTTGCTAACAAGTTTAAGTTCACCTCTAATATCAGCCATATAATCACCCAAGCGTTTAATCATAGAGGTATTTTGGTTTAATTGTCTACCAAAATAAGCATTAAAGTCACCTTGCTTAAACATAAAGTCATCAAACTCATCCAAGCACTGACTAGCAATTTTAGTAGGAGGGACTTCAGCTTTATCATATCTATAGAGAGAATTTACCTTTACTACCTGTGTCGGGATATCAGGAGGTTCTTCAGTAAATAAGTAATTGAGATCATATACTTCTTCAACAGGCGGTAAATTAAGACCATGTATTTCTTCAATAGGAGGTAAATTCTTAACATCTTCAGCTTTAATACCTTTTTCTTTCATAGATTTCTTTGCCTCTTGCATATCTTCGGGACTGAGAAATAGAACACCTCTCTTCTTCGGAGTTGGTTTAGGAATAGGCTCAGTAATTGGCTCTGGAACTGGCTCAGGAGGTAGCTCAGGAGGTGCCCAATTGTTTTCATTTGCCAACATATTATTCAATAGAATTTCAGCGTCATCCGGTGTTCTTTCCCTGAAAAGAGAACCAGCACAACTAACCAGGAAATCTCTGGAAGCATCAGTTAGTCCATTATAAAAGGTATCAAATATTTCCGGTTTCTTAAGAGGATGATCAGGCAAAGCATTAAGTAACTTGATAAGCCCCCCCAAGCTTGTGGGAGACTCTCTTCTTGAATTTGCACAAAATTGTATATTTCCCTCAAGGCAGCTTGTTTCTTATGAGCAGGGAAGTATTTAGAAGAGAAGTAATAAATCATATCCTGGGGACTTTGCATACAAGCAGGATCAAGAGAATTATACCATATCTTAGCATCACCCTTTAATGAGAATAGAAATATCTTGAGTAAATAAAGGTAGCGCGATCTCTCATCATTAATAAACAGGGCAGCTATATCATTTAACTTAGTAAGATGTGCCACAACAGTTTTAGATTCATAGCCATAAAAAGGATCAGATTCAACCAAAGTAATTATATCTGGATCAACAGAAAAATCATAATAATCCTGATCAGGAACACAGATAGGTGAAGTAGCAAAAGCAGGGTCGGGTTTCATTCTATCTCTAAAAGATTCTTTACTCCATTTAACTAGCAACCTCTTAAGTTCCTGTCTATCCTGGCAAGCAAGAATAGCTGCAGAAGATTCAGCATCAAAAAGATAACCCTCAGGAATAGCACGCATAGTTTCATCATCACTAACATCATCGTGTTCAGGTTCAATAATTTCTCTTTCTCTAGACCTAGCAATTTGCTCATCAAGAAATTCACCAAGTGGCACAGTAGTATCAAGCATAGAAGTTGTTTCATCATAAGTATCATGCATAGCAGAAGTGGCATCATCAATAACATGCGACATATCAGAATTCACAGCAGTAGTAGGTTTAGGTGTCACAAACTTACTCATAACAGAAGGAGAATCTAGTGCAAGGCTAGATGGTAGTCCCTTACCTCCCCTTGTAGTTGAGGGCAAAATAGTAGTTTGATCGTCTTTCAAGTTGTTGATAGTGTCCAGCAGATATAAATCCCAAGTGACTCAAAGAATAGAGCTATGCTCCCCGGCAACGGTGCCAGAAAAAGGTCTTGATAACCCACAAGTATAGGGGATCGCAACAGTTTTCGAGGATAGAGTATTCAACCCAAATTTATTGATTCGACACAAGGGGAGCCAAAGAATATTCTCAAGTATTACCAGCTGAGTTGTCAATTAACCCACACCTAGAAACTTAGTATCTGCAGCAAAGTGTTTAGTAGCAAAGTAATATGATAGTGGTGGTAACGGTAACAAAAGTAAAGACAGCAAAAGTAATGTTTTTGGTATTTTGTAGTGATTTTAATAGTAGCAACAGAAAAGTAAATAAGTGAGAACCAGTATATGGAAAACTCGTAGGCACCGGATTAGCAATGGATAATTATGCCGGATGCGGTTCGTCATAACAGTCATAACCTAGGGTGACACAGAACTAGCTCCAGTTCATCAATGTAATGTAGGCATGTATTCCGTATATAGTCATACGTGCTTATCAAAAAGAACTTGCATGACATCTTTTGTCCTACCCTCCCATGGCAGCGGGGTCCGATTGGAAACTAAGGGATATTAAGGCCTCCTTTTAATAGAGAACCGGAACAAAGCATTAGCACATAGTGAATACATGAACTCCTCAAACTATGGTCATCACCGGGAGTGGTCCCGATTATTGTCACTTCGGGGTTGCCGGATCATAACGCATAGTAGGTGACTATAGACTTGCAAGATAGGATCAAGAACACACATATATTCATGAAAACATAATAGGTTCAGATCTGAAATCATGGCACTCGGGCCCTAGTGTCAAGCATTAAGCATAGCAAAGTCATAGCAACATCAATCTCAGAACATAATGGATACTAGGGATCAAACCCTAACAAAACTAACTCGATTACATGATAAATCTCATCCAACCCATCACCGTCCAGCAAGCCTATGATGCAATTACTCACGCACAGCGGTGAGCATTATGAAATTGGTGATGGAGGATGGTTGATGATGACGACGGTGATGAATCCCCCTCTCTAGAGCCCCGAACGGACTCCAGATCAGACCTCCCGAGAGAGATTAGGGCTTGGCGGCAGCTCCGTATCGTAAAACACGATGATTTCTTCTCTCTGATTTTTTCTCCCCGAAAGCCAATATATGGAGTTGGAGTTGGCATTGGAGGGCTACCAGGGGGCCCACGAGGTAGGGGGGCGCGTCCAGGGGGGCGCCCCCACCCTCGTGGACAGGGAGTGGCCCCCCTAGCCTTCATCTTTGGCGACGATTTTTCTTTATTTTTTCTAAGGTGTTCTGTGGAGTTTCAGGTCATTCCGAGAACTTCTATTTTCTGCACATAAAACAACACCATGGCAATTCTGCTGAAAACAACGTCAGTCCGGGTTAGTTCCATTCAAATCATACAAGTTAGAGTCCAAAGCAAGGGCAAAAGTGTTTGGAAAAGTAGATACGATGGAGACGTATCAGTGGTAGGAGTTGTGGAATTGTCCCTAAGCAATTGACTACTTTACTAGACCGATAGCAAGTTTTATGTGGGAGAGGCCACTGCTAGCATGTCATCCCTGACTTGGAATTCTATGCACTTATGGTTGGAACTATTAACAAGCATCTGCAACTACTAACATTCATTAAGGTAAAACCCAACCATAGCATTAAGATATATTGGTCCCCCTTCAATCCCGTATGCATCAATTTCTATGCTAGGTTGAAGCTTCTGTCACTCTAGCCCTCCAATACATAGAACTATCAACATACAACTAACCCTATGGTGTGATCCAGGCGCGCGCTCATATGATGGGCACCAAAGGACAACAACATAACCACAAGCAAATTAAATCAATCATAGCAATTCATCAACCACCAATAGGACAACGAAAATCTACTCAGACATCATAGGATGGCAACACATCATTGGATAATAATATGAAGCATAAAGCACCAGGTTCAAGTAGAGGGTACAGCGGGTTGCGGGAGAGTGGACCGCTGTAGATAGAGGGGGGGAAGGTGATGGAGATTTTGGTGAACATGGCGGCGGTGTTGGTGAAGATCGCAGTGATGATGATGGCCCCCGGCAGCGCTCCGGCGCCACCGGAAGCAAGGGGGAGAGGGGCCCCCTTCTTATTCTTCTTCCTTGACCTCCTCCCTAGATGGGAGAAAGGTTTCCCCTCTGGTCCTTGGCTCCCATGGATTAGGAGGGGCGAGAGCCCCTCCGAGATTGGATCTATCTCTCTGTTTCTGCATTTTTGGAATTCTGCCCTGGCATCGTTTCTTTTATATCCGGAGATCCATAACTCCGATTGAATTGAAACCTTCGCCCAGATCGTTTTCCAAAAATTAGCTTTCTTGTGGCCAAATAAGGGCATCAACCGCCTTACAAGTGGCCCAGGAGGGTGGGGGCGCGCCCACCTGGAGTGGGAGTGGGCCCCTATCTCCTGGCCACCTCAGGCACCGTCTCGCGTTGATTTTACTTCCCAAAAATCACAAATATTCGAAAATAATTATCCGTCTGTTTTTATCTCGTTTGAACTCCGTTTGATATGGGGTTTCTATGAAACATAAAACATGCAACAGACAAGAACTGACACTGGGCACTGGATCAATATGTTAGTCCCAAAAAATAGTATAATAAGTTGCCAAAAGTATATGAAAGTTGAATAATATTGGCATGGAACAATCAAAAATTATAGATACGACGGAGACGTATCAGCGCTCGGCCAGAGATAACGGTGCGGCCGGCAGTGGGTCTCCTCCCTCGCTGTCGACGACGGCCTAAATGCTGCCCCTCCTCCCCTTCACCGGCGGAGAGGGATGTGTCCGGATCTGTAACCAGCGGTGGGGATAGAAAGCCAGTGTTTTTTGAAGGGAGAAAGACAGTCTTACTACCCCTATCATGTTTAGATTTGGCGAGGATGAGAGTGTGTCCTAGCAAGCAAGCGCGGAGGCTCCGGCCTATATATACGTAGTGGGGTAGTTTTCCTTTTTCACTCCATCAAAACAATCGTTTAAAATTGTGTACTACTACATGCCAAGTCGCGGTTTTTCTAGTTGTTGATTTTTTTTTGAGATAGCTACCCGCTTGTTCCAAGTGGTGTTATGGTGTGCCAGGTCTCACTTTGTATCATTCAAGTCTGGTACTACAAGTCCCTCCATTAAATGAACAACCACCCCCTCGTAAAAATTGTGAACAAGCCCACGTCTAAAATTAGCGGAAACGTAGGTTGCCCCAACATGCATTATTATTTATATTTTCTACTCACTTCGTTCCTAAATATAAGTCTTTTTTATTAGCCACACCCAAGACAAGAATTTATTTATTAGCAGTGAACCCCACATGTCATGGACACAAGAATTGTGGCAAGATTCCCTTAGGCATGCCAAAGTGTCTAACAATTTGAGCAACTCAGGTTAGGCAAGCGTGGCAAGTGTGGGAAAAATAATGTGGCAACATAAGACAAACATAGTCACAATCCAAACATCCCCGTAATTTGTTGTGACATGCATGAAAAATTGGTTAGTTAAATTTATAGTCAAAATTTGGCAAGGTGCAACAAATCAACACATGCAAGTATCAAAACGAAAGTCACGGTATGCATGCATGCGTTGTACTCCATCCGTTTCCAAATATAAGTCTTTTTAGAGATTGCAACAAGTGACTACATACGAAGCAGAATATGTCTACATACAAAGTAGTCAATTTGACATGTGTAAAAAGGCTTATATCGAGTGCAGTGCTTTGATGTGTCACGTCAACTCGTACAAGACCGAGAAGTTTGATTACTACAACGCCCTCTCCCTCGCGGACTGAGCTCCGGTGCCTTAACTGCACCTGCCTTTGGCTGCATGACAGGAGGGCCAACCACCTGTTGGGCCCACCTGTCATAGACGCAAAGGCAGGACCAGTAAGTAGAAGCTTTCGCTACACGCTATCCCTCCTGCACGAGGTGGATGGACATGCAGTAGTGGATTCAATACTGTAGAAGTAGGAGTAACATCATTGTTCGTTTTCTCGAAGAGGCGAAGAGCCAAGCGCAACTCGAACATGGCAGTTGCGAACGCTCGCGTGGTGCGGTGCCTTGGAGCATGCATATACTAGCCAGGCTCTTGCATGAGACAAAATTGCTATTGTTTAACAATTAAACTCCATCATCCATTCGTTGATACTCATTCTGCATAGGTCCACGCGCTTAGCACCGTTTCCTCATGGGGTCACCAATGTTTGTTTGCTAATTAATAGCATTGCATGCAATGAACTCGCCATTGCAAGTCATTAAAAGCATGGACACCTCTCATCTCTTATTGGTTGATATGTCAAGAACCAAGGAACAAGGTAGAAGTTAATGCACTGCGCCTAAGTGTTTTGGGACCATTTTGATTTTCGTAAGATGACTTACACACCTAGACGGAGGGAGTAGTATAGCCCTGTAAACCGGAAAGGAGTATTTGCCTTTGTAGAGATTTCAACAAGTGACTAGACTACATCGCGTGCAGTACTCCCTCCCTTCCGGTTTATAGGGCTCAAATCTCAAATCTCATGAACCAAGGCATTTTCCGATTGGAGGAATGTATCTCATACTTTACAAAACTACCCTAATTGAACTCATGCATTAATTACATAGTTCTCTCATTTTCTTCTCCGCCTTGGTCGCGGTGCACAATATTGAGCACTCCTATCTGACTAGCCGCTCTATCTACATGCGGGACATTTCAAAGCATCCGGGCCTGCGTGCCATCCACCAAATCACAGCGAGGTGCTACAGTCGAGACTCACGTGTCACCCCGGTGTGGCCGTCATAACCCGTCATATCACAAAACCCACACCTTTACCAACAGTGGTAAGGTGGCCTCCAAGTTGGACTAGACGAAGCAACCATCATTTCACTGGAACACTCATTCAAGCCCTTTCTTCCCTTTCTTGAAGAAAACCTCACTCCAGGCTACTCCCTTCTGCCATTTTTCTTCTGTACCGATGAAGGAAAGGTGGACGAATCAGTTATGCCACTATATTTTCATTCCAAGAATATGCTTTTTGTGAAGCACCGACCAATTCTCACATCCTATTCTTTTCCCGTTTTCATTGCGATTGTGGTTTCCTGTCGATTGCTTTTTGTTTGTCAGTTCATTGATGGATCCTGGAGCACTAGGCAAAGAGTTGCCGGTGGACAACCCACTGGAGACAGCGATCTCCAGGAAGCGAGCACCGACCAACGAGTTGACCATGTTGGCGGGCCAACCCATGGAGACGAAGAACTCCAAGAAACAAGCACTGGCCAAAGAGTTGACGATGTTGGTGGACGAACTCCTCAAAGAAATTTGGAAGAACAGCAAGGGCCCCACCGTGCCTACCCCAGGAACTCTGATGGCCACCTATGCGAGGCTCAAGGCCGAGTTAGAGGAGATAGTCGCCATTGAGAAGCAGTATTCCCCTAGCAAGGTGATGGCCCCCATCGAGGACGAGGAGATGGCCCCCGGAGGGATGAGATCCCCCGGTGAGCTGCACAAGGTAAAAAATAATGGCTTATTACCATAGTTGTGGTTTTTGATCATTTGCAATGTGCTTGCTAATATGTTAGGGTTGTGCAAGTGCCGGTGGACATCCTTGATGATTCCGATGTCGCGGCCCGTCCTGTTGGCATTGCCCTGGAGATCGATCCCGATGCCGCTGTCCATCCTGTGGACATCGCCCCAGAGATCGATTCCTATGTCGTGGTCAGTCCTGTGGACATCGCCCCAGAAATTGATTCCCATGCCGCTGTCCGTGCTGTGGTCATTGCCTGAGAGATCGATGACAAGAAATAGTTATTCGTGCTAATCCTTCAAGGTAGTTTGCATTGCCCTTTGTTTAATTACCAGAACGATGCGTGTTATCAAACCATCTTAGGGCTAGTGCACTGTCTTGAGTGGGCGGTACTTGCTACTTTTGTTTGATAGTGAATCATGTGAACCCTCTTCGAGTTATGGAAACAGATGTATCCTCACCAGCTTTTGATGTAATATATGGCATGCTTAGATGTAAGTCTGAATTGTTTGTCATATCAGCAGGGCTTGTTTGATGATTCTTGGTGTTAGTAGGCTAGCTAATGTGCGAGCTATAGTACTTGCAAAACACTCACCAAAGAGAAACGTTGGGGCTGATGAGCTCTTGGTACGCTTATACTTATCACTCGTCGATCGACCAATAGCTCTAGCTCCTAAAATTGTAGGCTTAGCGATCGATCAGACAATAGTGGACGGATACATTTAGGCCTCATTTGGTTCATAGCGTAGGAAAATTGTAGCAAAAGTATAGAGAACGTGCAACACAAAATCATAGCAGTGCAGAGACGTACTTCCTCCGTTCGAAAATAGATGACCTAGGCGGGCTAGTTTGGCCTAGTGGGTTTCAGTGATATGACGTGGTACAGTGCCTTCCTGTCTTCGCGTGTGGTAGGAGCATTGTAGGTACAGTAAGTTTTCTTGAAGAAGCGAATTCAACGAAGTCATGATGGTTCCTTCGTCCGAACAACTTACAGTGGGAAAGGTGAGGCCTGTGATACGACCAGGGTAGACCAAGATAATTTTGTGCATGGCAGGTGGACCAGGATGGTCGATGTCCCACATGTCGGCGAATGAAAGTATTCTTTCCGATATAGAGGACGAGCAACGAGTATTCATTGTTTATTTTTGATGAAAGCTATTGTCTCCACTGTTACGACGGAGGAGTGTGAAACACGGCAGCCCAGTGAACTTGGCATGTGCACCACTCCCTCCTTCCTCATGTAATGCTACGATACTGTTAACTATAAGGTTGGCTATAAGGTTACAACTTTTTCTCACTTTCTGTCTATCTATTTCCTCTCAAATGTTTTTTACCTTTCTTTTTTTAGACACAATTGGTTTTTATGCCTATTTTTTGAATTATTTTTTTATACCTAGGAGCACGTGTATAGACGGGCTCTTGCAGAGCCCACTCCTTGACTTTGTCAATGCCTCTCTCTCCTCCACATAAGCGGGCTTATAGCCCAGTTTTTTAGTAGTACTACTTGCTATGCATGCATGCGGCGGGCTGCTAGCGTCTTGGGGGGCCAGGGCGGTCAGAGCGGGCTCCGAAAGCGGTCCAGACTCCAGCATGGCCCACCTCACATTATCACCATATATTTCTTGGAGTCCGTGCGCGGCAGGCGGGCGATCTCTTCTCCCTCCCCCTTTTCTCTCTTCTCAGCCGATGCCCACCGAGCGATTAGATTTCGGCTATCGACGGTTTATTCAATTGCGGTCCCATATGTCAGTGAAATTGCAAGACAACGTGTGTCCCCTCTAGTGAGCGGCGTCGGACTGTCGGGGGTGCGACGCGTACGACTCGTAAGTGTGCCGCCTTTTCCTTTAGAACTTGCGAAGCGTAACATTTTCGCGCGATCGATCAATAGAAATCCAGAACAAAATAACCAGGGCGGTGCTTTCCCGCTTGTTAGGTGGGCTAGTTCGAGTGATATGACGTGCTACAATGCTGTCACTTGCTCCATTTTTATGTAAGCAAGAGTTTACACTCTTATGAGGGAGGAGTGCGAAACACCGCGGATCTGATTTTGATTGAGGGAAAACTGTTCCCTGCCAAATAATGGAGGACAGTTAGTGATTATAGCATGCTAGTTAGGGCATCTCCAGCGCTGGCCCACAAATTTACACCGGCATCTGTCCGAGGACACTGATGGATGCCATCCGATGCTGCCCGCATACCTTTCGACAACTATATGAACTAACCGGACGAAATTCGTGCAAACAAAGGAAATTTCAAATTAACCGGATGAAATTCATTACATATTTCACACAAACCGTACTTAAACCTACTGTAAACCTAATCTAAACGATCGCCGGCGCCCGACCACCATGTCCGGCCATGAACCCGAGAAAGCCGGCCATTGCCTTTGCCTCCTCCTCATCCGCCTCGATAGCCTCCTCCTCCAGAGCACAAGGTTCTGAAGATTTCCACCTCCAAGTCGCCATCAAGCGGCTAATCGGCCGCCAATGTTTACCCCACCAAGCTTGGCTTCGGCTGAGTGGAGTAGTGGTGGCCTTCCTGGGACCAGAGCGGCAGCATCCTACCGTGTACTACTCTTCCTCGCTGTCGGCTGCGCCCGCACACGCGCACCAGCTTCGTGGTCGTGGCGGCAGAGGGCGGATGGGGGGGGGGTGCCGGCGATCTCCTTTGTTTGCTCCTACGACAGTATGTTGAAGAGAGCTTTGGAGCGCGCTTGGAGCAGAGCCGCCGATGTCCCTTGTCTGCTCCTGCGACAGTGCGTCCAAGAGAGCTTCGGAGCGCCAGGAGGCCATGGCTGGAGTGGTGCCGACAGAAGGAAGGGACCGGAGGAGAATAAGTGTGGGTCTTTGGCTATGGCTAGGAGCTGGGGCTCAAGTTAATATAGCGGGCGAATGGCAATGAGCCGCGGCAGACGGATGGACAACTAGCGCTGGAGTATGTTTGTCGGGCGTGAATGCGGACGCTGCTTCAGTGACTTAACTGCAGATGCGTTGGGTTACAGACATGTGGGCCCAACGGGCATCTTGCCCACATGTAAGTGACACACCAATTGAACATGCAGTTAAGTCCGGTGAATGTGGCGTTGACATTCTGGAGAGACGGTGACCGTTTCAGGCGGGAAGCGCGTGCTAGTGATGGAAGGGGTTTCTGTGTGCAGTGGCACTAAGATCGGTCGCTCACGATAGTACATACTCCGTACCATACTACCATAGTACCCTCTCTAGCTAGGCTGTTTTATAGATTGTCGTTGTGATGGACGATATACATGAGCAAGGCGCTCCGAGTATGAACTTTGGTGTTAAGTCAGGTGAATACATGCTCGGCGTTCGCGTAGGCCTCCATGAAATGTCTAAACAGTAATGTCAGGCACCCCCGGGGCGCACAGGTGATGGGCTCACCGTTTGCGTTGCGCCATGAGTAGGACTTTGATTTAGAGGGCAACGTGCATGCATTAGCATGCTTTGACAGCGTGAGCGTGAGTGTCTGACGTCAAGTATTTCATTTTCATTTGGCTGACGAGCGTGCGTTGCAGTGACGAGTCCATGGTTTGATTCCCCACATACGCATAATTTTGGTTTTTACAGTATTACTTTCTCCATTGACAGGTAGGCCCGCGTAGATAGATAAAGAACACAAGCTGATGAGGCGCATGCTGACTGTTGGACTGGTCAACTGGACAAATACGGAGCTATACCTTGAGCCAATGACCGTATAATCACCATATCTCGTATACAATGATCAAAGTGAGCTATCAAGACAAGTTCGATGACCGCCAATGCATTTTACTCTGTAATAAATGACCAAGATTGAAGGGGAATCCAAATTTCCTTCATGTTCTGTCCTTGAGCTCTTGACAAACCAATGCACCATATGGTTGTCCGGCCACTCCACCCCAGATCTCTCACCAAGCGTCGTTCATGTGCCGCGCCGCACACTAACCGGTAAGGCAGCGATGGCATCCCGCCGAACCGAGTTCCTCGCCGCCCACGACCACACACAAAATGGTAGGGAAGCGATGGCATCCCGTCATGCCGAGTTCATCGCCGCTCGCAACCTTACAACTATGTAGGAGGAATTTGAAGATGCCAAGGCTGAATGGGTGGTAGAGCAAGAGGCGGCCAAAGCTGCATAGAGGTAGCGAAAAAGTCAGAAAGCACTCAAGAAAAGAGAGGCCCACCACCGCAAGAAAGAAAAGGACGCACACGCTACTGCGGAGAGGTCGGCGGAGATCCAAGCACGGTGGGGTCTCACCGACAAAGCCGGGAAGGAGAACGACGACGTCTGGCCAACATGTGAGAAGTAGTAGTACTAGTAGTTAGTGTGTGTGTCTATGTCTGAGTACGAGCATGTACCAGTACTACTAGTTACTACTGTAGTTTTTAGAGGAAATTACCAGTACATTAGCCTAGACTAAATGAAAAAATTCCTATCCTATGCAACAAATGGCATCTCTTTCTCTATAGGAACTGAGATGCATGTCATCTCAATTCCTATGATTTTCATATTCCTATAAAATTCCTATCCTATGAACGAAAGGAGGCCTCTGTTGGAGTAACTACTGTAGCTAGTAGTACTGATGGTACAATAGTTTTCTTCAAGAAGCGGAATTCAACGAGGTCATGATGGTTCCTTTGTCCGAGCAACTTCAAAGTGGGAAGTGGGCCGATTTGACGGCTCATTAGTCATTGTTACTGCAGCGTGATGACCTGGGTTACTCTCCCTTGGAGTTCTGCGTGCATGGCAAGTGGACCAGGATGGTCGACGTCCCACACGTTGGTGAACGGAAGTATTCTTTACGATATCGAGGAGCAAGGAAACCGCGTGGTATAGTATCACTGTTGATTGGTTCTCAAAAAAATAGTATCACTGCTGATTTATTATTATTTTTCATTTCTGATGAATGCTAGCGTTTCAACTCTTACGATAAAGGGTGCATAACACAACACGTGCTGGATGTCCCACACATCAGCGAAAGGAGTGGGACATGAACAGCGTGGTAGAGCCCAGTGTAAAAAACAACGTGGTAGAGCGTCTCCACTTCTTCCACTTCTGGGTCCTAGACCACACGTAGTAGTACTTAGTGGTATGAACAATACAAAGTACGACCTGGAGAGAAAGACATGTCTAGTTGGAAGGTCTCGGGGCATACATGTAAACAAATATAAAAGTTAATATGTGCCTCCAACTAATATAGTAGTAGTAGAGTACTTAGGCACGTACTCCATAACATCACCGTGCATTGCACGTACAACATTTAGTGGTAGTATGTAGTAAGAGACAAATGCCTCCCAAGAGTTCTCTTCTCAACCTACTTTTGGGTGTTTGGTAGAGTGTATGAAGGCTGCATGAGTCCACACTAGTGTCACATCCCTAGTTCTGGTATGCACTAGGCTAGCCCTTCATGTGTGCACCATGTTTAAATTTCTCAGAAACTTGAAATGGGGATGACAGAAACCCCAGCATCACTTAATCCAACTAGGGTTACTAAAATAATTTTTCAATAAACCTGATGCCCTTCAAAAATGTTCATCACTTTTGTCCTGGTTTAGAACCTCTACCAAAATTGGTTCACGTTTTTAAATCATAATCTAGTTGCATTTGGGCATTTAATGCTATATAATATTTTAAATGTCCAAATAATTCTGAACTTAAGGGAGAGATGTTGGAAATATTCCAAAAGGAGCCCACAATTATTTTCAGGGTTTTTGAAAATGCCTGAGCATTTTAATTAATTCAAAACAATTTCAGAAAAATAGGAAACAGAAACAAAAGTAAAAAAGAGAGGAAACTCACCAGGCCTAACCTACCTAACTTACCTGGCCCAGCTACTCCAGCCGGCCCAGCCCACCAGCACCCCCCTTGTCTTCTTCCTCCTCTGCTAGAAGGAGTGGGCGCGTGGTCGCCCCGCGCGCGCACGCTCTCCTCCAGCTCCTACTTGTCGCTTCCGCCTGGACGCCCTGGAGACGCCACGCACATCTTGGAACCGACCCCGCTCTCGCTCACTCTCTCATCCCTATCCCCTTCCCTGGCTTTTTCTCTCACCGGCCGGGCGCATCTGTCACCTTCACTGCCTGCGCAGCCACCGCCGCTTCCGTGTTGCCCCGAGCTGCTCAAGAGCTCCGCCTAGTCCCCCTCTTCCTCCTCGACATGTTGTGCAACGCCGGAGGCCCCGAAGCACCATCTCCTACGCCTTCTTCCTCCTCGGGTCGCCGAGATCCTCCTCGCCGCCTTGATCAGCTATGGCCTTCCCCGAGCCCGCTCCAACGTCTGCTGCAACCTCCATGAGCCCTCTTGCTCCTTCCCCTGCCCCCTCACTCCAGGGCGCCCTCTAGCCGCCATCTCCATCGTGACCGAGCTCCGGCCACCGCCATGGCCAATGAGCTCGTCGCTCACGACCTGCGCTGGTCGAGCCAATCTCATCGGAGTGCCCAGGGCGCCCCCTGGGTTCCTCCTAACCCATTCGTTGCCCCCCTAGCGCACCGCAACCACCAGCACATGCTTGCCCAAGCCACTGCCACCGCCAAACCTCGTCACCGGCCACTCTTCTGGCAACTCCAACACCAACCGCCACCACCCCTAGATGCGCCGCACTGCTAGCTTTCCAATGGGACTGCCCGCAGCCCAAACGGCCTCCTGTAGGTGAAACCCGAGTCACTCCGGTGCGCACCCACCGCGCATTTGGTCACCGGTGTTAAGACGCCGATGATGATGACGTGGCCGCTTAATTGGGCACTAATAACCACTAATCCTTCCCTAACAGATGCTGACAGGTGCGCCCCGCAGCGGCTCAAATCCCAGTCAACACGGGATTAACTCCCCGTAAATCATGAGCCTATGACATGTGGGACCCGGTCGGCCATGTTGACTCGTCACAGTGACGTCACGCTGATGCAATAAGTCATTTTCTGGATTTGATTTATTTCTAAATAACCAGGAAAATCTAGAAAATGATTTAAACTTCAAAAATTCATATAAATTCAACTATAACTCAGAATGAAAAACAATTTATATATGGAAAATTGTTAGAAAAATCCAATCTACCCATCTATACCATTCTCATGCATGTTTGAGCAAGTTAACTTCACTGTTTAGGATGAAACATGAATAGGACAACTTTGGTAATAGTTTTGGAGTTGGAATTTGATGTAGTTTTTAATTCCACTTCAATCAAAATGACTTGCTGTTGCATTAGCCCAAATCACAGCATATTGCCTTGTCATGATCATGCATCATACTGTTGAATTGCATTGATTGTGTTTTCTCTCTGTCGCCGGTAATTGTCCCCTCTCAGTAGACGTTGCTTCGACGATGAGCTCGATGACACCGATGAAGAACTATACCATCTTCAGAAGTGCCAGGCAAGCAAAACCCCCTTGTTCATTCCGATACAATCCCACTCTCTCGCTCCTGCTCTCTTTTACAGCATTAGGACAACAACGATTCAACTGTTACATGCTGCAGTAGTTGAACCCCTTTCCTCTGCACGACCTGTCATTGCCACAGTAAATATATGAAACCCACTAGCATGAGTAGGAGTTGTTTGAGCCTTGATGTGCCTACTCATTCATGCTTGTTTGTCATGCCTGCTACTGCTTAGAGTTGTGTCGGGTCTGATTCATCGGGGATGAATTAGAAAGTTGTGAACATGTCCTACTGTTGAGAGCTAAGTGTGTGAACACGATTTGGTAAAGGTAGCGGTGAGAGGCCATGTAGGAGTACATGGTGGGTTCTCTCATTGAAACCGTCCTCAGGAATTGAGTTCTGTGTTTGTGATCGATGAACATCTACTACCACACATTGGGTTCCGGTAACTCGGCCCCTCTCGACTAATTAGTCAGCCTGATCTCTGTCTAGGAGTTGCAACTAGTTTCTGGTGTTTGTAGGTAGTGCTAGTAGTCTAACAAGTGGCACCTGGTACAGGTGGGCTTGGGACAGACTAGGTGCAGTGGCACAGTGTACCAAGTGGCACCCGGATGGTGGGCTTGGGAACCCTGCTCACATAATTTGGGGTTGTGAGCGACACCCCGGCCGGATCTCCTTGTGGATGGAACCCGGATAGGTGATAAACCTGGACTAGAGACTTGCGTGGTTAGTCAGGTCGTGGCCGACACCCTCGCCAGGCTTCCGCTTGAAGGTTGCCAAGATACATGATGTGTACATGGCGGTAAGTGGCGAGAGCGTGTGTCAATAAGTACACCCCTGCAGGGTTAACATCATCTATTCGAATAGCCATGTCCGCGGTAAAGGACTTCTGGGTTGCCTATACAGTTCATAGACAAGTGAAAGTGGATACTATAAAATGCGCAAGATAAGCGTGAGTGCTATGGATGGCGTTCTAGTAGGGAGACAGGAGCGGATCCATAGTGGTGTATTGATATGGTGGATATGTGGACTCATGTGCACCACCTCAAAAGAGTTACTTGCAGTCGTAGTTCAGGATAGCCACCGAGTCCAAGCTGGCTTGCTGCAGTTCATCCCCACCATCCCTTTGTTGGTACTGAAGCATATGTAGATAGTTCTGATGTAAGCTTGCTGGGTACATTTGTACTTGCCTATTTTATGTTTTTGTAGAGAGACTTCCGTCTCACTAGTAATTCCGCGTGGACTTCGACGTTTAGCTTGTCGCCTCAGCTACGATCTTGTGCCCTCGGCAGGATTTGGTAGATAGTCAGGCCTCTCAGCCTTTTTCATGTTTAGATGTCTGTACTCAGACATGTTAAGCTTCCACATGTGCTTTGACTTGTATGCTCCGAATGCTGGGTCAAGAGACCCAGGTTTGTAATATCTCACTCCTTGGAGCCTATTCAATAAAATACTTGAGTTGTAGAGTCAAGTTGTGATGCCATGTTGTATTTGCACATATCGAGCATATTATGTGTATGTTATTGAAATGCTTGGTATGTGTGGGATCTGACTATCTAGTTGTTTATCCTTGGTAGTCTCTCTTACCAGGAAATGTCTTCTAGTGCTTCCACAGAGCCTTGTAGCTTGCTACTGCTTCGGAACACTTATGCTAGCCGGCATGTGTCCTTCTCGTTCCTGTGTCTGTCCCTTCAGGCAAATGTCACGCGGTGTCTACTGGAGTCCTGTTAGCCTGCTATAGCCCGGTTTACTAGAGTCCTGCAAGCCTAGTTGCTACAGCCCGGATTCACTCGCTGATGACTGACACATTGGTTGCTGGGTCATGTATGCCTGTGCCTGTAAGTTAGTGCCACTTTGGGTTCACGACTAGCCATGTCAGCCCGGGCTCCTTGTCATATGGATGCTAGCGACACTATCATATACATGTGCCAGAAGGCGCAAACGGTCCCGGGCTTGGTAAGGCGACACCCGTGGGAACACCGTGCATGAGGCCGCAAAGTGATATGAGGTGTTACATGCTAGATCGGTGTGGCATTCAGTCGGGGTCCTGCCAGCTTTGGTATCAGGGCCTGACTGCCTGTAGGATTACCAAGCCAAACTGGTCGATAGGGAATTGATTGTGGGATGGAACGTAAGGCTCTTTTTACTCCTTATACCGCATGCCATCTGATCCGAGTCATCTTATGTTTCCTATGGGGTTAAGTAATTAGGCTTTCTCTTCTTTCTATTAGGATCATGTGTTACTAATCTGTAGACTTATATGGTTGATAGATTAAGCCTCAGTTCAGTTTCTACTACCTCTGCATGTTCATAATTGATCTTGGAACCTTGATATTGTGATGATCGAGTGGCTATGCCACCATTTGGCAGCATGTCTTAAATCTTTTGAGCATTTACAGCCGTTATGATGTCCGAGTCATCCCAGGTTTCTAAATAGTCTGATGCATTTGCAAATCCCCCTTTCCATTCCCGATGTTTCTTTGGGACGGATTAACCATGCTAATCGGTGAGTTGAGGTACTCTACTGGCTCGACATATATGTTGGAGCTACTATTATGACCCCAGGTGTCTTAGAGGATCACCTGGTAATCTAGCCATGTTCTGTGTTCCAGTGTGATGATTCTGGCCATCATTCTTGAAAGCATCCCATGATGCCATTTAGTTGGTAGGTATTCCATTCCTAGGCTCTTGAACCCGAGATTCACTCTACCTACTTCATGTTGTTAGTGTTTGCTAGTTCCTTTAGGTTATTAGTCACCTTTGCATTAGTCCTCGAGGTCCATGGTATTTCCTTCTTCCAAATAACATGAACTTCTTATGGAAGAAGTTCCTCGCTGATCGAAAGATCACAACCAGAGTGCTCTTGATAAGTTCTCGATTCTATGATGTTACTCTGCCAATTCTACCTGTCTGCATGGGTTATCCGGAAGAAATATGTTGAACTCGTTCGACATGCTAATCCATGCATCCACAATTCAGTAAATCATATGTTCTTTCGAGTTGTCCCTCTTTAGTTTTCTTCTGACCTTCGTCTATCAATTGATAGTCAAGAGTATGCGTGCATTCGTTCATCGATGCCTATTACTCTTGTGGTCCATCAAGCCATTCTATTCGGAAAGACTAGGAGAAAGAAACTCCAGTGCCTCATCCATATCCAGGATTGGGTCAAAGTAGTTGTATCTCGCAGATCAAAATGCGAACCTAGCTTTTGTTCTATTCTACCTTGGAGTGTTACCCTTTTCACGTCAGGATCGTCATGAGAATTGCATCATCTCGTATGGATTCTTGACGTAGTGATACTTCTTGCCATCATTGCTCATTCCTCGGTTTTCCGTGTTGTTGCAACCGGAATGCCGATAGGTGAACTATGATGCGTGAAATCAATACTCATAGCAACCTTGTTGCTTGGTAGTTAAAGGACAATAACTTCATTCTTAGCATGTTGGTTCTTGAATCATCATCCTAAGATAGATTGTGCTACCTACTCCCTATTCTCGGTGCGCCCTTCAATCAATGAGTTAGGGCTATGCCAATCTCTTGCTTATTTGATCATTTCGTCTTGCCCTTAGAAGCAAGATTGTTCTTGAGCTTAGTAACATACTGGTGGTTCATGATTTCCGAATATCTTCTCGGAAGTATCACCAGGACGTCACCTGACCGCTATGTTGAGTTCGTGATCAAGTTGGTTATCTTGTAAACCACCCTTTCTCCAAGAATATGCATCGGATACCATGAGCTAGTTGGTTAAGATAAACAACAACTTGGAGAGTTGGAAGATGAAAGCTTGTCCGACTCAGTTCATTCCAAAGGGATGTCTTTTTGTGTGTGTGTTGAAGAAAGATGATATTCATTGGTTCATCCTCGTGATCAGTTGTTGTGTCTATTGTCATGTCAAACTTTGATTTGAGAGTGGGCTGTTGTCAAATCAAATCAGAACCAACGATGTTCTTAATGTTTTCTTACTCGTGGTTGATCCCTCGAGCATACACCACTATATCCTTTCGTCTGAGCAATATTATCACTTGTTATCATAATTATGGAATTCCATTTTATGGAATAATGGATGAATTGTTGTTGAGCCCATCGACAACATCCTTCTCTTCTCCATAATTTTGTTGAACATTAAGCTAGTTTTGGAAACTTTTGAAAGCATTTGTTCATGCTAGCTCATGAAGCATATGTTCGTATGTAAGAAGTAACTTCCTCCAGTTCATGTTCATTTGATGCAAGTTTCCGCCGCGGATTCGAGAAAGACAATGTTGCTTCCTTTGGAATCATCCCAAATCGGTCATGCATACGTGCGAAGTATTCTGTGACTCGGAGACTTGCAACCTTCATTCTATATGTATCCCTAGCACACCAAGCCACTGATTGATTTGTTCAAGGAGAAGAAGTTCCTTCTTAAGAGTATACCTTATGCAAGGACTTCGATGTCCTCGATGGTGGTTCCCCACCTGAATGCGGTAGTGCTTTATTATAAGACTACTATGTGGCCATGCTTGTCTGGGACAGCATGGTCACATGTATGTTGCAGAACCAGCTCATGTTTGGAGCTTACTATCGTAGTTCATTTCTCAAGAATCTCGCAACGCCGTCTCCTCGATTTGTGTTGCAAGCTTTCATTTTTCCTTCTACACTTGATGAGTCTGGAATATTCTGACACCAACCTGATCTGAATCTCAGGCAGATATGATGGTTGGAACGCTCCCAAGAACTATATTATTGGTCTCTTGTAACCCGGTAAAGTGGATGTCGTGGCCAACACACCCAACCGAAAGACCTATTATTGTGGTATCTTGATTGAGGAAGTTGGCCACATCCCATAAGGATTTCGTAGGATTTATTCCCTAGTTATCCCTTATGGATATTTGTGTTCCCGAAGTTCGACCTTTTACTTGATGTTCTAGATACCAGCCCATGTAAATGGGTTACGCTAGCACATTAAGGAGATCATTAGAAGTGGAGTGCTAAATGTCTCTCGGTCGATCATCCAGATTTTGTTTCCTTGACCTTGCTAAGGTGAAATCTGAGAAGATGTTATCTTCCTTTGCATCTCCATCATCCATAACTATTTATCATGGTAGTATGATTGCTTGCCAGGATCCTCGGCACGGATGTTGGTAAGACCCTGATGAATATGGAAATGCTCATGTTCCTGAGAGCATGCTCACACACTAGGTTATATCCTTGGTATCAATTGGAATGTGCCTTCCGTTTGCCGAGTTGTCTGATAACTCTAGTTTCCTTTCCAAACTGAGTATGCCATTCTTTCGAATTCGTTCAAACGATCAATTGTGATTTGCCTTAGGCTGGCATAGGGAGTTTCAATGATCTAGGTATCAAAAGTAATTCTTTTTTCCACTTAAGGGAATAATTCTACGAGTCACCTTCTCTAAGGTGCCCCAATATGGAATCATGGCAATTATCTCCTCGCTACTTTGAAACCATGCACCATCTTACTCAAGCGTGGAATTATTGCCCACGGAGTTGAACCATTGTCATCTGTTTAGTTTTCACCCCTCTTAATGTGTGTTTTGTGTCTCAACTCGAGAGATGGTTCTATGTCTCATTCCGTGAGTCCCTCTATCTTCTTACCTCACGACTTGAATCTCGGGATGAGATTCTTGTTTAGTAGGGGTGAGTTGTCACATCCCTAGTTCTTGTATGCACTAGGCTAGCCCTTCATGTACATCATGTTTAAATTTCTCAGAAACTTGAAATGGGGATGACAGAAACCCCAGCATCACTTAATCCAACTTGGGTTACTAAAATAATTTTTCAATGAACCTAAAATGCCCTTCAAAAATGTTCATCACTTTTGTCTTGGTTTAGAACCTCTGCTAAAATTGGTTCACATTTTTTAGGACACCTAAGGTCACTGAATTGAATCATACTCTATGTGCATTTGGGCATTTAAATGCTATATAATATATTAAATGTCCAAATAATTCTGAACTTAAGTGAGGGATGTTGGAAATATTACAAAAAGAGCCCACAATTATTTTCAGGGGTTTTGAATATGCTTGAGCATTTTAATTAAGTCAAAACAATTGCAGAAAAATAGGAAACAGAAACAAAAGTAAAAAAGAGAGGAAACTCACCTGGCCTCACCTACCTAACTTACCTGGCTCAGCTACTCCAGCCGGCCCAGCCCACCAGCACCCCCCTTGTCTTCTTCCTCCTTTGCCAGAAGGAGTGGGCGCGTGGTCGCCTCGCGCGCACACGCCCTCCGCCAGCTCCTGCTTGCCGCTTCCGCCTGGACGCCCTGGAGACGCCACGCACATCCTTGGAACCGCCCCCTCTCGCTCACTCCCTCGTCCCCATCCCCTTCCCTGGATGTTTCTCTCACCGGCCGGGCGCATCCGTCACCGCCATTCACTGCCTGCGTAGCCACCGCCGCTTCCGTGTTGCCCCGAGCTGCTCAAGAGCTCTGCCTAGTCCCCATCTTCCTCCTCGACGCGCTGTGCAACGCCGGACACCCTGAAGCACCGTCTCCGACGCCTTCTTCCTCCTCGGGTCGCTGAGATCCGCCTCGCTGCCTTGCTCAGCTCTGGCCTTCCCCGAGCCCGCTCCGACGCCTGCTACAACCTCCGTGAGCCGTCTTGCTCCTTCCCCTGCCCCCTCACTCCAGTGCACCCTCTAGCCGCCGTCTCCACCGTGGCCGAGCTCCGGCCACCACCATGTCCAATGAGCTCGTCGATCACGACCCACACTGCTCGATCCAATCTCATCGGAGTGCTCAGGGCCCGCCTCGGTTCCTCCTAAACCATCCACTGCCCCCCCTGATACGTCTCCAACGTATCTATAATTTTTGATTGTTCCATGCTATTATATTACCCCTTTTGGATGTTTATGGGCTTTATTTTACACATTTATATCATTTTTGGGACTAACCTACTAACCGGAGGCCCAACCCGTATTGCTGTTTTTTTGCCTATTTCAGTATTTCAAAGAAAAGGAATATCAAATGGAGTCCAAACGGAATGAAACCTTCGGGAGCGTGATTTTTGGAACGAACGTGATCCATAGGACTTGGAGTGCAAGTCAAGAAGCAGCTGAGGCCTCCACGAGATAGGAGGGCGCCCCCCCATAGGGCGCGCCCCCCTGTCTCATGGGCCCCTCGGGCGACCACTAACATACTTCTTCCTCCTATATAAGCCTACGTACCCAGAAAACATCCAGGGAGCCAACGAATTACAATTTCCACCGCCGTAACCTTTTGTATCCGCGAGATCCCATCTTGGAGCCTTCGCCGGCGCTCCGCCGGAGGGGGAATCGACCATGGAGCGCTTCTACATCAACACCATAGCCCCTCCGATGAGTTGTGAGTAGTTTACCACAGACCTATGGGTCCATAGTTATTTGCTAGATGGCTTCTCCTCTCTTTTTGGATCTCAATACAATGTTCTCCCCCTCTCTCGTGGAGATCTATTCGATGTCAACTCTTTTTGCGGTTTGTTTGTCGAGATCCGATGAATTGTGGGTTTATGATCAAGTTTACCTATGAATAATATTTGAATCTTCTCTGAATTCTTTTATGTATGATTGAGTTATCTTTGCAAGTCTCTTCGAATTATCAGTTTGGTTTGGCCTACTAGATTGATCTTTTTTGACATGGGAAAAGTGCTTAGCTTTGGGTTCAATCTTGCGGTGTCCTTTCCCAGTGACAGCAGGGGCAGCAAGGCACGTATTGTATTGTTGCCATCGAGGATAAAAAGATGGGGTTTATATCATATTGCTTGAGTTTATCCCACTACATCATGTCATCTTGCTTAAGGCGTTACTCTGTTCTTATGAACTTAATACTCAAGAAGCAGGCAGGACTCGGTCGATGTGTGGAGTAATAGTAGTAGATGCAGGTAGGAGTCGGTCTACTTGTTGCGGACGTGATGCCTATATACATGATCATGCCTAGATAAGCTCATAACTATTCGCTTTTCTATCAATTGCTCGACAGTAATTTGTTCACCCATCGTAATACTTATGTTATCTTGAGAGAAGCCACTAGTGAAACCTATGCCCCCGGGTCTATCGCTTATCATATTTGCTTCCAATCTACTTTTATTTGCATCTTTACTTTTTGCATCTATATTACAAAATACCAAAAATATATTTATCTTATCATACTATCTCTATTATATCTCACTTTTGCAAGTGGCCGTGAAGGGATTGACAACCCCTTTATTGCGTTGGTTGCAAGTTCTTTGTTTGTTTGTGTAGGTTCGTGGGAATTTTGAAGAGCCTCCTACTGGATTGATACCTTGGTTCTCAAAAACTGAGGGAAATACTTATGCTACTATTGCTGCATCACCATTTCCTCTTCAAGGAAAACCAACGCAAGCTCAAGACGTAACAAGAAGGATTTATGTCGCCGTTGCCGGGGAGGTCTTCGCTCAAGTCAAGACATACCAAGTACCCATCACAAACCCATCTCCCTCG
Organism: Triticum aestivum; assembly: GCF_018294505.1. Lineage (NCBI taxonomy): Eukaryota > Viridiplantae > Streptophyta > Magnoliopsida > Poales > Poaceae > Triticum > Triticum aestivum. The sequence continues at coordinate 365,665,567 of NC_057810.1, forward strand.
CATTTACATTATTTGCCATTTGCCTCTCATTTTCCTCTCCCCCACTTCACCTTTGTTGTTCTATTCGCCCTCTCTTTCCCAATCTTCTCCTCTCTTTTCGCTTGCCTTTTTCTATTTGCTTGTGTGTTGGATTACTTGTTGCCATGGCGCAAGATAATACCAAATTGTGTGATTTCTCGAATACCAATAATAATGATTTCCTTAGTACTCCGATTGCTCCTCTTAATGATGTTGAGTCTTGTGAAATCAATACTGCTTTGCTGAATCTTGTTATGAAAGATCAATTCACCGGCCTTCCTAGCGAAGATGCCGCTACTCATCTAAACAACTTTGTTGATTTGTGTGATATGCAAAAGAAGAAAGATACGGATAACAATATTGTTAAATTGAAGTTATTTCGATTTTTACTTAGAGATCGTGCTAAAGTTTGGTTTTCGTCTTTTCCTAAAAATAGTATTGATTCTTGGAACAAGTGCAAAGATGCTTTTATCTCTAAGTATTTTCCTCCCGCTAAAATTATCACTCTTAGGAAAAATATTATGAATTTTAAACAACTTGATCATGAGCATGTTGCCCAATCTTGGGAAGGAATGCAATTGATGCTTCGCAATTACCCTACTCATGGTTTGAATTTATGGATAATCATACAAAAATTGTATGCCGGTTTGAACTTTGCTTCTAGAAATCTCTTAGATTCGGCCGCGGGAGGCACGTTTATGGAAATAACGTTAGGAGATGCTACAAAACTTCTTGATAATATTATGGCTAATTATTCTCAATGGCACACCAAAAGATCTTCTAGTAAAAAAGTGCATGCTATAGAAGAAATCAATGTTTTGAGTGGAAAGATGGATGAACTTATGAAGTTGTTTGCTACTAAAAATACTCCTCTTGATCCCAATGATATGCCTTTGTCTACTTTGATTGAGAATAATAATGAATCTATGGATGTGAATTTTGTTGGTAGGAATAGTTTTGGAAACAATGCTTATAGAGGAAACTATAATGCTAGACCATTCCCTAGTAATTCCTCTAATAATTATGGAAATTCCTACAATAATTCTTATGGTAATTTTAATAATATGCCCTTTTATTTTGAGAATAGTGTGAAAGAATTTATGATTTCTCAAAAGAATTTTAATGCTTTGCTTGAAGAAAAATTTCTCAAAGTTGATGATTTGGCTAGGAACGTTGATAGACTTTCGCTTGATGTTGATTCTCTTAAACTTAGATCTTCTCCTCCTAAGCATGATATCAATGAGTCTCTCAAATCCATGAGAATTTCCATTGATGAGTGCAAGGAAAGAACCGCTAGATTGCGTGCTAAGAAAGATTGCTTTGTAAAGGCGTCTTCTTCTAGTTTCCATGAAAGTAATGATGAGGATCTTAAAGTTATTGATGTGTCTCCTATTAGATCTATGTTTTGCAATATGAGTCTTGATAATTATGGGATTGATGATGAGTCAACTTTACCTAGAAGGCGTCCCACGCGGAGTTTTTAGATCTTGATTCTAAATTTGGTAAAAGTGGGACTGAGAGGTCACAACTTTAAATAGCATTGAACCCAGTATCTCGGATTTCAAGGAATTTGATTATGATAATTGTTCTTTAGAAGGTTGTATTTCGTTGTTGCAATCCGTTGTTAATTCTCCTCATGCTTATAGCCAAAATAAAGCTTTTACCAAACACATTGTTGATGCCTTGATGCAATCTTATGATGAAAAACTTAATTTGGAATTTTCTATACCTAGAAAACTTAATGATGAGTGGGAACCTACTATAAAGATTAGAATTAAAGATCATGAGTGTTTTGCTTTGTGTGATTTGGGTGCTAGTGTTTCCACGATTCTGAAAACTTTATGTGATATTCTAGGTTTCCATGATCTTGATGATTGCTCTTTAAATTTGCACCTTGCGGATTCCACCATTAAAAAGCCAATGGGAAGAATCAATGATGTTCTCATTGTTGCAAATAAAAATTTGGTGCCCGTAGATTTTATCGTTCTTGATATAGATCGCAATCTTTCTTGCCCTATTATTCTTGGTAGACCTTTCCATAGAACGATTGGCGCGATTATTGATATGAAGGAAGGGAATGTTAGATTCCAATTTCCATTAAAGAAAGGCATGGAGCACTTTCCAAGAAAGAAAGTCAAATTAACTTATGAATCTATCATGCGGGCTACTTATGAATTTAGTTCCAAATATGGCACTCATTAGATCTATCTTCGCTTTTATGCCTAGCTAGGGGCGTTAAACGATAGCGCTAGTTGGGAGGTAACCCAATTTTCTTTGTGTTTTTTTGTTTTTGTTCCAGTTTATTAATAAATATTGCATCTACCTCTTGTTTAGATGTGTTTTTATCTTTTAATTAGTGTTTGTGCCAAGTAGAACTTATATGATAACCTATGATGATAGTTGATTTGATTCTGCTGAAAAACAGAAACTTTGCACGCACAAATTTAGTTTTGTTAAATCACAGAAACGTGCTTTGGTGTTGATTCTTTTTGCTTCTGATCAATAGACAAATTTTCCAGGACTTCCTATGTTTGTAGGATTTTTAGAGTTCCAGAAGTTTGCGTTAGTTGCAGATTCCTACAAACTGTACTGTTTTTGACAGATTCTATTTTTCGTGTGTTGTTTGCTTATTTCGATGCATCTATGGCTAGTAAATTAGTTTATAAACGATAGAGAAGGTGGATTACAGTAGGTTTAACACCAAAAAAAATAAAGAATGAGTTCATTACAGTACCTTATGTGGTGGTTTTGTTTTCTTTCACTAACGGAGCTTATAAGATTTCCTATTGAGTTTTGTGTTGTGAAGTTTTCAAGTTTTGGGTAAAGCTTTTATGGACTACGGAATAAGGAGTGGCAAGAGCCTAAGCTTGGGGATGCCCATGGCACCCCAAGATATTCAAGGATAGGAAAAAGCCTAAGCTTGGGGATGCCCTGGGAAGGCATCCGCTCTTTCGTCTTTGTTCATTGGTAACTTTACTTGGAGCTATATTTTTATTCGCCACATGATATGTGTTTTGCTTGGAGCGTCGTGTATTATATTAGTCTTTGATTTTTAGTTTACCACAATCATCCTTGCTGTACACACCTTTTGGGAGAAGCCTATTTGATTAGAATTTGCTAGAATATTGTATGTGCTTCACTTATATCTTTTGAGCTTCATAGTTTTTGCTCTAGTGCGTCACTTATATCTTTTAGAGCACGGCGGTGGCTTATTTTTGTAGAAATTGCTAGTCTCTCATGCTTCACCTGTATTATTTTGAGAGTCTTTTAGAACAGCATGGTATTTTCTATGGTTATAAAAATGGTCCTAGAATGGTAGGCATCCAAGTTGGGTGTAATAAAAACTATCATAGGAAGTGAATTGGATGCTAAGATCAATTTGATACTTGATAATTGTTTTGAGATAGGGAGGTAGTGATATTAAAGTCATGCTAGTTTGGTGATTATGAATTTAAAGAATGCTTGTGTTGAAGTTAGCAAGTCCCGTAGCATGCACGTATGGTTAAAGGTGTGTAACAAATTTGAAACAGGAAGTGTACCTGGCTTGTGCATCCTTATGAGTGGAGGTCGGGGACGAGCGATGTTCTTTTCCTACTAATATATCCTCCTAGGAGCATGAGCGTAGTGCTTCATTTTTGATGACTTCTAAATTTTTTCAATAAGTATATGAGTTCTTTTGACTAACGTTGAGTCCATGGATTATACGCACTTTTACCTTTCCACCTTTGCTAGCCTCTTCGATACCGTGCATTGCCGTTTCTCACCTTGAGAGTTGGTGCAAACTTCGCCGGTGTATCCAAACCCCGTGATACGATACTCTCTATCACAAATAAACCTCCTTATATTTTCCTCAAAACAGCCACCATACCTACCTATTATGGCATTTCCATAGCCATTCCGAAATATATTGCCATGCAACTTTCCACCGTTCCGTTTATCATCATGACACACTTTACTTTTGTCATATTGCCATTGCATGATCATGTAGTTGACATCGTATTTGTGGCGAAGCCACCATGCATTATTTTTCATACATGTCACTCTTGATTCATTGCACCATCCCGTTACACCGCCGGAGGCATTCATATAGAGTCATATCTTGTTCTAGTATCGAGTTGTAATTCATATGTTGTAATCAATAGAAGTGTGATGATCATTGTTAGAGCATTGCCCAAAAAAAAGGCCAAAAAAAGGGAAGGCCCAAAAAAGAAAATAAATAAAAAGGGCAATGCTACTATCTCTTTTTCCACACTTGTGCTTCAAAGTAGCACCTTGTTCTTCATATAGTGAGTCTTGTATATTGTGCTTCAAAGTAGCACCTTGTTCTTCATGTAGTGAGTCTCATAAGTTGTCTTTTTATACTAGTGGGAATTTTCATTATAGAACTTGGCTTGTATATTCCTACGATGGGCTTCCTCAAATGCCCTAGGTCATCATGAGCAAGCGAGTAGGATGCACACCCACTAGTTTTCTTTTATTGAGCATTCATAGCTCTAGTGCATCTGTTGCATGGCAATCCCTACTCCTCATGTTGACATCAATTGATGGGCATCTCCATAGCCCGTTGATTATCCTCGTCAGTGTGAGACTTTCTCCTTTTTTGTCTTGTCCACACAATCCCCATCATCATATTCTATTCCACCCATAGTGCTATATCCATGGCTCACGCTCATGTATTGCGTGAAGGTTGAAAAAGTTTGAGATTATTTAAGTATGAAAAAATTGCTTGGCTTGTCATTGGGGGTATAGAAGTTGGGAACATCTTTGTGTGACGAAAATGAAGCATAGCCTAACTATATGATTTTGTAGGGATGAACTTTCTTTTGCCATGTTATTTTGAGAAGATATGATTACTTTGATTAGTATGCTTGAAGTGTTACTATTTCTTTTATCAATATGAACTTTTATTTTGAATCATTTGGATATGAACATTCATGCCACAATAAGAAAATTACATTAAGAATTATGCTATGTAGCATTCCACATCAAAAATTCTCTTTTTATCATTTACCTACTCCAGGACGAGCAGGAATTAAGCTTGGGGATGCTTGATACGTCTCCAGCGTATCTATAATTTTTGATTGTTCCATGCTATTATATTACCCCTTTTGGATGTTTATGGGCTTTATTTTACACATTTATATCATTTTTGGGACTTAACCTACTAACCCGAGGCCCAACCCGTATTGCTGTTTTTGGCCTATTTCAGTATCTTCAAGAAGAACGAATATCAAGTCCAAACAGAATGAAACCTTCGGGAGCGTGATTTTTGGAACGAACGTGATCCAGAGGACTTGGAGTGCAAGTCAAGAAGCAATCGAGGCCTCCACAATATAGGAGGGTGCCCCCCCCTATAGGGCGCGCCCCCCTGTTTCGTGGGCCCCTCGGGTGACCACCGGCATACTTCTTCCTCCTATATAAGCCTACGTACCCCGAAAACATCCAAGGAGCCAACGAAACACAATTTCCACTGCCGTAACCTTCTGTATCCGGCAGATTCCATATTGGATCCTTCACCCGCGCTCCGCCGGAGGGGGAATCGACCATGGAGGGCTTCTACATCAACACCATAGCCCCTCCTATGAGTTGTGAGTAGTTTACCACAGACCTACGGGTCCATAGTTATTAGCTAGATGGATTCTTCTCTCTTTTTGGATCTCAATACAATGTTCTACCCCTCTCTTGTGGAGATCTATTCAACGTAAACTCTTTTTGCAGTGTGTTTGTCGAGATCCGATGAATTGTGGGTTTATGATCAAGTTTATCTATGAATAATATTTGAATCTTCTCTGAATTCTTTTATGTATGATTGAGTTATCTTTACAGGTCTCTTCGAATTATCAGTTTGGTTTGGCCTACTAGATTGATCTTTCTTGCCATGGGAGAAGTGCTTAGCTTTGGGTTCAATCTTGCGGTGTCCTTTCCCAGTGACAGCAGGGGCAACAAGCACGTATTTGTATTGTTGCCATCGAGGATAAAAAGATGGGGTTTATATCTATTGCTTGAGTTTATCCCTCTACATCATGTCATCTTGCTTAAGGCGTTACTCTATTCTTATGAACTTAATACTCTAGATGCAGGCAGGAGTCGGTCGATGTGTGGAGTAATAGTAGTAGACATAGGCAGGAGTCGGTCTACTTGTTGCAGACGTGATGCCTATATACATGATCATGCCTATATAATCTCATAACTATTCGCTTTTCTATCAATTGCTCTATAGTAATTTCTTCACCCACCGTAATACTTACGCTATCTTGAGAGAAGCCACTAGTGAAACCTATGGCCCCCGGGTCTATCTCTTATCATATTTGCTTCCAATCTACTTTTATTTGCATCTTTACTTTTTGCATCTATATTATAAAATACCAAAAATATATTTATCTTATCATACTATCTCTATTTGATCTCACTTTCTCAAGTGGCCATGAAGGGATTGACAACCCCATTATTGTGTTGGTTGCGAGTTCTTTGTTTGTTTGTGTAGGAGCGTGGGAATTTTGAGGAGCCTCCTACTGGATTAATACCTTGGTTCTCAAAAACTGAGGGAAATACTTACGCTACTATTGCTGCATCACCCTTTCCTCTTCAAGGAAAACCAAAGCAAGCTCAAGACGTAGCACCCCCTAGCGCACCGCAACCACCAGCCCATGCTTGCCCGAGCCGCCGCCTCCGCGGAACGTCATCACCAGCCACTCTTCCGGCGACTCTAGCACCAACCGCCACCACCCCTAGATGCGCCGCACTGCCAGCTTTCCAATGGGACCGCCCACAGCCCAAACGGCCTCCTGTAGGTGAAACCTGAGTCACTCCGGTGCGCACCTTCCGCGGCTTTGGTCGCCGGCATTAAGACAACGATGATGATTCCGTGGCCGCTTAATTCGGCGCTAATCATCACTAATCCTTCCCTAACAGACGCTGACAGGTGTGCCTCGCAGCGGGTCAAATCCCAGTCAACACGGGATTAACTCCCCATTAATCATGAGCCTATGACATGTGGGACCCGGTCGGCAGGTTTGACCCTGGTCAACCATGTTGACTTGCTGACATCACAATGACGTCATGCTGATGCAATAAGTCATTTTCGAGATTTGATTTATTTCTAAATAACCAGGAAAATCCAGAAAATGATTTAAACTTCAAAAATTCATATAAATTCAACCGTAACTCAGAGTGAAATAATTTATATATGGAAAATGATCAGAAAAATCCAATCTATCCATCTGTACCACCCTCATGCATGTTTGAGCAAGTTAACTTCACTATTTATGATGAAACATGAATAGGACAACTTTGATAATAGTTTTGGAGTTGGAATTTGATGTAGTTTTGAATTCCACTTCAATCAAAATGTCTTGCTGTTGCATTAGCCCAAATCACAACATATTGCCTTGTCATGATCATGCATCATACTGTTGAATTGCATTGTTGGTGTTTTCTCTATGTTGCCGGTAATTGTCCCCTCTCAGTAGATGTTGCTTCGATGATGAGTTCGATGACAACGATGAAGAACTATACCATCTTCAGAAGTGCCAGGTGTCGGTGTCAAAATCGGCGGATCTCGAGTAGGGGGTCCCAATCTGTGCGTCTTAGGCTGATGGTAACAGGAAGCAAGGGACACAATGTTTACCCAGGTTTAGGCCCTCTCGATGGAGGTAAAACCCTACTTCCTGCTTGATTAATATTGACAATATGAGTAGTACAAGAGTAGATCTACCACAAGATCGTAGAGGCTAAACCCTAGAAGCTAGCCTATGATGACATTGTAATTGTGATCGGCCTTCTAAGGACCAACCTCTCCTGTTTATATAGACACCGGAGAGGGCTAGGGTTTACATAGAGTCGGTTACAAGGAAGGAAATATAATATACGGATCGCCAAGCTTGCCTTCCACGCAAAGGAGAGTCCCATCCGGACACAGGACAGAGTCTTGAGTCTTGTATCTTCACGCTTCAATAGTCCGGACGACGTACATAGTCCGGCTATCCTAATACCCCCTAATTCAGGACCCCTCAGTAGCCCTTGAACCAGGCTTCAATTACGATGAGTCTGGTGCGCAGTCTTGTCTTCGGCATTACAAGGCGGGTTCCTTCTCCGAATACTCCAAGGTAATTATCGAACACGTAGACCATGTCCGGATCTGCAAAATGATCTTCACATACCGCCTAGAGAGAATGATTTTTCACAAATGCAATCTGCTGACAACTTTTTTAGACAAGGTGACATGTCATTATGGTCGGGTCATTATTCGAACCATTTTCCCACAACTAGCCACAACTAGCCACACGTCTTGTCAAAGCAGAGATCGTGTCCCCTTATCACGGGATTCTCATCAATACGGGTATGGGTAATCAAACCACACCGCTAATCACGTCGAGTGGGGAGCGAGCGGGTTCCACCAGGCAAGTGGGGAGGCGCGAAAAGCTTTTACCATCTCTATAAAGAGATAAGGTCTCTTCCTCTTTACCCACGCCTTCTCCTTCCGCTAGCCCATTGTCACATCCCTAGCTTCTGGTAATGCTCTGAGCTAGCTAGTCATGTGTTGCATCATGTTTAAATTTTGCCTAAAATTGAAATGGGGATGTTCAAACCCTAGCATTAAATCAACTCAACTAGGGTAAGTTAAAATCTTTTCAATAAACCCAAAAGGCCCCTAAGAAAAGTTCATGATTTCTGGTTAAGGTGGAAACCTCTGCCAAAAATGATGAATATATCCTTAGGTCATTTTTGGATTTTTGAATTAAATCATATTGTATTTGACTTTGGGCATTTAAATACTATAAATATTTTAAATGCTCAAATAAATGTTGGAAATTGATAAGGGTCACTGGAATAATTCAGAAAGCACCCATATTTATTTCCAGGATTTTATTAAATGATTTGATATTTAAAACAAATCAAAAACAAATTGCAGAAATAGAAAAAAATAAAACAGAACAAAAATAAGGGGAGAGAGGCCACCTGGGCCACTTACCTGGCCTTACCCGCGCAGCCACCAGAGCCGGCCCAGTTCCCCCAGCCGGCCCAGCCCACCTCCTCCTCCTTTGTCCTCTTCCTCCTCTGCCAGGAGGACGAGCAGAGGCGAGGCGTGGCGCGCGTCGACGCCGGCCACCTCCTGCTTCGCGCTGGAGGCCTCCCCCTTCGAGCCTATCCATGCGTGGAGACGCCACGCAGCCGCCCGGAGCCGTCCAGCCCTCCCTCTCTTCCCCTGGACCCCGTTCCCTCCTCTGCTTCCCTCCCGCGCACACCACCGAGCGGAGCTCGCCGTCTTCGTCGCCGTAACCATGGCCACCAGCCCTCCCTCGCCCATCCAGCGTGCTTGAGAGCTCCGTCACGACATCTTCGACCTCCCCACCAAGCCATGGAACTACGGACGCGCCACAACGTCGCCGGCATCGCCGTTTCCATCGCCGGCCGCCGAGGATCTTCATCGTCAATTCACCACCATCGTCGCGTCCCCGAGCCGGCTAACCACCCCTACGGCACCGCTGTGAGCTCCCACGCCTCCCCTCCCTCTTTTCCCCTTCGATTGCGCCCTGTAGCCTCGATTCCACCGGAGCCGCGAGCTCGGCTCCGCCGGCGATGTCGCCGCCGTCGTTGCAGGTCACCGAACTCGCGTCCGAGCACGACCTCGAGCTCGTGGATCTTCCAGGAGCCCGCCCAGCCTCTCAGCTCGCTCGCTCGCCAAGCGTAGCCCCGTGCCCGTGCTGGCCCGAACTCCGGTCGCCGCCGCGGGCCCCGTTCCGGTGAGCTCGAGCCACCCCAGCCCCTGCCGGTTGCACAGATGGATGCGGGCGACTCCCCGCTACGCGTAGAGCCCCTCAGTCGCCGATTTGGTCGCCGAAGGAGCGTTTCCGACGCCCTCCGCCGTTGCTGGCGTCGCCGGCGACAAGCCGCGGGTCAACTCCGGCGGGTTTGACCCGGGGTTTGACCCCCTGACGTGTGGGCCCAGGCGCCTGCTTAGTTAGTGCTAAGTTAGTTAGTGTTAACTAACTTAGTTAATTAGGTAGGCCACTGACATGCGGGCCCCGCCCGGCTAACTAAGTTAGTTAGGGCTAACTAACCTGGTTAGTTGACTGAGACACTGACGTGTGGACCCCACACGTCAGGTTTGACCTGGGGCGCTCGGTTGACCCTGCTGACGTCACTATTACGTCATGCTGACGCAGTATTTGTTCTGGAATTTAAATAAATCCTAAATGATTTATAAATTTCAGAAAATGCCTAAAAACTTCCAAAATTCATAGAAAATTAACCGTAACTCCAAATTAAATAATTTATATATGAAAAATTATCAGAAAAATTCAAGGAATCCATCTGTACCATTTTCATGCATGTTAGAACAACTTATCACTACTGTTTAGAGCAAATGAAGTGAATGACATTTAAATAATCACATATGGAGTTTGAATTTGAATCTTGTATTCAAACCAACTTCATTTAATCTGTTGCTAGTTGCATTAGCTCAAAACACATTCATATTGCCATGTCATGATCATGCATCATATTGTGCATTGCATTGATTGTGTTCCCTTCTGTGTTGCCGGTATTTGTCCCCTCTCGATAGACGTGATACCGATGATGTGATCGTTGACACTGATGAAGACTCAATGTTATCTTCAGAAGTGCCAGGCAAGCAAAACCCCCTTGTTCATTCCGACACAATCCTACTCTCTCGCTCCTGCTCTCTTTTACTGCATTAGGACAACAACGATTCAACTGTTACTTGCTGCGGTAGCTGAACCCCTTTATCCTCTGCATGACCTGTCATTCCACAGTAATTAGATGAAACCCACTAGCATGAGTAGGAGTTGTTTGAGCCCTGATGTGCCTACTCATTCATGCTTGTTTGTCATGCCTGCTACTGCTTAGAGTTGAGTCAGGTCTGATTCATCGGGGATGAATCAGAGGTGTGTGAACATGTCCTACTGTGTGTGAGCTAAGTGTGTGAACACGATTTGGTAAAGGTAGCGGTGAGAGGCCATGTAGGAGTACATGGTGGGTTGTCTCATTGCAGCCGTCCTCAGGAACTGAGTTCTGTGTTTGTGATCCATGATTCAGCTACTACCACGCATTGGGCCCGAAACCAATGGACCCTCTCGGCTTCTTAATCACCCTTGTCCTCTGTCCAGGAGTTGCAAGTAGTTTCTGGTGTTTGTAGTATGCTGGAGGCCGTGGACAGCGCTGACCGTAGGGGTGGGCTGTGATGCGGTAGGCACGTGGCCGGGTAAACCGGGCACCCGTTTGGTGTCACGGAACCCTGTACACATCGTTTGGGGCTGTGAGCGAAACTCCGGCCGGATCTCCTCATGGATGGAACCCGAATAGGCGATAAACCTGGACTAGAGACTTGAGTGTTTAGGCAGGCCGTGGCCGACACCCACGTTGGGCTTCCGCTTGAAGGTTGCCGAGTACATGTCGTGTAAACGGCGGTAAGTGGTGAGAGCGTGTGTGAAGAAGTACACCCCTGCAGGGTTAACCTAATCTATTCGAATAGCCGTGTCCACGGAAAAGGACTTCTGGGTTGCTTATATCAGTTCATAGACAAGTGAAAGTGGATACTCTAAAATACGCAAGATAAGCGTGAGTGCTATGGATGGCGTTCTCGTAGGGAGACGGGAGCGGTTCCATAGTGGTGTATTGATATGGTGAATATGTGGACTCGTGTGCGCCACCTCAAAAGAGTCGCTTGCAGTCGTAGTTTAGGATAGCCACCGAGTCAAAGCTGGCTTGCTGCAGTTAAACCCCACCATCCCCTTTGTTGATAATGATGCATATGTAGTTAGTTCTGATGTAAGTCTTGCTGGGTACATTTGTACTCACGTTTGCCTATTTTATGTTTTTGCAGAGAGACTTCAGTCTCACTAGTAATTCCGCGTGGTCTTCGACGTTTAGCTTGATACCTCAGCTACGGTCTTGTGCCCTCGGCAGGATCTGATAGATAGTCAGGCTTCTCAGCCTTTTTCATTTATAGTTGTCTGTACTCAGACATGATAGCTTCCGCTTGTGCTTTGACTTGTATGCTCTGAGTGTTGGGTCATGAGACCCATGTTTGTAATATCTCGCTCCTCGGAGCCTATTGAATAGATTACTTGAGTCATAGAGTCATGTTGTGATGCCATGTTGTATTTGCACATATCGAGCATATTGTGTGTATGTTATTGAAATGCTTGGTATGTGTGGGATCTGACCATCTAGTTGTTTATCTTTAGTAGCCTCTCTTACGGGGAAATGTCTCCTAGTGTTTCCACCGAGCCATGGTAGCTTGCTACTGCTCCGGAACACTTAGGCTGGCCGGCATGTGTCCTTCTTCGTTCCTGTGTCTGTCCCTTCGGGGAAATGTCACGCGATGAATACCGGAGTCCTGTTAGCCCGCTACAGCCCGGTTCACCGGAGTCCTGCTAGCCCAGTGCTACAGCCTGGTTTCACTCGCTGATGACCGACACGTTCGATGCTGGGTCATGGATGCCTGTCCCTGTAAGTCTGTGCCGCTTTGGGTTTACGACTAGCCATGTCAGCCCGGGCTCCTTATCATATGGATGCTAGCGACACTGTCATATACGTGTGCCAAAAGGCGCAAACGGTCCCGGGCAAAGGTAAGGCGACACCCGTGGGAATACCGTGCGTGAGGCCGCAAAGTGATATGAGGTGTTACATGCTAGATCGATGTGGCATTGAGTCGGGGTCCTGACAGCGTTGGTATCAGAGCTTGACTGCCTGTAGGATTACCAAGCCAAACTGGTCGAAGTTGAGTCTAGAAATTCTTTAGTTATATAAGGGAATTGATTGTGGGATGGAACGTAAGGCTCTTTTTACTCCTTATACCTCATGCCCTTCTGATCTGAGTCATCTTATCTTTCCTGCGGGGATTAAGAACTAGGCTATCTCTTCTTTCTATTAGGATCACGTGTTACCAATCCGTAGACCTATAGAATTGTTGGACTTAAGCCTCGTTTCAGTTCCTATTACTTCCGTATGTTAAATTGTTGATCTCGAAACCTTGATATTGTGCCTTTGAGTGGTTATGCCCCCATTTTTGTGAATGTCTCAAATCTTTTCTGAGCATTTACAGCCGTTATGCTGTCCGAGTCACCCCACGTTTCTGAATAGTCTGAAGCATTTGCAAATCCCTTCCTTCTGTTTCCGATGTTCCCATGGGCCAGATTTACCACACTAATCGGTGTGTTGAGGTAATTATTGCCTCGACATATATGTTGGAATTATTATTATGACCCTAAGTGCTTAGGGGATCATCTAGTGGTCTAGCCATGATTTGTGTCCTAGTGTGAAGATTCTGGCCTTTATTCTCGGAAGCATCCCGTGATGCTACTTAGTAGCAGGTATTCTACTCCTGGGTTCTGAACCCGAGATTCACTCTACCTACTTCATGTTGATAGTAATTGCTAGTGCCTTTAGGATATTAGTAACCTTTGCGATAGTCCTTGAAGTCCGTGGTATCTTCTTCTTCCAAATACCATGAACTACTTATGGCAGATGTTTATTGGATCAAAAAAAAATCACAATTAGAGTACTCTTGAGGAGTTCTCCATTCATAAATCGTGACTCTGCCAGTTCTACCTTTCTGCATGGGTTATCCGGAAGAAATATGTTGAACTTGGTTCGACATACTAATCTATGCATCCACAACTCAGAAAGTTATATGTTCCTTTGAGTTGTTCTCTTTAGTTGCATTCTGACCCTCGTCTATCAATTGATAGTCAAGAGTATGCGTGCGTTCGTTCATCGATGCCTATGACTCTTGTGGTCTGTCAAGCCATTCTATTCCGGAATGACTAGGAGAAACAAACTCCAGTACCTCTTCCATATCTAGGATTGGGTCAAAGTAGTTGTATTCCGCAGATCAAATGCCAATCCAGCTTTTGGTTCTGCTCTACCTTGGAGTATTACATATTTTATATCGAGATTGTTATAGGAATTGCACCCCATCCTATGAACTCCTGGTACAGTGATACTTCTTGCCGTCATTAGTCATTCCTCGGTCTTCGTGTTGATGCAACCGGAATACCGACAAATGAATTGTGATGTGTGAAATCAATACGCCTAGCAACCTCGTTGCTGGGTAGTTAAAGGACAATAATTTTATTCTTAGTGTGTTGGTTATTGAATCATCATTCTAAGATTGATCGTGCTACCTAGTCCTTATTTCGGTGCACCCTTCGATTGATGAGTTAGGATCTTGTCAAGTCCTCACTCATTTGATCATATCGTCTTGCCCTCAAAAGCAAGATTGTTCTCGAGCTTAGTAACATACCGGTGGCTCGTGATTCTCTGAATATCTTCTCAGAAGTATTACCAGGTTGTCACCTGACCGCTATGTTGAGCTCGTGATCAAGTTGGTTTTTTGTGAACCATCCTTCTCCAAGAATCTGTGTTGGATATCCCTGAGCTAGTTGGTTAAGTTAGACAACGACTTGGAGAGTTGGAAGATAAAAGCTTGCCTGACTTAGTTCGTTCCAAAGGGATATTCTTGTGTAGTGTGTGTTGAAGAAAGATGATATCTTCATCGATTGGTCCCTGTGATCAGTTGCTGGACCTATTGTCTTATCAATCCTTTGATTTGAGTGTGGGCTATCGTCAAATCAAATCAGTACCAATGATGCTCGTAATGTTGTCTTATTCGTGGTTGATCCCTCGAGCATACACCATTACATCTTTGGCCTGACCAATGCTATCACTTGTTCACTTAACTATGGAATTCCTTTTAAAGGGAAACCCGGAAGAGTTGTTGTTGAGCCCATTGACAACATCCTTATCTCCTCCATGATTTTGTTGAACATTAAGCTAGCGTTGGAAACTTTTGAAGGCATTTTCTTCATGCTAGCTCATGAAGTAATTGTTTGATGAAAGGAGTGACTTCCTCTTATACACGTGCATTTGGTGAAAGTTGCCGCCGTGGATTTGAGAAAGTTAGTTTTGCTTCCTCTGGAATCATCCCAAGTCAGTCATGCATACGTGCGAAGTATTCTGTGGCCTGGAGACTTGCAACCTTCATTCTATATGTGTCCCTAGCACACTAAGCCACTGATTGACTTGTTCAAGGAAAAGAAGTCTATGCTTGGGATCTAATCCATGGACTTGCGTAAAGACTTCGATATCCTCGATGATGGTTCTCCACCTGAACTCGGTAGTGTTTAATTATAAGACTGCTACGTGGCCATGCTTGTCTGGGACAACGTGTTCACATGTGTGTAGCAGAACCAGCTCATGTTTTGGAGTTTGCTATCGTAGTTCATCTCCCGAGAATCCCGCAACGTCATCTCGTCGATTTGTGTTGCAAACTTTCGTTTTTCTTTCTAGACTCGATGAGTCTGGAATATCCTGACACCAACCAGATCTGAATCTCAGGCAGATATGATGGTTTGGAACACTTCCCAAGAAATATAATATTGGTCTCACGATAACCGGTAAAGTGGATGTCGTGGCCAACACACCCCGCCGGGAGACCTAATATTGTAGTATCTTGATTGAGGAAGTTGGCCACCTCCCCATAAGGATTTCGTAGGATTTACCTCCGTAACTGTTCCTTATGGATTCTATTGCTCCCGAAGTCCGACCTTTACTTGATGTTCTAGTTATCAAACCATATCTATGAATGGGTTACACTAGCACGTCAAGGAGAACATTAGAAGCGGAGTGCTAAATGTCTCTCGGTCGATCATCCAGATTTTGTTTCCTTGGCCTCGCTAGGGTGAAATCTGAGTTGATGTTATCTTCCTATGCATCTGCATCATCCATCATCATTCATCGTGGTAGCAAGTTGTGTTGCCAGGATCCTTGACACGGATATTGGTAAAACCTTGATGAATGTGGAAATGCTCAAGTTCTTGAGAGCACGCTCAAGTGCTAGGTGTTATCATCGACGCTAACTGGGATTGCTCTCAGTTTCCTCGGCAATGCTATGATCTTTTCAAACAATGAATTCACTCTCTATTGTTGGGTTCTTCCCCAGTTACCAGAATCATTCCCAGCAGTTGCATTTTGTTCCCAGCTTGCACCGCCAATGTGCCATTCTACCATGGGTCTCTTCCATTTCCGGTGATAAGCAAATTCATCCATTGCGTTGTCTTCAACAAGGTAATCCACATCATCCAAGTCCGAGTATGCCATTCTACCGACCCCCTCCAAATGATCGCTTGTGATTGCCTTAGGCTGGTTTAAAGAATTTCAGTGATCTCTGAATCAAAAGTAATTCTTTTTGCCACTTAAGGGGATAATCTACGAATCACCCTCCTTCAGGATGTTTCGTCGTGGTATCATGGCAACTCAACTCCTCGCTACGTGGACAATCGTTTACCACCTTCTTAGGTGTGGAATTGTGGTCCACCTAGCGAACCCTCGTCGTCTGTCTTACTCCATTTCTTCAGATCTGTGCTTCGTCTCTCAGCTCGAGAGATATTGTTATGTCTCATTCCGTGAGTTGCTCGATCTTCGAGAAGATCGACCCTTCTAGAGTCTCCTTCTTCCCTCCATGTCATGTTGACAGGAGTGCTCAGAGCAAGACGACAAGACAAAGATGGTGTTCAAATCAACGTTCAACTGAAGTGCACCCTGGATCGTGAAGATTATACTAGTTGCGCTTACCTTTCACCTTACCCTACGCTTGAATCTCGAGACGAGATTCTTGTTTAGTGGGGGTGAGTTGTCACATCCCTAGCTTCTGGTAATGCTCTGAGCTAGCTAGTCATGTGTTGCATCATGTTTAAATTTTGCCTAAAATTGAAATGGGGATGTTCAAACCCTAGCATTAAATCAACTCAACTAGGGTAAGTTAAAATCTTTTCAATAAACCCAAAAGGCCCCTAAGAAAAGTTCATGATTTCTGGTTAAGGTGGAAACCTCTGCCAAAAATGATGAATATATCCTTAGGTCATTTTTGGATTTTTGAATTAAATCATATTGTATTTGACTTTGGGCATTTAAATACTATAAATATTTTAAATGCTCAAATAAATGTTGGAAATTGATAAGGGTCACTGGAATAATTCAGAAAGCACCCATATTTATTTCCAGGATTTTATTAAATGATTTGATATTTAAAACAAATCAAAAACAAATTGCAGAAATAGAAAAAAATAAAACAGAACAAAAATAAGGGGAGAGAGGCCACCTGGGCCACTTACCTGGCCTTACCCGCGCAGCCACCAGAGCCGGCCCAGTTCCCCCAGCCGGCCCAGCCCACCTCCTCCTCCTTTGTCCTCTTCCTCCTCTGCCAGGAGGACGAGCAGAGGCGAGGCGTGGCGCGCGTCGACGCCGGCCACCTCCTGCTTCGCGCTGGAGGCCTCCCCCTTCGAGCCTATCCATGCGTGGAGACGCCACGCAGCCGCCCGGAGCCGTCCAGCCCTCCCTCTCTTCCCCTGGACCCCGTTCCCTCCTCTGCTTCCCTCCCGCGCACACCACCGAGCGGAGCTCGCCGTCTTCGTCGCCGTAACCATGGCCACCAGCCCTCCCTCGCCCATCCAGCGTGCTTGAGAGCTCCGTCACGACATCTTCGACCTCCCCACCAAGCCATGGAACTACGGACGCGCCACAACGTCGCCGGCATCGCCGTTTCCATCGCCGGCCGCCGAGGATCTTCATCGTCAATTCACCACCATCGTCGCGTCCCCGAGCCGGCTAACCACCCCTACGGCACCGCTGTGAGCTCCCACGCCTCCCCTCCCTCTTTTCCCCTTCGATTGCGCCCTGTAGCCTCGATTCCACCGGAGCCGCGAGCTCGGCTCCGCCGGCGATGTCGCCGCCGTCGTTGCAGGTCACCGAACTCGCGTCCGAGCACGACCTCGAGCTCGTGGATCTTCCAGGAGCCCGCCCAGCCTCTCAGCTCGCTCGCTCGCCAAGCGTAGCCCCGTGCCCGTGCTGGCCCGAACTCCGGTCGCCGCCGCGGGCCCCGTTCCGGTGAGCTCGAGCCACCCCAGCCCCTGCCGGTTGCACAGATGGATGCGGGCGACTCCCCGCTACGCGTAGAGCCCCTCAGTCGCCGATTTGGTCGCCGAAGGAGCGTTTCCGACGCCCTCCGCCGTTGCTGGCGTCGCCGGCGACAAGCCGCGGGTCAACTCCGGCGGGTTTGACCCGGGGTTTGACCCCCTGACGTGTGGGCCCAGGCGCCTGCTTAGTTAGTGCTAAGTTAGTTAGTGTTAACTAACTTAGTTAATTAGGTAGGCCACTGACATGCGGGCCCCGCCCGGCTAACTAAGTTAGTTAGGGCTAACTAACCTGGTTAGTTGACTGAGACACTGACGTGTGGACCCCACACGTCAGGTTTGACCTGGGGCGCTCGGTTGACCCTGCTGACGTCACTATTACGTCATGCTGACGCAGTATTTGTTCTGGAATTTAAATAAATCCTAAATGATTTATAAATTTCAGAAAATGCCTAAAAACTTCCAAAATTCATAGAAAATTAACCGTAACTCCAAATTAAATAATTTATATATGAAAAATTATCAGAAAAATTCAAGGAATCCATCTGTACCATTTTCATGCATGTTAGAACAACTTATCACTACTGTTTAGAGCAAATGAAGTGAATGACATTTAAATAATCACATATGGAGTTTGAATTTGAATCTTGTATTCAAACCAACTTCATTTAATCTGTTGCTAGTTGCATTAGCTCAAAACACATTCATATTGCCATGTCATGATCATGCATCATATTGTGCATTGCATTGATTGTGTTCCCTTCTGTGTTGCCGGTATTTGTCCCCTCTCGATAGACGTGATACCGATGATGTGATCGTTGACACTGATGAAGACTCAATGTTATCTTCAGAAGTGCCAGGCAAGCAAAACCCCCTTGTTCATTCCGACACAATCCTACTCTCTCGCTCCTGCTCTCTTTTACTGCATTAGGACAACAACGATTCAACTGTTACTTGCTGCGGTAGCTGAACCCCTTTATCCTCTGCATGACCTGTCATTCCACAGTAATTAGATGAAACCCACTAGCATGAGTAGGAGTTGTTTGAGCCCTGATGTGCCTACTCATTCATGCTTGTTTGTCATGCCTGCTACTGCTTAGAGTTGAGTCAGGTCTGATTCATCGGGGATGAATCAGAGGTGTGTGAACATGTCCTACTGTGTGTGAGCTAAGTGTGTGAACACGATTTGGTAAAGGTAGCGGTGAGAGGCCATGTAGGAGTACATGGTGGGTTGTCTCATTGCAGCCGTCCTCAGGAACTGAGTTCTGTGTTTGTGATCCATGATTCAGCTACTACCACGCATTGGGCCCGAAACCAATGGACCCTCTCGGCTTCTTAATCACCCTTGTCCTCTGTCCAGGAGTTGCAAGTAGTTTCTGGTGTTTGTAGTATGCTGGAGGCCGTGGACAGCGCTGACCGTAGGGGTGGGCTGTGATGCGGTAGGCACGTGGCCGGGTAAACCGGGCACCCGTTTGGTGTCACGGAACCCTGTACACATCGTTTGGGGCTGTGAGCGAAACTCCGGCCGGATCTCCTCATGGATGGAACCCGAATAGGCGATAAACCTGGACTAGAGACTTGAGTGTTTAGGCAGGCCGTGGCCGACACCCACGTTGGGCTTCCGCTTGAAGGTTGCCGAGTACATGTCGTGTAAACGGCGGTAAGTGGTGAGAGCGTGTGTGAAGAAGTACACCCCTGCAGGGTTAACCTAATCTATTCGAATAGCCGTGTCCACGGAAAAGGACTTCTGGGTTGCTTATATCAGTTCATAGACAAGTGAAAGTGGATACTCTAAAATACGCAAGATAAGCGTGAGTGCTATGGATGGCGTTCTCGTAGGGAGACGGGAGCGGTTCCATAGTGGTGTATTGATATGGTGAATATGTGGACTCGTGTGCGCCACCTCAAAAGAGTCGCTTGCAGTCGTAGTTTAGGATAGCCACCGAGTCAAAGCTGGCTTGCTGCAGTTAAACCCCACCATCCCCTTTGTTGATAATGATGCATATGTAGTTAGTTCTGATGTAAGTCTTGCTGGGTACATTTGTACTCACGTTTGCCTATTTTATGTTTTTGCAGAGAGACTTCAGTCTCACTAGTAATTCCGCGTGGTCTTCGACGTTTAGCTTGATACCTCAGCTACGGTCTTGTGCCCTCGGCAGGATCTGATAGATAGTCAGGCTTCTCAGCCTTTTTCATTTATAGTTGTCTGTACTCAGACATGATAGCTTCCGCTTGTGCTTTGACTTGTATGCTCTGAGTGTTGGGTCATGAGACCCATGTTTGTAATATCTCGCTCCTCGGAGCCTATTGAATAGATTACTTGAGTCATAGAGTCATGTTGTGATGCCATGTTGTATTTGCACATATCGAGCATATTGTGTGTATGTTATTGAAATGCTTGGTATGTGTGGGATCTGACCATCTAGTTGTTTATCTTTAGTAGCCTCTCTTACGGGGAAATGTCTCCTAGTGTTTCCACCGAGCCATGGTAGCTTGCTACTGCTCCGGAACACTTAGGCTGGCCGGCATGTGTCCTTCTTCGTTCCTGTGTCTGTCCCTTTGGGGAAATGTCACGCGATGAATACCGGAGTCCTGTTAGCCCGCTATAGCCCGGTTCACCGGAGTCCTGCTAGCCCAGTGCTACAGCCTGGTTTCACTCGCTGATGACCGACACGTTCGATGCTGGGTCATGGATGCCTGTCCCTGTAAGTCTGTGCCGCTTTGGGTTTACGACTAGCCATGTCAGCCCGGGCTCCTTATCATATGGATGCTAGCGACACTGTCATATACGTGTGCCAAAAGGCGCAAACGGTCCCGGGCAAAGGTAAGGCGACACCCGTGGGAATACCGTGCGTGAGGCCGCAAAGTGATATGAGGTGTTACATGCTAGATCGATGTGGCATTGAGTCGGGGTCCTGACACCCATTCCCCTCTGTTCGAGCCTTAACGCCCAGGCATTCTTCTCTTCCATCGAAGAAAGGTTTTCTAAAGATGTCCGGATCCAGAGCAGGAGGCAGATGGATGGACTCTACTGTCCAGGAGAAGGATATGAAGAGGCTCCGGGAGGCCGGGTATCTGGCCAAGAAGATCATCCACCGTCTCCCACTAGCGGGACAGGTCATCCCTACTCCGGAGCCTTACGAGAGAGTCGTGTTCCTTCCCCATTTTGTCCGCGGGCTCGGGTTTCCCCTTCACCCATTTGTTCGTGGAGTCATGTATTACTATGGGATTGATCTTCATGATCTTTCCCCCAACTCCTTCCTCAATATCTCGACGTTCATCGTCGTGTGCAAGGCTTTTCTCCGGATTTCTCCTCACTTCAGCCTGTGGCTGAAGATTTTCAATGTGAAGCCCAAGGTGGTGAGTGGCGAGCACGCCGAGTGCGGCGGCGCTATGTTGAGCAAGATGCCCAAGGTCGTTTGGCGACGGGTGCCTTCAATGACCCCGTCAACGAGTGGCAGCAGCAGTGGTTCTATATCACCGAACCACGCAGCAAAAAGTGGGCTGCTGCTCCAGAGTTTAGATCCGGAGCCCCACTGGGGCTCACGTCCTGGCCCAAGAAGGGCCCGAAATGGTCCTTGTCCGATGAGCTGTCGCTGCTCCAGACGCGCGTTTAGAGTGTGGTCGACAAAGATGTCAAGCTTGTCGACATAGTCCAGGTGATGTTAGTTCGCCTGGTTCTCCCTTGCCAGCGTCGAGCCTGCAACTTGTGGCAGTTTGACCCAACCGAGCACTAGACTCTTCGGTAACTCTATGATTCCTCCTACAAGGATATCTGGAAGGTGCTCTTTAAGTCCGGCAAATCATGGCCGGGCTCCTCCGAGGACCGTGGGTATCAATTATCCCATTCTGCAATCCCGGTAAGTTATTGCTATGCTCTGTCCATCCATGCTTCGGTTGGCATGTCCGGAGGGAGACATTTTAATCTTTGTCACAACCCCAAGGATGGAGGAAAAAGGTGGAGCAGATACATTGTCCGGCCCCGCTGCCGGAGGAGCCGGCCGGACCTCTTTTGACGAAGATGCTGGTCCCGGCGTCTTACGAGGCGCCCAAGAAAGAGGCCTCCAAGAAGGTCAAAAAGACCCGGAGTGGCCTCTGTCGCCGCGAGGCTTCGGACGTAAAATCCGAAGACTCCTGCGACGCTCCTTCTTCCGAAGACGAAGAGGAGGAAGCAGAAGAGGCGAGCCTCACTCTGGAGGTGGAAAGAAAAGGACGGCCTCCTCATCCCTCGAGGCCGAATCGCCCAAGAGGGGGAAAGGTTCCCTCCGAGAGGCATCCACCACGGCTGCCGATAGCATCGCGGAGAGGGATCCCAGGGCCCAGCCCCTATAAAAGTCGTAAGTACACGAAATCCGAACACGCACATGCGTCCGGGGTTTTTCGGGCAGTAGTTTTAACTGTCGCCATATTTCGTACAGCCCGGCGATGTCTCATGCCGGACAGTCCTCGTCGAAGGATTCGCTGAGCTCAGACGTCTTGGCGAGCGAGACACCTCCAAAGGCCCCTTCCCCAAAGTCCAGGCGCGACACTGAGGTGTCGTCTCAACAGGACCCGGACCATGGGGGGGCATATCTCCGGCACCGGACACACGGGAGCAATGGCCCCCGAGCGTGTCGACGACAGGGGCGATCTCGGCTCCGGACCATGGCCGGACATAGTCCTGGAGACTTTTAAGGCTCCAGGATCGGGCGATCAGCCACCTTTGACGGTGGGAGGCTTGCCTACTCTGCCGGCAACCTCTGTCCAAGTAGAGCTGCCAGGCGGTCTATCGACAATGTTAAATAACGCGTCTATTGTCGATGAACATCGGGCCCTCATGGGTGCGGTGGTTGAAAAGATTCAGTCCGCCGAGAGCGGGCTGAATGAGTCCTGCCTTGGCCTTATAAAGGCCTTTGAGGTATGTTTCGTAAGAAACCTTTGAGGAATCGTCATAGTATGAGTGGTAGCCCCTGATACACTATCTGACAAAAGAGGGAGAGACGGGCAGGGGATCAGATCCCCTTCTTTTGCAGGAGCCTTTGTTTAATGACATATACCCCTTTGTGTGAAAACAGGTGTCCGCAGAGAAGACAGCCGCTCATAATCCGGAAGTGTCTGGACTGAAGCAGAGCCTAGAACGGGCCGAGAAGTAACTTAACCGTGTGAAAAAGCAATTGGAGGACAAGCAAGATATGTTCAAACATTGTCTTAAATTTGGCACAAATGAGTAATTGTTCCTATTGAAAAGTATTTGTATTGTATGCCCTAGGAGCGAGTGTTGAATATGAGGCACTGAAGAAGGCTATGGCTGATGACAACGAGAAGGCTGCCACCGAACAGGCGCTTCATGAGAAACACAGGGCCAGGGTTATCACAGCTGAGCGAGAGCTCCAGGAGGCCGTAAAGAAAAGCGAGGGCTTGGAGCAGAGTCTAGTAGGTAAAGAATCCGAACTCGCCCAAGCTCTCCAAGCTGCGGATGTGCTCGGGAAGAAGCTCGAGGTGCTATGCGGGACATTCAAGAGGCCCGTAAAGTTGCGGCTGGTAAGGCCTTTTGTATTCATGGCCATTTTTACATGATAGTGTGAGGAACTCTAAGCGACAAGCTGAATTCTTGTTTTTCCAGGGGTGTTTGCAGACCTGCCTCGCAGCATATCAGATGCCACCAAATTCTACCGGACCGAGGAGAAGAAGTCTGTCGAGAGGGATTTCTGGTCGCAGTATTTGGCGCCGAACTATCCGGTGCCATTTATCGATCAGCTGAAGCAGCAGGTCGAACTGCACCAGGCGGCCGAACTAGCCATGAAGGACTTGGTTGTCTGGGTGTGGCCCGCGGAGCCAATTCCAAGCAGTTACTTCGCACTCGAGAAGCGTATTGTGGGCGCCCGTCCTCGGCTTGATGCTGTTAAGAGATCGGTCTGTATAGAGGGTGCGCGCATGGCGTTTGCCCGTGCAAAAGTGCATTGGGGGAAGCTTGATGTGGAGAAGCTGATGACCGAGGGGCCGCCAGAGGGTAAGGAGCACCGCAAGCCCGAGCTGTACTATGAAGGTGTACTGAAGGGAGCCCGCCTTGTGGCGGATAAGTGTACCAAAGACATTATATTTCCCTGAGGGCATTCGTGCCGTTCTTTGTAATATGGGATAATGGCACTTTTATTACTCATTGCCTGTTTTGTTTGAACATTTGTTCTTCCTCTGCGGCTGTTTAGTGTATGTAAATCCTGAGAGTTGACCAGTCGTCGGGTTCTGCCCCCACGAAAGAAATATGGGGGTGTTCGGGTCATAACTGAACACTCTTTATCCCATGGCTGGGTCCTTTTAAGGAGGTGTTCCTCACCACGAACCAGGCAATCGGACTATAAGGCTTTACCACTCTCACTTAGCCGTAGGAATTCGAGTATGGTCGGCACAGCCCCTAGTGTTCGGAAGGCCGGACTAGGGGCTCTATTGGCGCCCGATCAGAAGACCGATCTGTCGCACTCTGCATTTATAATGGCGTTACACGGAATAAATCTTTAAGGATTTTACAACCTCTCAAACAGCTGACCAGCTCTCCCTGCATCATGACAGCCAGTTTTCGGCTTTCTCTACTAAGATGCTCGTCCGGCAGAACCGGGACACAATTGCAGTAGTTCTCCCAGTGCTACCTTAGCCGATGGGGCGGAACATAAGGTACCAAAACATGGGAGCCGGGCAAACCCAACCAATGACCCAAGACATGATTCGGAGCATATAGTGCTATAAGTTCGGGGTGCCAAGCGACCAAAAATGTGGTCGGACTTTATTGTTGTACTGTTAAACCCCTGGCATAATCGGGCGTGACACGAGGCGTCGATGAGAAACAACGGCCGGTAAGTGTTATTTAAGTCTACGCATTGTAGTAGGATGATATGTCTATGCATATGATTACGATTTATGATTATAAAAAGAGGTGTTTTTGGTGGAACCTGTGATGGACGGACTGGAGGGGGTTGTGAGTGGATGTGAAGTGAATCCGGACTGCCTTATTTGGGGGGGTCACATGCATGTTCCTGCCCTTGTGTGTCCAGGCCGATTCCACGTCGCCAATCCTGTTCTGCGTCAATAGTTAGTCTGTAAAGGCAAATACTTGGACGCAATTGAACGTCCTCTTGTGGCTTGTCCGAGGGTTCCTGATCGGACCCTGGTTAACCCAGCCGATATGCCATGAAGTAGCGCAGACTCCCCGGTTGGTGTCCGGATAGTTGGTTGTCATATCAGAATTTTGATAGGCATGCGTGGCTCGCTACTCTGGCAGTTGTATGATTTCCGCTCTAAGGGCGGGGTTCGGCCTTGCCCATAGGTGTGGTTATATCACACGATGTTGGCTTGATGGTTTACTACGTGGAGTCTAGTCAACGTGGTTCATCCCATTAGTGTATGGTAAATTACCGTATGAGGGGAAGGTGCCGAAGAATTATTCTTTGGCGTTATAGTTTTTGGTGATCCAAAGACCACCGTTAGAGTGGTGGGCCAATAAAACTTGGCCTTTGCACCTGGCATATTTTAAAAGATGTTATTTGTGGTTTCACACCCGCGTGGGCTTTATGTGTTATGGAGCCCCGGACTACTAGGTCTAGAGGTACTGCAATTGAATTGTTGTGGTTGATGTAAAAGGGGGCGATCGACCGTAGTTTTATGCTCTGGGGGGTCTCTTGACTAGACGCCTCCTCTCATTGTTTCCGGCACACAACCAACCCCTTTGTTTTGAGGATCCGGCATTCTCTATTGGTATGCTTTGCCGTCCTTCTAGGAGTACCATGAATTTCACATGGTTGATCGAGTGTGTGGTTCGGGCCGGATAGGCTTGAACTGTTCTTTGTCAGCTGACCAGACTGGGAGTTGCTGGACTTGGCGCCAACTTCCCTGACTTTACGTTTATGACCATTGCACCGAGGCTTGAGGATGCCTCTTCGTGTGTCCTTCGTATTGTCTTGGACCACAGTGATGTGTTAACGTCGTGGTATGTGCCTTGGGTTCTCCTGCTTAGGTTGAGGTAGCCAGTTGTGCCATGTGTGCCCTTTCTCGGGGCGGCCGAGTCCGTATTTTTTGGTGGCCAGTACCTTGGTCCATCTGTCCACGAGCAAATCTTGGTCAGCTTTAAGCTGCTATTGCTTCCTTTGCAGGCTCCTTGCCGTGGCCATGAGCCATCGCTTGAAGCGAACTTGTTCCACTGGGTCTTCAGGCACGCCGAATTCGTCATTGCCAAGGCTTACCACATCCTCGGAGGGGGGCGTATAGTTGTCCCTTTCCAAGTATCCCACTGTGGCCAGTCCGGCCATCTTAAAGGCAGGCTGATCGGGGTTGTATCCATCTTTGGTGTCCTCCGAATTGTTTTCGTCTCCTGTGCCGGTATTGCTGTGGCGGGGCTTGGAGCGGTGTTGACGATGCGCATGCTTTGCTTTTTTCCCCGAGGGATTATCCTCCATTGCCTCATCTCCATTGGTTTCCTTTGGAGTATCCACGATATATATCGTAGGAGGAGGTGGTTGTCCACCGCCCAGTGAGCGGTGGTTCATGTTCTTCTCCTGCATCATCGTCCATACCGTCGATGTCTTCGGAGTCGAAGTCAAGCACGTCAGTTAGATCATCGACCGTGGCAATGAAGTGGGTGGTGGGTGGGCAGCGAATTCCTTCGTCGCCTGCTTCCCACTCGAGCCGGACATAGTTCGGCCAAGAGCCTCCTGACAAAGAGAGAGACTTTAATGAGTTCAGCATGTCGCCGAAGGGCGAGTGCTAGAAGATATCCACAGCGGTAAACTCCATTACCGGAGCCCAACCAGGGTCAGCGGGCTTGGGAGCGCGCGGACTGGAACCTACAACTGGATACAAATCCGGTGGTTCGGAGTCACAGGCTTCCATAAAAGTGAGGCATGTGTTCGGCTCTACCGCCGATGAGTGTGCGGCCTGCGGGGCGGGGTCCATCCACTCGTCCTTGGGCCATGCAGTCTGCTCCGGATTTAGGTCCGGGACTACTACAGGGGTAATATCCCGAGCATTGTCCGACAGCGGGTCTAAGCCATGCTCATCGTGACTGTCCGGCGCTCCCGGCGTAGGCCTGAATCCGTCGAAGATCAAGTCTCCCCGAATATCCGCCGTGCAGTTCAGGTTTCTGAACCTGACTTGGTGGCCAGGGGCGTAGCTGTCGATCTGCTCCAGATGGCCAAGCGAATTGGCCCGCAGTGCGAAGCCGCCGAACAAGAAGATCTGTCCGGGGAGAAAAGTCTCGCCCTGGACTGTGTTGTTGACAATTGAAGGCGCCATCAAGCCTTGTAGCGACGACACAGAGGAACTCTCAATGAAAGCACCAATGTCGGTGTCAAAACTGGCGGATCTCGGGTAGGGGGTCCCAATTTGTGCATCTTAGGCTGATGGTAACAGGAAGCAAGGGACACAATGTTTACCCAGGTTCGGGCCCTCTCGATGGAGGTAAAATCCTAATTCCTGCTTGATTAATATTGACGATACGAGTAGTACACGAGTTGATCTACCACAAGATTGTAGAGGCTAAACCCTAGAAGCTAGCCTATGATGACTATGATTGTAATTGTGATAGGCCTTCTACGGACCAACTTCTCCGGTTTATATAGACACCGGAGAGGGCTAGGGTTTACATGGAGTCGGTTACAAGGATGGAAATATAATATACGGATGGCCAAGCTTGCCTTCCACGCAAAGGAGAGTTCCATCCGGACACGGGACGGAGTCTTGAGTCTTGTATCTTCAAGCTTCAATAGTCCGGACGACGTACATAGTCCGGCTGTCCGGATACCCCCTAATCCAAGACTCTCTCAGTAGCCCCTGTACCAGGCTTCAATGACGATGAGTCCAGCACGCAGTCTTGTCTTCGGCATTGCAAGGCGGGTTCCTTCTCCGAATACTCCAAGGTAATTATCGATACAATCCCACTGTCTCGCTCCTGCTCTCTTTTACTACATTAGGACAACAACGATTCAACTGTTACATGCTGCGGTAGTTGAACCCCTTTCCTCTGCACGACCTGTCATTGCCATAGTAAATAGATGAAACCCACTAGCATGAGTAGGAGTTGTTTGAGCCCTGATGTGCCTACTCATTCATGCTTGTTTGTCATGCCTGCTACTGCTTAGAGTTGTGTCAGGTCTGATTCATCGGGGATGAATTGGAAAGTTGTGAACATGTCCTACTGTTGAGAGCTAACTGTGTGAACACGATTTGGTAAAGGTAGCCGTGAGAGGCCATGTAGGAGTACATGGTGGGTTGTCTCATTGAAACCGTCCTCAGGAACTTCGTTCTGTGTTTGTGATCCATGAATAGCTACTACCACACATTGGGTTCCGGTAACTGGGCGCTCTCGACTTATTAATCAGCCTGACCTCTGTTCAGGAGTTGCAACTAGTTTCTGGTGTTTGTAGGTAGTGCTAGTAGACTACCAAGTGGCACCAGGTACAGGTGGGCTTGGGACAGACTAGGTGAAGTGGCACAGTGTACCAAGTGGCACCCGGATGGTGGGCTTGGGAACCCTGCTCACATCGTTTGGGGTTGTGAGCGACACCCCGGCCTTATCTCCTTGCGGATGGAACCCAAATAGGTGATAAACTTGGACTAGAGACTTTCGTGGTTAGTCAGGTCATGGCCGACACCCTTGCTAGGCTTCCGCTTGAAGCTTGCCGAGATACATGATGTGTACATGGCTGTAAGTGGCGAGAGCATGTTTGAAGAAGTACACCCCTGCAGGGTTAACATCATCTATTCAAATAGCCGTGTTCGTGGTAAAGGACTTCTGGGTTGCCTGTACAGTTCATAGACAAGTGAAAGTGGATACTCTAAAATGCGCAAGATAAGCGTGAGTGCTATGGATGGCGTTCTCGTAGGGAGACGGGAGCGGATCCATAGTGGTGTATTGATATGGTGGATATGTGGACTCGTGTGCGCCACCTCAAAATAGTTACTTGCCGTCGTAGTTCAGGATAGCCACCGAGTCAAAGCTGGCTTACTGCAGTTAAACCCCACCATCCCTTTGTTGATACCGATGCATATGTAGATAGTTCGGATGTAACTCTTACTGGATACATTTGTACTCACGTTTTCCTATTTTATGTTTTGTAGAGAGACTTCCGTCTCACTAATAATTCCGCATGGACTTCGACGTTTAGCTTGTTACCTCAGCTACGATCTCGTGCTCTCGGTAGGATCTGGTAGATAGTCAGGCTTCTCAGCCTTTTTCATTTGTAGATGTCTGTACTCAGACATGTTAAGCTTCTGCATGTGCTTTGACTTGTATGCTCCGAATGCTGGGTCGAGAGACCAAGGTTTGTAATATCTTGCTCCTCGGAGCCTATTGAATAAAATACTTGAGTTGTAGAGTCATGTTGTGATGCCATGTTGTATTTGCACATATCGAGCATATTGTGTGTATGTTATTGAAATGCTTGGTATGTGTGGGATCTGACTATGTAGTTGTTTATCCTTGGTAGCCTCTCTTACCGGGAAATGTCTCCTAGTGATTCCACTGAGCCTTGGTAGCTTGCTACTGCTCCGGAACACTTAGGCTGCCCGGCATGTTTCCTTCTTCGTTCCTGTGTCTGTCCCTTCGGGGAAATGTCACGTGGTGTCTACCGGAGTCCTGTTAGCCTGCTACAGCCCAGTTTACTGAAGTCCTGCTAGCCCAGTTGCTACAGCCCGGATTCACTCGCTGATGACTGACACATTCGTTGCTGGGTCATGTATGATTTTCCCTGTAAGTTAGTGCCACTTTGGGTCCACGATTAGCCATGTTAGCCCGGGCTCCTTGTCACATGGATGCTAGCGACACTATCATATACGTGTGCCAAAAGGCGCAAACGGTCCCGGGCCTGGTAAGGCGAGACCCGTGGGAACACCGTGCGTGAGGCCGCAAAGTGATATGAGGTGTTACATGCTAGATCGGTGTGGCATTGAGTCAGGTTCCTGACAGCTAGTTTAGCACAAACACACTAGAAGCATGCATGAAGAGAGCATGCATGAAGAGGGGTGTTGAGTTGAGCATGCATGAAGAGGGAACAACTATGCTGAGACGAGAATGCAACCAAACACACCCTATATGCCACGCATGTTCATACCATTTGTGCCTTTCTACTTCACTTACTGCGCTACATTACTTAGGTTCGTACGTCCACTCCTGGGTACATGTCCGTCTCATAGTTCAGTCCCACGTGTTATTCATATAGATGGAACGATCCTTGCATAACACGTGCACCTTGATGCTAGATGTCTCGCGTGTTGGCAAAAGTATGAACAAAGCTCACGTAAAAAAATAGAGTGGAAGAACATAGATTCCAGACGACCGAGAAGGAGCAAGGAACCTCGTGGTGGAGCATCTGCACTACCGAGATGGAGATGCTAGCTAGAGGGACATCCGCTAGTTTGGGTGCTGGAGATGACCACCGGGTGGTTCAGAGGGTGAAGTTATATATGTGTGTGAGAGGGCACTTGACTGCATGTAGAGAGAAACATATGTAGTGTGCGTGATAGGAATCAAGAGTGAGGGCGAGAAACAAGGTTGATGGAGAAACAGATAAATAGAAAGATAAAGATGCTAGCTAGTGTGCGTTAGAGATATGAGGCAAGCGGATCAGAAGGCTGAGCTATGTGTGTGGGTGTGAGAAAGATAGAGAGAGGGTGCATGTGAGTCACATACAAACAGATATCAGAGAGAAATGAGATCCCGAGAGACGGAGTTTTGTGTCTGCGAGAGAGAAAGGAATTTCACCACGAGAGTGATTGCTAGAGATACATATGAGGGAACACAAGATATCTCTAGGGAGAGAGAGTGTGTGCGAGCGACATACAAGAGAACAATGGAGAAATATGAGACCCTGGGAGACAGAGTTTGTGTTTGTGTGTGAGAAAGAGATATTTAAGAGGAAGAGCCGTAGGTTCTCATATCTAAGGAGCGAAAGACATCTCTGTACGAGGGGTGTGCGAGTGGAACACATGGGAATAGTAGAGAGAAATGAGACCCCGGGAGACAAAGTTTTTTGTTTGTGTGAGAGAAAGAGATTCCACATGGAGAATCATAGTTAGAGACACATAGCAAGGAGCGAGATATACTTAGAGAGAGATAGAGTGATGAAGGTCGAGGTTGAGAGTACCGTCAGTGTGTTATGAAGATAATAGATCATTGTCGACATATAGGTAGCACGAGAGATATCTGAGAGACGATGAACTCGTATAGGTCCAGAGAGATAATCCTATATAAGCATGAGTGATAGCTATATGAGATGAATATCTGGATTAAAGGGCATTCAAATATTTAAACTGGAGATCACGACATCGATAATATCATAACGCAAATTGGTGTATCTAACATGCATATTCATTTGAATTTGGGCACACATGTAATGTTATATAGCTTATCAATATTGGTGATCCATAGATTCTTTAATTACAAACAATGCATGGTTTATATGCAATTAATGTCTAAACAGGATTACACTATATGTTGCGTGTGTGAAACACATTATACATGTTTGAGAAGTAAAAAAACCCGCATGAAACACATATTAATTGGAGATAGTTAGCAAGGAATGCATATATTGGATTTCAACATAAAGTGGTTTCAAATATTTGAAAATCCAAATTGATGGATACAACCTTATGAATCCGAGATCATGACATTTGTAAACCATATTTATGTATAAATGGTGTTGTGCTTTTGAAAGTATATATAAAAAAATGATGTATACAGAATTCCAATTGAAAATAGATCCACCCGAAAAAATAGAATACAAACGGGATTCGAATTGAGTTGGCACGGTAAACGTGCACTCTGCAAAATTTGAATGAAGCGGGGAAATCCGCAGTAACCACCCGAAACCAAAATCTGTGAGATGGAAATTACTACTGCCTATCCCTGCCATGCAAAGCCTATTTGCTGGATTTCTATAGGTTTTGATAGGGGTAGGTTTGTAATTTCACCCAAACGTGACGTAACCGCCTCTCACCCGGATTCATACACGGTGGGCGCCAAAACATAGTGTGTCCTTGGCCGATATAGACTCCCTCCCTGATTCATATTCATACACGGTGTGCGCCAAAAACAAACTCTCGTCAGCAAATATTTGGTGTATGCGAGATTACCATCCTATCACAAACTGACTAATATTGCTATGATGTAGTAGAAACTTGAAACGGGGGCTAAGTTTGTAAAATTCCTCGCATTTGAGACAAGCGCGCCCTGAATACATGGTTCCCCCCTTCCTTTCTACCTCCCTTTTCCCCATTCGTACTCCGTGGGCGCCAAAACACCCTCTCCACCCCACCCTCCTCCGTCTGCCGCCGTCCGCCACCCCATCCACCGCCGTCCTCCTCCACCATGCCGGAGCTGATACCCCGACGCCGCCATCCATTACAAGAGATCGACCTCTCTCATCCACGGCTTCAGACCGGGATCCTTGCATCCCGTCCTCTCGCTTCATCCCCGCCATCGTCCACCTTGTCGGCACCGCTCCTACGACCGTCGTGTCCACCGCGCCCCATCGCCACTGTCTACCCTCCTAGATCTGCTTCCACGCCGCCAACAGCCATCGCTACTGCAGCACCATCAAATTCTCAGCAGATGCATACACGGCGCTGCACAAGAGGCAGTACTCTTTCGTATCTGCTCAACTTATTTATAGCAGTAAGAAAATAGATCGCCACTGCTTTACTCTGATTTCTTGTCTTGGTTGCGAAGTTGCCTTTGTCCGGTTTGCACCTTCAGGTCCGCCATGGCACGTGCAACACTATACTCCCAATGCTTATGGTTTTCCCCTTTTATATTCCACACTAGTTAAATCACAATAGACTAAATTTCAAAATTGGGTCAGTCGATTTTTCAGAGCTTGCCAGAGTTCGCCGTTGCGAACGAAGGGGCTCGGGTGGTTGTGGGGCCTCGCCGAACGAAGAAAACTCGACACGGGTAGGGGTTGAGGCAGGGGTGGGGTGGGGGTGGCGGAGGAACACAGGTGGTGGGGGCCGGTGGTCTGGCTGGCGGCCCGTGCGGTGTTCTATATGGGAAGAATCAGAGACGAGGAAGAAGAGGGATTAGGAGACGTAGGATCCTCATCCAACCGCCTGAAATGGTCAAGAGACAGCTGGGAGTTGCATTCTTAATGCGCTCTGGTTCATCATTTGTGGGCACTGCGCAACCAACATTTTATTATCCAAAATCTGCTTGCTCTTCTTTAGCATGTTCCACTTCCGTTCTTCTTTAATATGTACTCTCTCCGTTCCTAAATACAAGTCTTTGTATATATTCCACCATGGACTACATATGGAGCAAAATGAGTGAATCTACACTCTAAAATGTATCTGGATACATCTATATGTGATCCATAGTGGAAATCTCTACCAAGACTTATATTTTGGAACAGAGGGAGTATGATAGTAGTACAGTATGTTCCTTGTACTGAAGATGAGCAGGGACATTTACAGTGTAGAGGTCTATACGGTCGGTTGTGATGGACACTTTGAGCCTCTTTGATTTGTAGGATTTTGTAAACATAGGAATAGGATTTGTAGTGACCTTCCCACTTGAATCCTATAAGAATAGCAAGGAAATACGGGGAGCTGTGTCGCCTTTGAGAGTTACACTGATATTAACAGTACCGCACCTTCAGTTGAAGAGAACTGGTATCCGAAGCCTTTCTAGTCGTACCGGCAGTACTAGCACATATATTCCAGCAAGTTCCACTTTGCTGATTTTACTCTGATGCTTACGGTTTCCCCCGTTATATCTACACTATGATCTATGTAGTTGCTTTGTGTCGCACTAGCAGCAGTCCACTCTTGAAGCTAAACACTGCAATGACTTACAAAATTGGCACCAAGGCATTGAGTGCCATTCTGGATGCAATTAAACTCATACGCTCCCCACTTGTTGATTCTTGTTCAGAATATGATCGTAATAACTCTTGTTCAAAATTGCCACATATAGAGAGACAACATGGAATTGCATTTCTCTGGGCGTTGTGATTCATCATGAGTGGGCAACCAACATTGTATGCAATGAAGCAGAATCTAAAGAATATGCTTCATCCTCTGTTCTTTAACATGTTCCTCTTTGTTTATTATGTATTTAGTACGTACTGTATGTTCCTTGTCAGGAAGGGGCGCAGGGACATCTGCAGTCAACAGCTGATAGAGATGGACTGTTTATTATGTATTTAGTACGTACTTTCCCGATTATATATCGTGGTTATGGTGTACCCCTGTTATGTACACTATGATATGCCTAGTTGTTGTGTGCTCTTGTTATCATGGTTTGGCAATAAACTCTCTATACAGTATATTATGAACCTATCATCTGCCAACTATCCTTACTTCTGGAGCCTATTTTTTGTGTACTTGTGACAGATTATATAAATGCACGCACCATATTAGAGCACACATGAGCTCTCTCATTAGAATCCAGTGATTGCACACAAGTGTTTACAGGGGCGCCCCTATATTAGAATATCATCTGCATTATACGCAATTATAGTGAATATCACAACTATTTATGTTTTCATGGTTCTCAGACATTATACGCAATTATAGTGAATATCAGAATCTGTGCATCAGAAGAATATTGTGGAACACTTCAATGACTTACAAAATTGGCACAAAGGCATTGAGTGCCATTCTAGATGCAATGAAACTCATACGCTCCCCACCTGTTGATTCTTGTTCAGAATAGCATCCTAATGACTATTCTAACCTCGAGGAGTCAAAGGCGGATGGCCTGTCCTGTTCACCCATCAAGGTGCCTGTTCTAATTTGGCAAGGTTTTATTGATTGCACGTATCTTGCATATGTTGTATTGCATTTCTTCTACTTTGTTGCGCCGCCATTTGCTTAGTTTACTCATCATATAACTCGAGATGCCATGCCCATCCATTATCAATACATATTCCATCTGTTATCATACCATGGTTTTCTACTCAAATGTTGTTCTTGTGCATCAGACATCAAAAAGGAAGAGGGTGATTGCCGAACTTGAAGGAGCACCAGCAAAGTCCATGAAAAATGTGGTGGTGCCGCAGAAATCAGGCAGCGCCCCAATTATATTGGTTGTACAACCAGTGACACAAAACGTAGGACCGACTCCAGCAGACTGTACCCATACATCACTGGCCACACCACTAGCCTCACCACACAGGACCTGCACTCCAGCAAAAGGTATACCGGTTTCATTTGCCATAGCACCAGCTGTACCACAGAAAAATCCCACTCCAGCAAAAAGTACAGCAAGTCCACCGGCCGAAGACCTATCCCAACTGCAGAGAACTCCAATTCCTGCAGATTGGAACCCCATTCCTTTTATTCCCAGTTTAAAAGACAATGCTTTCAATGTTGGTAGGGACCACGTGCATATATTCCCATCATGGGAAGATTATAGTGAAGAAAAACACCATTTTCACATCTTCCTGTCCAACTTACGTGTAAGTGCTATTATTCATGGTTATTATTTTCCTGTTTTCTGCTGATTGAACACATCAATGATTTACATTACATTGTTGTAACTAGGCGAGGGTCAATCTGGATAGTCATGACGAGCAAAGCTTGCTTGTGCTTTTCAAGGAAGCATTCGAGCAGTATCAGTGTTACCTGAGGAAATCACACTTTGATGGCAAGTCTATAAACGAATTTACGGTGAAGTCTCATGTGCTAAATTTAGAAGACATTGAATGGAAAATCCTTGTTATGCACTGGTCTCGTTCCAAGGATGAGGTACTGTCTATGAAATCACATGACAATTTGAACTTCTACTTTTCCGCATGTGCCTTACGGATCTTTTTTGTAGGAAATCTGCTCGAAGAAGAATTCCGGTTTGGAAAGAATGATAGGATATCGCAAATATGTTGCCCGCTGCTTTGCTCTTGTTAGTACCTGTTGTCCTGTATCACTGTACTTGCATACATAACTGGTTCATGTGACAGCAGTATGCATGATAGCTTGCTTATCAATTGTTCGCTCCAAATTATCTAATCTGTATGAATGGTTACATTAGTGTAGAATATATCCAATGCCAATGAATTTTTTTAGCTCTGCATTGTTCTTGTAAGTACATGCAGTCCTTTATCAGTGTACTTATATTGACAGGTACTTGTTCATGTACCATCACTCTGCAGCTTATTTTCCTTTGCCCTCCATTTTCTACACATCAGATCTATATTTTCTCTTACCATAAGGTTGGTACTGAAGAAGTTTAGCCGTGCATTGCTCTTGGCTGTGCCTTTTGCCTGTATCGCTGCACATACATTTATAGCTACTTGGTTATGTAGCATCACTCTTCATCTTATCTTAAATATTCTCCATTTTTTCGTATATTATCACATCTATATTTACTCTTAACAAAATGTAGAATAAAGGCAATGCTTATGAAGAAGATTCTGTGCTAAACTTCTTGAATTGCCCCCCCCCCATCAGCATGGACAAGGGCTTTATTTTGTTAGGCATGACTGCAACAGCTGTTTATTTTTGGTGTTTGCATCAAATTGCATGTTTAAAGTTTATTATATAGTTCATAAACAAAAGTTTGTCTTTCTCAATTTAAGTTTTCAGTTGTACAACCAAGTTCCTTCTTCATACCATGTAAATTAAACTATACAGAGCAAGTGATCTTCTTTTGCACTTCATGTCTGCTTATGTTCTTCATCCGTAATCCAGTGATGTGGTGAACCTACCCACTACGGAACAATGTCATATTCTACAATGTCTTAACTATGAACAATGTCATATCATTCTACTATTATTTAAACCATCTCTTTATTTGCCAATCTGAAATGGGATAAATTGACAGCACACTAACCATTGATACTTATGAGTTCTTGATCTGTAATCCAGTGCTGTCGAGAAGCTGCCAACTCCTTCACAATGTCATTTCCTGCCATGTCTTGACCTGAACAATACCATATTGTGTTAATGCTATTTTAAACTTTGTCACTTTATTCGTCAGTAAGAAATGTGATGATTTGTCAGCACTAATACTTTTATGTGCAAAACCTGTCATTTGTCTGCTTGTTTATCTTTCAGAGTGAGGAAGATATAAGTGTTAAACAAGTGCAGTCTCATCATCTTGCTCAGCTGCTTGCGCTGCAGCTCGCCAGCAGGGCTAACCATTCTTGAACTCTATTGAAGTGTTGTCGGTTTTGTATATTATTTTGCCGGTGTGTTTATTTGCACTGGTGGCGATCTTTGATGCCCAGTGTATGTAATCTGTTGTCTGCTTGTGCTTTATTATCATAGTGGCGAACTTTGATGCCCAGTGGATGTAATATGCCGTAATTTCTTTATTGTATACTCTAGGTTTTTTCTTATTCACGATGCTGCAGTTATTTTACTATATATATATATCCTGTCTTCGCAATAAACCGGCCAAATCATAAAATTATGGTACATAATCAGGCCGTCATGCAATCATGATGTATGATCCGCAGCATGGGCCCCGTCATCTTGGTCCACTAAAAGGCCAAAAGTAAACTGGCCCACTAGTAGATTCGGGCCTTTAATAGGACGAGTAACCCACGACCCTCTTTTCGCAAGAAAACTGAATGGGCTTTTAGGAGGCTGAGAAGTAGGTTCGGCCTGAAACATGCCGAACAGCTCACGGGCCGGCAAAAGCCTGAAATGGACCCCGACCCATGATTATGCAAATCATATCACGGGCTTTTAACAGGCCAAAATTGTCTCGGTCCTTGTTTGGGCCAATCATATATCGGCTGCGAGCAGGCCGGATGCAAACCGGGCCATAGGTAGGCCCAAGTATATGACTGGCTTTTAACAGGCCGAAATTAATATAGGGCCGAAATGTTAAACGGTCCATTAACAGGCCAAAACTAATATTAGGCCAAATTACTAAATGGGCCTTTAGCAAGTGGGCCCAAAAACATAGCGCCAAGTTGACGGGCCGAATCTGATATGGGCCATAATTGAGCCCAAAGCCTCTTAAAGGGCCGAACCTGATCTGGGCCGTAATTTGGCCCAGAATATGGTAGGCTTTTAATGGGCCGGATCTCATATGGTCCATTATTAGGCCCGGAACGTGGCAGGCCATTAATGGACCAGATCAAATATGGGTCGGCATTTGGCCCAAAACATGGCAGCCAGTTAATGGGCCGGCCTACTAGGGTCCTCAAAA
This sequence comes from Triticum aestivum, assembly GCF_018294505.1. NCBI lineage: Eukaryota > Viridiplantae > Streptophyta > Magnoliopsida > Poales > Poaceae > Triticum > Triticum aestivum. Next base: position 365,703,637 of record NC_057810.1, read on the forward strand.
TCCTGTGGGCCTACATCTCGGCAGGCCCATTAATGTCTGCGAAATCTCGTGGGCCTTTAGCTGGGCCGGCCCATTATGATCTGCAAGAATTTTGTGGGCCTTTACGTGGGTCGGCCCATTATGGCACACAAAAATCTTATGGGCCTTTACCTAGGCCGGCCTATTATGGACCGCAAAATCTTGTGGGCCTTTACCTAGGCTAGCACATTATGGTCTGCAAAATCTCGTGGGCCTTTAGCTGGGCCGGCACATTATGGTCCGCAAAATCTTGTGGGCCTTTAGTTGGGCCGGCCCATTTAAACTTCATGGGTCGGTCCACGTGTCAACATATCATAGGCGTGTCTCGCCCATTGGATGAGTGACACCTGTGCCAACGCGGACCTGACACATGTCTCCTCCGCCCAATGATGATTTTACACATGGAAAATCCCCATTGGTCGGGGCTGTTAATGGGTTATCGGATCCAAAACCCACCCAATAGCTTAACGGTGTTCCGTTATGGTGGACGCCACGTGTCGGTCACCCTTGACGAAAGCACTTCCGTGACCCGCGATTTATCGTCATGGAAGTGGACACTTCCGTGATGATAATTTTGGTAATGTCATGGAACACTTCTACGACAGCACATGTATGACTATCTTGATTCTGTCATAAAATCGTCATGGATGTACATGCATGACAAAAAACGCGACCTACTATGACAAACACGTATCATCACGGAAGTGTATTTTTTTGTAGTGATGGGTGACCTAAGGGCTTGGGTTGGTAGGTTAAACTTATCCACAAATCCCCTTGATATGTACGAATGTGATGCACTAGTATAAAAAAGAACGATTGCAGTAAATGACTTAACCAAAAACATACCTATTACTGCATCTGGTTGCGCTTCAACCTCCTCCACGCTAACGTGGTTCACTTGTCCCCTGTTGAAAGGGTTGGGCTTCTTCCCAGAGCTTCCATTGCCATTTCCATTCTTTGCTTCAGAACACTCCGTGGCGTAATGTCCATTCTTCCTGCACTTAAAACAAGTAATGTGGCTTAGATCCTTCTTCGCAGGCGTTGCTGGGATGGAACGGTTCTGGCCGTTGCTTCCTCCATTTCCATTCCCATTCTTGGGGCCACTATAGTTATGCGAACTTCCTCCATTGTAATTATGGCCTCCATGGTTATGGTGAATGTATCCTCCCCAGTTCGGGGTAAAACGGGGCCTCTGCTGACCTCCTGAATTGTACTTCCCTTGTCCATCTGCTATTACTTCCCTTCAATCATGAGAGCTCTATCTACCAACTCCTGGTAGTTGTTGAAGGTTGCCACCATCAACTGCATGCTCAGCACATCATTCAGTCCTTCCAGAAACTTCTCCTGCTTAGCGGCATCTGTAGCGACATCATCTGGGGCATAACGTGCTAACTTACTAAAATCATCCACATACTGGCCCATTGTGCGTCCTCCTTGGCGCAAATTGAGAAACTCGCGCTTCTTCATGGCCATTGCTCCTGCTGAAACATGGGCAGTGCGAAAAGCCTGCTGAAACTGGCCCATTTGACAGTGTCGAGGGGTTAAGTGGCTGTGAAATTCTCACACCATGATGCTCGGGTGCATCAAGCTGATGTGCGGCAAAATGTACTCTCTTCGCATCTGTGCATACTGCAGTGGTCTACTCCCTTCCAATATTGTGGAGCCAATCATCTACAACAATCGGCTCGGTGCTACTGGAGAACACCGGCGGATTCAGCCTTAGAAAATGGGCTAACTGATCAACAGGTGGTGGTGGTGGTGGGTTGTTGTCGTTGTTGTTTCCCTAGTTCTGATTCTGGACTATTAGCTGCATCAGTGTATTCTGCTGCTAGATCAACTGAGTGAGCTTGGGTGGGAAAGCAAATCCATTGTTGCCTCTCAGAGGCATCTGATGGGTTTAGAAAAGATGAGAGAATAGAATAGAGTGAGGTCTAAAGGGAAAACACTACCCATATGCACATGAGACAAACACAATCATAACACTTAAATCAATTCAAGCAAGGGCATACAAGCGGTCTAACTATCGTTACAAAAGTGCTCGGACTATACTATATACGAGGGGAAATACTACTACTGATATGGTGGTCAACTAGAAGTTTTAACCGGTTGAAGACTCCATGATATCTGCTCCAGCTTCATCAACATAGTCATCATCGCTATCATCAGGGTCTGAGTCGGTGTCGTCGATGATGATGTAGTTCTCCGGACAAGTGGAATCGTCGTCTTCTCCTCCTGGCGCGGGGTCTCCCATGAATACTCCTAGCTTCCTTGTCATATCGTCATTCTTCTCCACGAGTATCGTCATTTCCTCCTCATATCCATCACATGTCGGCTTGAGTTCTTCCTCCAGCTCCGTGATCCTGGTCATTACCTTCTTCAGATCTATCATCTGCGCACATCTGGTTTTCCTGGCGATGAATGTGTTGGTTTAACTCCTGGATGAAGCTGCAATGGACCTATCCCTCATGGTGCTGATCATCTCCCATTGCTCATCTCAGTGCCCACAAATATGATAGATAGTATCCTTAAGATCTTTGTGGTAAACTTCTCCGATACGTCCCATGCTGATGTGTGCTTCCATGCTCTTTCCTAGACTCCAGGTTGGTGCATCAAAGGAAAACTCTATTGGTTCAGTGAGTAGCATGAACGTCCTTCATGGAACTTGAACTTGAATCATCCAACGCTCCTCCTCTCGTAAAGTGGCGATGTAGGTCCTGGTGAAGCTTGGTATTCCGATGTTCAGGTACCTAGTAACTTCCTTGAAGTGTCGTCCAAAAGGTGTATTTTCATCTGGTTGTGTGAACTTATTCCTTGCATCCACCATCCATAGAGTAGAAAAGAATTGGAGTCAGAAATGGGGAGAGAGTAGTGATCTAAGGTTTTAGCTTACTGGTCGTGTCCTAGAGTCAGCGTGTGCTCCGATACCATCTTGTAGTGAACAAACCTCAAACTATCTAGTCTCCGTGCATCAGTGTCATCCCTTGATTGGTAATGCTGACACGCACAGTACTTGAGGATTTATAACAGAGTCTCAATCACACACTTATTACATCGAATGTCTCAAAAGAGAACTTATTACAATAATATGGCTTAAGGCCATCTAAAAACGATACCAACGGAAGGCTTGGAAGATAAACTGAGTCCATCAACTCCAACAGCATAGCTGAGTGGAAGACAACGACCTATAGCACCTTAGTTGTCATCTGAAAAGTCTGCAACATGAAATGTTGCAGCCCGAAACGGGACATCACATGGAATATGCTGGCAATGTAACACATAGAGTAATGAACAGAATGAATGCTATCACTCCATGCATATATGCCTGTTGTAAAGCTCTATGGTTACATTTTTGCAAAAAACCAATTTTTCCCTACAACAAAGGAATAAATTTTGTTTAACTATCATGGTGGTTGTTAAACATTGAGAAGGTGCCTCCAACTCAATCCCAATTAAGAATCATCATTAAACCCAATCAAATTAGTTTAGAGTGATGAGATCAACATGATAATCCAAGAACCAGATACTCGATATGTCCATAACCGGGGACACGGCTAACCATGATTAGTTTGTACACTCTACAGAGGTTTGCGCACTTTTCCCCACTAGACTCGAACACATCCATGGTTGGAGATTCGATACACAGTCTTTCCGAAGCATTCACTCTCTACTCTGGATAGATAGTACCACCTACAACCCACTACATCTGCTAGTCTACCTATTCAAGAGCTTCACGCAACTTACTCAACTATGACAGAGCCCATATTGGCTTGTGGCTGCACACGGAAGTTTCTAGCATGAATAATCTTATGATCCCTTTGAGCCTGGGTGGCAGACTGTAGGATCATCACACAGGTACTCCGGGATATCATAGGACAACACTGGATTCTCCAAGTGCCCTGACAACGACTGGGTACTCCTGGGTGCCTCAAGCAATCCGCCCAGATGTGCATTTAAGTAGCCACCTTATGTTAACCATTAAGTAACAATACTCACATCTGTCATGGATACACTCACCCAAACCACATCTATGAGCATAGCATAGCAATATAAGCATAACGTAGAAGTAACTCCCAAGATTTGATAATAAAACAGGAAATAGGTTCTACCTCATCATCTACTTCCCAAAACCCACATGTTAATCAGATCCTAACCATGCAATGTTTGAGGTTTGATCAATGCAATAAAACTGTGTAGTAAAGAGGTATGACCAAAATGTTACTTGCCTTGCTGATGTTCCGCGAAACCTAAAGACTCGTAATAGCACGCTTCGCACTACGGGTACTCTATCACAAACAAACAATAACATACATAAGAACTCAATGAGAAGCACGGGCAAAACTCAAATACGAGATCTAACTAGAAAGCTCAACTGAAGAACTCCGGTTTGCAAAAATAATCAAATCAAACGAAGCAACAAAACTCAAACTGCGAAAGAAACAAGATCCATTTACTAATCTGGACTAAAGTCAAATTTTACAGTACCAAAGTCTTGTTCAAGTTGATTAAATAGAAAGAGGGCTTCGAGACAAAGATCTAGGCGCTTGAATTGCCTGATTCCGATAAATGAGCGAAAAGATAAACTAAAACAAAGATCAGGGCAGAAATCATGATAAAAAATAATCGTGGAAAAACCCTGGAAAAAGAAAAGCTGACGAACAGACAAACGAATGAACATTCGCTATCTGCGTCTAACGGGTGAACACCGTTCGTTAAAACGAACGTACGGACGAGCGTCCATTATTTAACTAAACCGGAAAAACTGAACCGATCTAAATAAAAAAACGAACCTAGGGTTTTCAAAAAAACCCAAACTGTTTCTTAAAAAAAACATACTACGGCGGCGGTTTGTACCTCCAGCGGCGGGGTTGGGTCCGGCGGCGGGGCGGCCAGGCGGAGTCTCGGGCAGCAAGCGGCGAGCTCCGGCGGCGGCGGGACGGGGCAGTGGTGAGCGGCGGCGCGGGCGGCGACGGCTGCTGCGACGCACGGCGACGGCGGAAGGCGGCAGCGTTGGTTCTGGCAGCGGCGGCATAGATTCCGAGGCGAGGCGGGGCGGCGGCTAGGATTTGACTGCGAGGGGGGGGCTCGGGCCCTATAAGGGCCGGCCGGGCGCAGTGTCCTAGCCGGACACGACCCGGTAGGTCGGTTCCTTTTTTTAAAATAATTCCAACATGCAAAACATCAAATAAAAGAAATACTAAACGGACTCCAAATATCCTGAAATAAATTTTCCCCGTCCCCTAAAAATGTAGCGAACAAAGTGAACATTTATTTGGGTCTCTAATGCAATTTTGAAAAACACATTTTTTCCTAATTCAAATAAAACAACAATAAAACTCCGAATAAAATACTTATTTGATTTTAATATTTTCCCTCCCATATTTCTTTATTTTGGAGAAGTCATTTTATCTCCTCTCTTTTATTTTCATATTGGAAATATTCGAAGAGAAAAATAATTAAAATCAAATGATCCTATTTTCAAAATTTGAGAAAACTCATATATGAAACTAACAAAATCCCCAACTCTCTCCGTGGGTCGTTGAGTTGCGTAGAATTTCTAGGATCAACCAAAAATGCAACAAAATATGATATGCAATGATGATCTAATGTATAACATTCCAAATTGGAAATTTGGGATGTTACAAGGGCCATCTGTGCTCCTTCTATGCACGTTGACCGCTTAACAACGTCGATACGCGGCGCCGCATCAACAAGTCGCTGCACCAAACCGAAATAACTATTTGAAATTGTCTCAGTCGGCCACAGCTAAACCACGGCGTCCTTCATGGAAGATCCGGATATCTTGTGGAGCTCTCCCAATGGGCCATCTGTTCTTTTAGCAACAGCAGACGTTTTGGCATGCTGAATTGCGACCAGAAAAGGTTTTCCATCACATGTCTTTCTTGCCCTTGGAAAAACTGCGTTGCATCTGAGACACTCTTTGGCAAGTCGAAAAATGAGTCTAGAGAACTCCACATTTGATTAAGCGGGGCATACTTTGGATCGCCAAATTTAGCTTGTAATAAGAAGGGCTTACCAGCCGCGATCTCCCCAGCTTGTCGGATCTCCTCCGGAGCCGCTCTAGACTCCGACCGTGCTTCTGTCACCTCTTGTAAGGCCTTGTCAAGATCGGCTCCTCTAGTTTCGTTATATTTCTCGAGAAATTCACATCGGCTAGTGGCATCCTTTAGCTCAAGCGCCATAGTAGATATTCTCTCCTCGCACTGTTGCCGAGCAGCCTGTTTGGCCTTTAATTCAACAGCTGCCTTTTCGGCAGCCGCATTACTCATCCTGGCTTGCTCCTTGGCCCGGGCAAGCTCAGCATGAAGGGTCTCAACTGTGACGGCACTATCTGCATGTATGCATATCTCAGTATACAATTCTCAGCGTCATGATCATATTATAGTACTTGCATATACTTACTGCCCCAAGGACATACCTTGCACCGAGCCGAGCGGCCTGTTAATAAGCGTGATGTCATCATCCGCCACATCAAGTTTCTGCTTCAGATCTGCAACCTCTGTAGCTTGGGCAGTTGCCAGGGATGTAACAACCTGTGTTCCAATTAGTCGGATTATTTCCTGGGCATATCTTTCTTGATCCTCTGATTGCCTCCCTTTGGACGCCAACCAGAGTCTCACGGGCTACTATCTATACACAGGCGCATTTTGTGTTTATAGCACAATTGAAAAAATTACATTATGTACCTCGAGGCCTCTTAGCAGGCTAGTAAAGGCTTCATTCAATCCTCTTTTCGCAGACAAAACCCTCTCAACTATCATACCCATCAAGGTACGATGTTCCTCTATGATTGGCGCATGCCGCAATGTGTCTGTCAATGTATCCGGCACCTCCGGATCCCTGGAAGCAGTTGAAGGGGTACAGACTCCCTTTAAAGGAATATGTTTACTCGACCTTACAGTCGTCTCTGGCTGTAAATCGGATAGTTCGGGGCCTTTATTGTCGGTCCCCATAGGGGCCGCACACCCCGGGCCCTGGATGGCCGAAGTGTCACCTTCGGGCCTAGTCCTCATTGTCCCTCGCACCGCTTGTTGATTGGGAGAGATCCTCCAGGATGACACCTCAGGGTAGTCTGCCCTATTTGGCAGGGAGATCGGTGGAAGCGTCTCACTCTCCATCATCTCCGGAAGAAGATCCCCCGAGGAGGAGGACTGTTGAGGAAGGCTGCGTGCGAGAATGCAAACATATATTTGAAATATTACCCTTCCAACCAGGAAAGGATGGGATATGTTTAAAACACCCTTGTTCACTTATGATTTCGCTAAGAGCCTATCCTTATGGAGGGACTGCATGACAACATCGCCTCCCGATCTAGACCCCCCCGACAGGGATATCTTCCCTTGCTTAGAAGCCGTTATCTTCAACTCTTTGGAGGCGGTCCTCTTCTTCCCATGGGGAGAATGGATGTCCGTTTCTTTTTTCCTCTCATCCTTGGAAGAGGGAGTTCCAATCTCCCCGGACGAGGTGTCTAGTGTACCTCTGGAATGGGGGCCACCATAGGCCTTATTGCTCTCCTCCTTGTCTTCCTCCGCCGGCACTTGATATGGTCCGGTCCCGGAGCCAGCATCCTTGTTAACAGCGGATCAGCTGAGTCTTTGGGAAGAGGGGCCGAACACCTAATTCTCTCTGCCCTATTTATCCAGCCCTGGACGAGTATGGTTTTCTCAGTATATTGTTATGAGAAATTTAACTAAGTTGTGTTCGGGAGTCGAGTGCTTACCGAGGTATCCGATGGTTGCAGTCAAGGCCGATGTCCTCTGTAGTATCCGCCCACTGTTTTCGTGTCCCAAAGAATAATTTCCACATTCCTCTGAGCGTCGTGCCGTAGAAGTGCTGAAGGGTTCGTGGTCCTTCCGGATTGAACTCCCACATGAGGAGAGGCAATCAATGGCATGGTAGGACCCAACAAACTAGCATTACTTGGATTACGTTGATCACACTTGTGTCCTTTTCAATGAGGCTCCGAATGCGTCTTTGCAGCGTCTGCACTTCATCAATGGATCCCCAGTCCAGCCCCTTATTAATCCATGATGCAAGCTGTAATGGAGTGCCAGATCGGAACGCAGGTGTAGCTGCCCACTTGGTACCACGGGGTTCAGTGATGTAAAACCACTCCCGCTGCCATAGGTAGGAAGTTTCTGTGAAGGAGCCCTTTGGCCAAGGGGTATTGGTGAGTTTGCTCACTGCAGCACCACCGCCCTTCGATTATTTCCCATCGACTACCTTCGGCTTCACATTAAAGGTGTTGAGCCACAAGCCGAGGTGTGGGGGAATATGGAGGAAGGCCTTGCACGTGATGATGAACGCCGAGATGTGAAGAAAAGAGTCTGGAGCTAGATCATGAAAATCTTGCCCGTAATAAAACATGAGCCCTCGAACGAAGGGATGAATAGCAAATCGTAGCCCTCGGAGGAAGTGGGAGATGAATACGACCCTCTCACCGGATCTTGGAGTAGGAATAACCTGCCCTTGAGCAGGAAGCCTGTGGGGGATTTCCGCGGTCAGGTATCCTACCACCCGGAGCTTCACAATATCCTCCTCTATGACAGAGGAAGACACCCACTGGCCTTGAGGGCTGGGTCCGGACATGATCGGGGAGCGCAAAGTGATTAAATTGAGCCTTTGGCGCTGGAGCTCGAGATGGGACAGGTTGAGGAAAGGGTTGGCGTAAAGGATAAAAGATGGATCTTAGCCCCTTTATAAAGGCGATGAATATCAAATGCCCACTGCTAGGCCTTAAAACCTGCCTATTCCTAAGGAATCATGCCAACAGAACGGTTGGGTTACCCACGCCCTTATTGATGAGAATCCCGCAATAAGGGGACACGATCTCTGCTTTGACAAGACGTGCCAATGAAACCGCATCTCGAAATATGGAATGGTAGACTCAAAAATGGTTCAAAATAATGGCCGAGCGGTGACGTGATGTCACACTACAAGAATTTGTCAGCGGATTGGACTCATGAAATATTATAGTCTCTGCGGTTATGTGTGGAATTTGTTTTGTAGAGCCGGACACGTTTCCTATATTCGAATGATTCTTTGGAGTATTCGGAGGATGAACCCGCCTTGCAATGCCGAAGACAATCTGCGCGCCGGACACCTCCTCATTGAAGCCTGGTTCAGGGGCTACTAAGGGAGTCCTGGATTAAGGGGTCGTTAGCCGTCCCGTCTATGTGACATGGGCTAGACTGATGGGCTATGAAGATACAAGACAAAAGACTTCTTCCCGTGTTCGGATGGGACTCTCCTTTGCGTGGATGGCAAGCTTGGTGTCCGGATATGTAGATTCCTTTCTCTGTAACCGACTTCGTACAACCCTAGTCCCCTCTGGTGTCTATATAAACCGGAGGGTTTAGTCCGTATGGGCGTTCATAATCATACAGGCTAGGCTTCTAGTGTTTTTGCAATTATGATCTCGTGGTAGATCAACTCTTGTAATACTCATATTCATCAAGATCAATGAAGGAGGAAGTAGGGTATTACCTCCATAGAGAGGGCCCGAACCTGGGTAAACATCATGTCCCTCACCTCCTGTTACCATCAACATCATAAGCACAGTTCGGGACCCCCTACCCGAGATACGCCGGTTTTGACACTGACAGTGAGTTCTGGCTTTGCTCTTCTCCGGTGTCATCGTCCATGCCGTCGATGTCCTCGGAAGCGTAATTGAGCATGTTGGACATAAAATTCCTTGCTCTCAGCCCCTAGTGCGGGTTGGGCATAGTTCGGCAGCGATCCTTCTATAATGACGAGAGATCTCATTATGTCCAGAGCCTCATTTAAGAGTGGTGGTCTGGATAGGGAAGCGAGAATCCGTGGAGCGGGGCGGGGCAGGAGTTCCCTGGCCGAGCTCGTATAACATAGACCTCGAGAGTTTGAGGCTGGTGCATGGAGGTGAGTCCGGTTCGAGGAGGATAGAGGGAGCCAGGAGTGATTCCGGGTCGGCCTGTGAAACGACCCCCTCCGTATCTCCGATGTTGAATTCTATGGCTGCGAAGAGTCCGGCGGGCTCTAAACTCCCGTCTTCAGACTCGGCAAGGAGTTCCAGATCTGAGGCCGGAGTTGTGGTTGAGGCCGCGAACCCTTGGAAGATCATGCCTCCCCAGATATGAGCAACTTAGTTTATGTTCCCGAAACTGATCTGATGACCATAGGCGTAGCTGTCGATCTGCTCCAGATGGCCAATCGAATTGGCACGCAGTGCGAAGCCACTGAATACGAAGATTTGGCTGTGGAGAAAAGTCTCCTTAGGGCAGAATTGTTTTGGATGGTTGATCGAGCCATCGAGCCTTGTAGCGATGACACAGTGGAACTCTCAAGCAAAGCACCAATGTCGGTATCAAAACCGGCAGATCTCATGTAGGGGGCCCCGAACTGTGCATCTAAGGATCGAAGGTAACAAGAAGGCAGGGGTCATGATGTTTACCCAGGTTCGGGCCCTCTTGATGGAGGTAATACCCTACTTCCTGCTTGATTGACATTGATGAGTATAGGGGTTACAAGAGTTTATCTACCTCGAGATCGTAATGGCTAAACCCTAGATGTCTAGCCTGTATGATTGTGTTCTTTCCTATGAACTAAGCCCTCCAGTTTATATAGGCACTGGAGGGATCTAGGGTTATACAAAGTCGGTTACAAAGGCGGGAAGGTACATGATCCGAATGCCAAGCTTGCCATCCACGAAAAGGAGAGTCCTATCCGGAAAAGCGGGAGATCCTTCTATCTTTCTATCTTCACGGCCCATCAGTCCGGCCCAAGTCACATATCCCGGATTCCCGAGGACCCCTTCGCCCAGGACTCCCTCCGACACCAAAATAGAAGGAACCATCACAGGATCATAGCTCCAGTGAGATCCGTGAAGAACATGTCAGGTATTGGAGAACCTTCCCTCCAACGCCACCATGTAGCGACGGACGTGCTCGTCCTCCTTACTGACATGGTGACATACCACCTCTACGGGGTCCTCAAGCCTCCGCATTGTCACTAGCCCATGCGACCGCCACCAAAGAAGGTTCGGGTCAGTGACGGGCTGGCTCCTCAACAATTTGCACCTCCTGGAAGGTAGCTCATCCCAGCACCAGCCCGGTGGAGCCTAGTCCCAGACATGCCCCCTCTGATCAAGTAGGCCTCCTCCGCCGAGTCAACGACGAGGATGCGGGATAGGCATCCTCGACGTTGATGCGGGAATAATTCCTTTACCTAAAAAAGTAAACTAGTTCTATTAATTTTTGTACTAAAAATAAAATAGTTGTATTAATTCAACTAGTTCAACTAAGCACTTACTGTAAATGAAAATAAACTAGTTCTTACTAAAAAATAAAGTAGTTCAACTAGTTTTATTATTTTCTTACTAAAAAACTAGTTCTACTAATTCAACTAGTTCTTACTAAAAATAAACTAGTTCAACTAGTTATATTAATTTTCTTACTAAAAATAAACTAGTTCTATTAATTCAACTAGTTCTTACTAAAAATAAACTAGTTCAACTAGTTCTATAATTTTTCTTACTAATTCTATTAAACACGTACTAAAAAACTTTAAAAAACTATATTGGATTTTTTCTCTAAACTAAACACTACTGCCCTAGTTAAACCCTATTCCCCTAACCCTACTGCCCTAGTTCTTAAGAATCTACAAGTACTAACTAATTAGATGAACCCTACCTGGGTACTTAAGCATCTACAACTACCTAAGCACCCATTGACGAACCCTAGGAATTTGTCCTAAAAACTAATTAAGCATCTACAACTACTGCCGTAATTAACAACTAGTTTACAATTAAGCATCTACAACTACTACCTAATTAGCATCTAATTTGATGAACCCTAACTAATAAGATGAACTCTAAAATTTAACCCTAGGAACCCTAGCTAGGTAGAGGTAGGGGAGGAGGAGGAGGAGGGCGTGCTCACCTTGGGCGCCGGTGGAGTTAGGTAGCGGCCGAGGGAGGGGCACGCAGCGTCAAGGTCGGGGACGGGGCCGGAGTGGGGACTCAGGTGCACGGCGGAGGGCGGCGATGTAGGGGGCGTCGAGGTCGGGGTCGGGGCGGCCTCGAGGTTGGGGTCGGGGCGGCGTCGAGGTCGGGGTCGGGGGCAGCATTGATTTTGGGGTCGGGGCGGCATCGAGGGTATGCTGAGGGCGACGAGAGAGCGTGCGGCGGCTACAACAGATGCGCGAGTTAGATTTGGGGGAAGTAGTCATGGGGAAGAAGAACTGCGCGTGGTTATGTCAAAAGTAGCTGTAGCGCGTTCCAGGAAAAGCGCTACTGCTACATTAGCTATAGCGCTGGATGGCAACAAGCGCTACTGCTAAGTTAGCAATGTCGGATATCGGGTTCCAGCAAAACCCTTAAGGTCCGAACTCTGTGGTGCGCATGAAGATCTTCTTCCTACCGAAATACGCCCACAACCTCGCCGCGATTCTAAGCTAGCATGATGAACAACACAAGAGACACGAGGTTTATACTGGTTCGGGCCACCGTTGTGGTGTAATACCCTAATCCATTGTGTGGTGTTGTGGATTGCCTCTTGGGCTGATGATGAACAGTACACATGAAGAGCAGCCTCGCGAGGAGAGGTGTTCTTGTGTATCACAGCCCTAGATTGATGACTGTAATTAGTTGCACCAGTGAGCTTCAAGCATCATGTTTAAATTCAACGAATTTGAATTGAGGGAATTTTAAGCCTCAAAATTTAATTAAAGAGGGGCAAAGAACCCTGGAGAAATCACATTCAATGTCTTCCAAAATGTTCTGATAATTGTTTGATATTTTTGGCAAGGTTTCTGAACCAAACCAAAAATAGTGAACATGTTTGTGGAATATTTTGGGCATGGAAATTAAATCATTATTGTATTTGAATTTGGAATTATATTCATAATATATAGAATATATTTTCAAATAACTTTGAAACATTTTATGTGCATTTGGAATAGTCCATTCAGCAACATAAAAATATCCAGAGGATATTTGGCACTGTGTTGAATCTGTTTTGATTTTAAACAGTGGCAAAATTAAACAAAATAGAAGGAAAATAGAAACGAGAAATAAAAAGAGAGAGAGAGTTTACCTGGCAGCCCACTTACCTGGCCTAACCCCTGTAGCCGGCCCAGCCCACCACCTGGCGCTGCCAGTCGTCGTCCAGCTCCTGCCAGTCGGACGCCACGCGCGTGGTCCCCGTGCGCCGGCACGCGCCCGAGCCACCTCCTGCTTCTGCCGACGCTGGAGGCACGCTGGAGATGCCACGCACCCCCCAGACCCGAACGTGGATGTCGCCGCCGTTCACTGCCTGCGCAGCCACCGTCCTTTCCGTGTGGCCCTGAGCTTCCCAAGAGCTCCTCCTAGTCCCCCTCTTCCTCATCGACGAGCTGTACCACGCAGGACGCCCCAAAGCACCGTCTTTGATGCCTTCTTCCTCCTCGGGTCACCGAGATCCGCCTCACCGCCTTGCTCAGCTCCGGCCTTCCCCGAGCCCGCTCCGACTCCTGCATCAACCCCCGTGAGCCTCTTGCTTCTTCCCCTGTTCCCTCACTCCAGCACGGCCTCTAGTCGCCGTCTCCACCGTGGCTGAGCTCCGTCTGCCGCCATGGTCAATGAGCTCGTCGCTCACGACCCGCTCTGCTCGAGCCAATCTCACTGGAGTGCTCAAGGCGCTCCCTGGGTTCCTCCTAGCCCATCTGTTGTCCCCCTAGCACACCGTAGCCACCAGCCCATGCTTAGCCGAACTCCGACAGCCGCAAGCGAGGTCGTCGCCGCCAACTCCGGCCACCCCAGGCCCGGGCACCGCCACCGATCGATGCGCCATCGCATTAGCTCTCCAGAGCTCTTAGCGGTGCATCGAACGGCGCCCTGTGCAGTTTTTCCGAGCCACGCCACCACGTCAGGCCTCGCCGATGACTAACCGCCGGCAGGTTTGACCCCCCTTGACCAGATTTGACCTCTTGTGGATTATGATAAGTGGGGCCAACCCCCTGCTAATTCTAGATTAGGACTAATTTTAGTGCTAATCACCTCTGTTAACAAATGGTTCACTGACTAGTGGGCCCCACTGGTCAGGTTTGACCTGGACCGAGTCAATTGACCGCGGACATCACACTGACTCCAGGCTGGCGCAGTAAATCCTTTTCTGGATTTATTCTAATTCGAAATAATCAGTAAAATTCCAGAAAATAGCTAAAACTTCTAAAATTCGTATAAATTCAACCGTAACTCCAAATGAAATAAGTTATATATGAAAAATCATCAGAAAAAGCCAATCTATCCAGCTGCACTAGTTTCATGGATGTTAAAGCAACTTAACCCTGCTGTTTATATCAAAACATGATAATGCACTTTATAAATTCATAGTTTGAGTTTGAAGTTGAACCTTTGGTTCAAAATGACTCAAACCACCCTGGTTATAGTTGCATTAGGCGACACACTCATTTTTTCCATGGCATGATCATGCATCATATTGTGCATTGCATTGATTGTGTCTTTTCCTATTTGCTGGTATTTGTCCCCTCTGAGTAGACGACGTTCCAGCGATGAGTTCAATGACACCGATGAAGAGTTATACCATCTTCAGAAGTGCCAGGCAAGCAAAACCCCCTTGTTCATTCCGATACAATCCCACTCTCTCGCTCTTGCTCTCTTTTACTGCATTAGGACAACAATGATTCAACTGTTACATGCTGCGGTAGTTGAACCCCTTTCCTCTGCATGACCTGTCATTGCCACAGTAACTAGATGAAACCCACTAGCATGAGTAGGAGTTGTTTGAGATCTGATGTACCTACTCATTCATGCTTGTTTGTCATGCCTGCTACTGCTTAGAGTTGAGTCAGGTGTGGTTCATCGTGGATGAATTGGAAAGTTGTGAAGATGTCCTACTGTGTGAGCTAAGTGTGTGAATACGATTTGGTAAATGTAGCGGTGAGAGGCCATGTAGGAGTACATGGTGGGTTGTCTCATTGAAACCGTCCTTAGGAACTGAGTTCTGTGTTTGTGATCCATGAACAACTACTACCACACACTGGAATGCTTAAGTGCCCCTCTCGACTTATTAATCAACTCGATCTCTGTCCAGGAGTTGCAACTAGTTTCTGGTGTTTGTAGGTAGTGCTAGTAGTCTACCAAGTGTCTCCCGGTACAGGTGGGCTTGGGACAGACTAGGTGTGGTGGCACGGTGTACCAAGTGGCACCCGGATGGTGGGCTTGGGAACCATGCTCACATCGTTTGGGGTTGTGAGCGACACCCCAGCTGGATCTCCTTGCGGATGGAACCCGAATAGGCGATAAACCTGGACTAGAGACTTGTGTGGTTAGTCAGGTCGTGGCCGACTCTCTCGCCAGGCTTCCGCTTGAAGGTTGCCGAGATACATGATGCGTACATAGTGGCAAGTGGAGAGAGCGTGTGTGAAGAAGTACACCCCTGTAAGGTTAACATCATCTATTCAAATAGCCGTGTCCGCGGTAAAGGACTCCTGGGTTGCCTGTACAGTTCATAGATAACTTGAAGTGGATACTCTAAAATGCGCAAGATAAGCGTGAGTGCTATGCATGTCGTACTCGTAGGTAGACGGGCGCGGATCCATAGTGGTGTATTGATATGGTGAATATGTGGACTCGTGTGCGCCACCTCAGAAGAGTTACTTGCCGTCATAGTTCAGGATAGCCACTGAGTCAAAGCTGGCTTGCTGCAGTAAAACTCCACCACCCCCCTTTGTTGATAATGATGCATATGTGTAGATAGTTCTGATGTAAGTCTTGCTGGGTACATTTGTACTCATGTTTGCTTAATTTATGTTTTTGCAGAGAGACTTCAGTCTCGCTAGTAGTTCCAAATGGACTTCGACATTTAGCTTGTTACCTCAGCTACAATCTTGTGCCCTGTGCAGGATCTGGTAGATAATCAGGCTTCTCAGCCTTTTTCATTTGTAGATGTCTGTACTCAGACATGTTAGGCTTTCATTTGTCCTTTTGGTTTGTATGCTCTGAATGTTGGGTCATGAGACCCATGATTGTAATACTAGGCTCCTCGGAGTCTATTGAATAAATACTTGTGTTGTAGAGTCATGTTGTGATGCCATGTTGTATTTGCACATATCGAGCATATTGTGTGTATGTTATTGAAATGCTTGGTATGTGTGGGATCTGACTATCTAGTTGTTTATCCTTGGTAGCCTCTCTTACCGGGAAATGTCTCCTAGCGCTTCCAATGAGCCTTGGTGGCTTGCTACTGCTCCGGAACACATAGGTTGGCCGGAATGTGTCCTTCTTCGTTCTTGTGTCTGTCCCTTTGGGGAAATGTCACGCGGTGTCTACCGGAGTCCTGTTAGCATGCTACAGCCCGGTTTACCGGAGTCCTGCTAGCCCAGTTGCTACAGCCCAGATTCACTCGCTGATGATTGACACGTTCGTTGCTGGGTCATGTATGCCTGTCCCTGTAAGTTAGTGCCACTTTGGGTTCACGACTAGCTATGTCAGCCCGGGCTCCTTGTCATATGGATGCTAGCGACACTATCATAATGTGTGCTAAAAGGCGCAAATGGTCCCGGGCCTGGTAAGGCGACACCCGTGGGAATACCATGCGTGAGGCCAAAAAGTGATATGAGGTGTTACATGCTAGATCGGTGTGGCATTGAGTTGGGGTCCTGACATTGTGGTGGTGCGGTGCTCTACTTAGGAAGGATTCGATCCGATCCTACTATGGTGGCTAGCCCTATTTATAGAGACCATGGTCCTCTTCCCAAACATTGAGCGGGAAGGGAGCCAACAACGGCCATTTCGAAAAGGGATAGCTAGTACAAGTTATCCTGACTAAAGGCGGTGTTTGACTGCCAAAGGCACTGGTGATGACGCGGTCTTGGGCTCCATGGTGACCTCCGTCCTGTCATTCTGCTGGTCTTGGTCTCGTTGCACCAATATGGAAACCTTTGCTTGATGCCTCGGTACTCAGCGCCTGCACTTGCCCCCTTTGCACCAAAGAGGAAACAAGGACACTACGCAGGCTGGCGCCCGCCTGGTCTTGATCGTCATGGCTTGCATCATGAACACCTCGCGAGGTACCCCTCGCCTTGATCTCTCCGCCTCCTCCGAGCCTACCTAGCGAGGCCACCCTTGAAGAGGCCTTGTGTAACGCCCCGGATACAACTTTCCATATTCGTAACTCCGACTCTTGCCTTTTCCGGAGATGCGATATGTCATTTCCTTCGTGGTTGGGTTTTTGTCTGTTGTTTTGCATTTTTGTTCATGTCTTGCATTTCATCTCATCGCATCATCCGCATTGCATCCGCATGTTTTCATAAACCTTGTTACCGTCTTTGTTTTAAAAACATGCATCCGCTCGTAGTTGCCGCTTCTTCCGTGTCTCGGTTGACCTTCTCTCAGATCAACTGGACCGCTCTATTCTCTCTCTTTTCTGAGCTCATCAAACCCCTTGCCTTCGTTGACCGTTCTGTGACCACCTAACCTCTATTGCCAGCTCGCAGACCCCCTCGTGTGCGCGCCCGAAAGTTGTCCCGAACCAAACCCGCTCTGTCGTTACCGTTGGATCCGAATCATCCCCAAACATATACAAAATATCTCCGTTTTATTTATTGGACTCCCTAGCCTATTTATTCCCATCCGTCGGATTTCGATCGGATGATCCAAACTCCCTCGTTTCCTTATATATAGAGCAACTCCTAGCCTAATCTAGCCTAACCCTAAAACCTAGGAGGTTTGTCCCTCCCCGCCGCCGCCACTCCAAGATCTTCCTCGGGATCCCAGCGCAGCCAAGCCTCCACCTTCTCCAAATTCCCACGCCATCGCCACTCTCTTCCTCCCAGATTTCAGCGCCAGCCACCTCCTCCTTGGGATCCAATCCACCAACCAGTCTCCTTCCCGATCCACCCCTCACCGAGCCTTCGTATAGCAGCCGCCACGCCCCTCTCTTCCCGAGGCCCGAGCAGGAGTCCTCGGCCTCGTCTTCTCGCGTGGCTAGCCGCCTCGACGGTGAGCTCTAGGACCACCACCGTGCCCTGCTTCTTCTTCCTGCTGGAGGAGATGCCCCTCGCCTCAAGCACCAAAGCTTCAAGGCCGTCTTCTGCAGTTTCATCGCCGGAGCTCCCCACCACCAGCAGGTCGCCGCACCTCACCTGCGGCCTCCTCCTCGTCGCCCCTCCCCTCCTTGACGAGCTCCGCCGCCCAAACTGCGCCGACGCCTATCTTCATCGCCACCAACAGGAGCAGGAGCTCCCATGGCAGCCGCCGCCGTCCTGCCTATCCCGGAGGAGCTCCCCGCCCCCGGATCGGGTCGCCTCCGCCCGGTTCCTCTCGCGACGTCGCTCCGCGACGCCCTGCCCTCGCCGAGACCTGCCGCCGCCGGCACCCCCAAGTCCCGCGTCGCCAAGCCGCCTCCCTGTCCTCGAGTCCGTCCAGTTCCGCCGTCCGCCGTGGCCGTGGAGCTCGTCGGGGTCGTCCTCATGCCGGTCCAGCCCCGTGCCAAGCTGCCGGAGCCCCAACACCCTGCGCCTCTCCGCCGCCCGCCAAGTCCCTCTGCAGCGTCACCCGCCCGCTCGCTTCCTCTGCTTCGAACGAGACAAACAGCGCCGCCCCCTCGTTGACTTGTCCAGCGCCAGCGTGGACGAGTGCTCCACGCGAGCGATCGCCATGTGGGCTCCAAGGCTCAGCGCCTCTTCCACCGACCGGCCCAAGGCCCAGGGTGAGCAGCACCCCTGGCCTTTCCTCTATTGGGCTAGCCTCTGTTTCCGCCCATTCACATTTTTTCCCTGCCTGCGAATTTAGCTATTATCCAGGATTTACTGATTTACACAAAAGCCCTTGCACATCATGCATATAATAACTAACTAACCGTGCATCGGATTAAAATGTTTTAAACATGTAAAATGCTTAGAATTTTGTGTAGATTAATAATATGCCACTTTCATCCACGTTTAAAATGTTTAAAATGCTGTTTGTGTTTATTTTGCATAATGCCATGCTAAAATGATTTATTTCATAACTAAATAACCGTAGCTCCAAATTAATTAAATTTTATATGTAAATGGGGTGGAAAAATGCCTAATATAACATGGTGCACTTTATTTTGCTGATTAACAACATTAAAATTGTGATTAGGGCAGAACAGTACCAAATTCAAAATATGCATATGAGGATTTTCCGGAATTGTTGTTTGTTGTTTCCGGCCTCATTTAAACTTGCCTAGTTAGGTAGTTTTCATATGCTTCACCCCTTGCCATGTTTAGTAACATTTAATATTGTTGTGTACTTAAACGAGATTAAACTAAATATGTCCATGTGGTGTTTTGTCAATATGCAACTCGTTGCATATTGAGCTCCACTTAACTTGTAGTATTGTTTGTTGCACTTTGCCATGCCATGCCTCGTTAAACCGTACATGCATCATACTTGTTTGTGCATCATGCCATGTTTATGCTCGTGCATTTACCATGTTGTTTGTTTCTTTCCGGTGTTGCTTCTTAGTTCTGGTAATGTTGCGATTGTGAGGATTCATTCGACTACTCCCATTCGTCTTCTTCATGGACTCGTTCTTCTTCCTAGCGGGATTTCAGGCAAGATGACCGCTACCCTAGATCTCAATACTATCATTGCTATGCTAGTTGCTTCATTCTATCGCTATGTTGCGTTACCTATCTTTTTCCCATCAAGCCTCCCAAATTGCCATGAACCTCTAACCTTTTTCACCCATCCCAGCGAACCATTGTTTGGCTATGTTACCGCTTTTGCTCAGCCCCTCTTATAGCGTTGCTAGTTGCAGGTGAAGTTGAAGATTTCTTCATGGTGGACAGGATTTTGTTGGGATATCACAATATGTCACATCCCTAGCTTCTGGTAATGCTCTGAGCTAGCTAGTCATGTGTTGCATCATGTTTAAATTTTGCCTAAAATTGAAATGGGGATGTTCAAACCCTAGCATTAAATCAACTCAACTAGGGTAAGTTAAAATCTTTTCAATAAACCCAAAAGGCCCCTAAGAAAAGTTCATGATTTCTGGTTAAGGTGGAAACCTCTGCCAAAAATGATGAATATATCCTTAGGTCATTTTTGGATTTTTGAATTAAATCATATTGTATTTGACTTTGGGCATTTAAATACTATAAATATTTTAAATGCTCAAATAAATGTTGGAAATTGATAAGGGTCACTGGAATAATTCAGAAAGCACCCATATTTATTTCCAGGATTTTATTAAATGATTTGATATTTAAAACAAATCAAAAACAAATTGCAGAAATAGAAAAAAATAAAACAGAACAAAAATAAGGGGAGAGAGGCCACCTGGGCCACTTACCTGGCCTTACCCGCGCAGCCACCAGAGCCGGCCCAGTTCCCCCAGCCGGCCCAGCCCACCTCCTCCTCCTTTGTCCTCTTCCTCCTCTGCCAGGAGGACGAGCAGAGGCGAGGCGTGGCGCGCGTCGACGCCGGCCACCTCCTGCTTCGCGCTGGAGGCCTCCCCCTTCGAGCCTATCCATGCGTGGAGACGCCACGCAGCCGCCCGGAGCCGTCCAGCCCTCCCTCTCTTCCCCTGGACCCCGTTCCCTCCTCTGCTTCCCTCCCGCGCACACCACCGAGCGGAGCTCGCCGTCTTCGTCGCCGTAACCATGGCCACCAGCCCTCCCTCGCCCATCCAGCGTGCTTGAGAGCTCCGTCACGACATCTTCGACCTCCCCACCAAGCCATGGAACTACGGACGCGCCACAACGTCGCCGGCATCGCCGTTTCCATCGCCGGCCGCCGAGGATCTTCATCGTCAATTCACCACCATCGTCGCGTCCCCGAGCCGGCTAACCACCCCTACGGCACCGCTGTGAGCTCCCACGCCTCCCCTCCCTCTTTTCCCCTTCGATTGCGCCCTGTAGCCTCGATTCCACCGGAGCCGCGAGCTCGGCTCCGCCGGCGATGTCGCCGCCGTCGTTGCAGGTCACCGAACTCGCGTCCGAGCACGACCTCGAGCTCGTGGATCTTCCAGGAGCCCGCCCAGCCTCTCAGCTCGCTCGCTCGCCAAGCGTAGCCCCGTGCCCGTGCTGGCCCGAACTCCGGTCGCCGCCGCGGGCCCCGTTCCGGTGAGCTCGAGCCACCCCAGCCCCTGCCGGTTGCACAGATGGATGCGGGCGACTCCCCGCTACGCGTAGAGCCCCTCAGTCGCCGATTTGGTCGCCGAAGGAGCGTTTCCGACGCCCTCCGCCGTTGCTGGCGTCGCCGGCGACAAGCCGCGGGTCAACTCCGGCGGGTTTGACCCGGGGTTTGACCCCCTGACGTGTGGGCCCAGGCGCCTGCTTAGTTAGTGCTAAGTTAGTTAGTGTTAACTAACTTAGTTAATTAGGTAGGCCACTGACATGCGGGCCCCGCCCGGCTAACTAAGTTAGTTAGGGCTAACTAACCTGGTTAGTTGACTGAGACACTGACGTGTGGACCCCACACGTCAGGTTTGACCTGGGGCGCTCGGTTGACCCTGCTGACGTCACTATTACGTCATGCTGACGCAGTATTTGTTCTGGAATTTAAATAAATCCTAAATGATTTATAAATTTCAGAAAATGCCTAAAAACTTCCAAAATTCATAGAAAATTAACCGTAACTCCAAATTAAATAATTTATATATGAAAAATTATCAGAAAAATTCAAGGAATCCATCTGTACCATTTTCATGCATGTTAGAACAACTTATCACTACTGTTTAGAGCAAATGAAGTGAATGACATTTAAATAATCACATATGGAGTTTGAATTTGAATCTTGTATTCAAACCAACTTCATTTAATCTGTTGCTAGTTGCATTAGCTCAAAACACATTCATATTGCCATGTCATGATCATGCATCATATTGTGCATTGCATTGATTGTGTTCCCTTCTGTGTTGCCGGTATTTGTCCCCTCTCGATAGACGTGATACCGATGATGTGATCGTTGACACTGATGAAGACTCAATGTTATCTTCAGAAGTGCCAGGCAAGCAAAACCCCCTTGTTCATTCCGACACAATCCTACTCTCTCGCTCCTGCTCTCTTTTACTGCATT
This sequence comes from Triticum aestivum, assembly GCF_018294505.1. Lineage (NCBI taxonomy): Eukaryota > Viridiplantae > Streptophyta > Magnoliopsida > Poales > Poaceae > Triticum > Triticum aestivum. The sequence continues at coordinate 365,725,697 of NC_057810.1, forward strand.
AGGACAACAACGATTCAACTGTTACTTGCTGCGGTAGCTGAACCCCTTTATCCTCTGCATGACCTGTCATTCCACAGTAATTAGATGAAACCCACTAGCATGAGTAGGAGTTGTTTGAGCCCTGATGTGCCTACTCATTCATGCTTGTTTGTCATGCCTGCTACTGCTTAGAGTTGAGTCAGGTCTGATTCATCGGGGATGAATCAGAGGTGTGTGAACATGTCCTACTGTGTGTGAGCTAAGTGTGTGAACACGATTTGGTAAAGGTAGCGGTGAGAGGCCATGTAGGAGTACATGGTGGGTTGTCTCATTGCAGCCGTCCTCAGGAACTGAGTTCTGTGTTTGTGATCCATGATTCAGCTACTACCACGCATTGGGCCCGAAACCAATGGACCCTCTCGGCTTCTTAATCACCCTTGTCCTCTGTCCAGGAGTTGCAAGTAGTTTCTGGTGTTTGTAGTATGCTGGAGGCCGTGGACAGCGCTGACCGTAGGGGTGGGCTGTGATGCGGTAGGCACGTGGCCGGGTAAACCGGGCACCCGTTTGGTGTCACGGAACCCTGTACACATCGTTTGGGGCTGTGAGCGAAACTCCGGCCGGATCTCCTCATGGATGGAACCCGAATAGGCGATAAACCTGGACTAGAGACTTGAGTGTTTAGGCAGGCCGTGGCCGACACCCACGTTGGGCTTCCGCTTGAAGGTTGCCGAGTACATGTCGTGTAAACGGCGGTAAGTGGTGAGAGCGTGTGTGAAGAAGTACACCCCTGCAGGGTTAACCTAATCTATTCGAATAGCTGTGTCCACGGAAAAGGACTTCTGGGTTGCTTATATCAGTTCATAGACAAGTGAAAGTGGATACTCTAAAATACGCAAGATAAGCGTGAGTGCTATGGATGGCGTTCTCGTAGGGAGACGGGAGCGGTTCCATAGTGGTGTATTGATATGGTGAATATGTGGACTCGTGTGCGCCACCTCAAAAGATTCGCTTGCAGTCGTAGTTTAGGATAGCCACCGAGTCAAAGTTGGCTTGCTGTAGTTAAACCCCACCATCCCCTTTGTTGATAATGATGCATATGTAGTTAGTTCTGATGTAAGTCTTGCTGGGTACATTTGTACTCACGTTTGCCTATTTTATGTTTTTGCAGAGAGACTTCAGTCTCACTAGTAATTCCGCGTGGTCTTCGACGTTTAGCTTGATACCTCAGCTACGGTCTTGTGCCCTCGGCAGGATCTGATAGATAGTCAGGCTTCTCAGCCTTTTTCATTTATAGTTGTCTGTACTCAGACATGATAGCTTCCGCTTGTGCTTTGACTTGTATGCTCTGAGTGTTGGGTCATGAGACCCATGTTTGTAATATCTCGCTCCTCGGAGCCTATTGAATAGATTACTTGAGTCATAGAGTCATGTTGTGATGCCATGTTGTATTTGCACATATCGAGCATATTGTGTGTATGTTATTGAAATGCTTGGTATGTGTGGGATCTGACCATCTAGTTGTTTATCTTTAGTAGCCTCTCTTACGGGGAAATGTCTCCTAGTGTTTCCACCGAGCCATGGTAGCTTGCTACTGCTCCGGAACACTTAGGCTGGCCGGCATGTGTCCTTCTTCGTTCCTGTGTCTGTCCCTTCGGGGAAATGTCACGCGATGAATACCGGAGTCCTGTTAGCCCGCTACAGCCCGGTTCACCGGAGTCCTGCTAGCCCAGTGCTACAGCCTGGTTTCACTCGCTGATGACCGACACGTTCGATGCTGGGTCATGGATGCCTGTCCCTGTAAGTCTGTGCCGCTTTGGGTTTACGACTAGCCATGTCAGCCCGGGCTCCTTATCATATGGATGCTAGCGACACTGTCATATACGTGTGCCAAAAGGCGCAAACGGTCCCGGGCAAAGGTAAGGCGACACCCGTGGGAATACCGTGCGTGAGGCCGCAAAGTGATATGAGGTGTTACATGCTAGATCGATGTGGCATTGAGTCGGGGTCCTGACAGCGTTGGTATCAGAGCTTGACTGCCTGTAGGATTACCAAGCCAAACTGGTCGAAGTTGAGTCTAGAAATTCTTTAGTTATATAAGGGAATTGATTGTGGGATGGAACGTAAGGCTCTTTTTACTCCTTATACCTCATGCCCTTCTGATCTGAGTCATCTTATCTTTCCTGCGGGGATTAAGAACTAGGCTATCTCTTCTTTCTATTAGGATCACGTGTTACCAATCCGTAGACCTATAGAATTGTTGGACTTAAGCCTCGTTTCAGTTCCTATTACTTCCGTATGTTAAATTGTTGATCTCGAAACCTTGATATTGTGCCTTTGAGTGGTTATGCCCCCATTTTTGTGAATGTCTCAAATCTTTTCTGAGCATTTACAGCCGTTATGCTGTCCGAGTCACCCCACGTTTCTGAATAGTCTGAAGCATTTGCAAATCCCTTCCTTCTGTTTCCGATGTTCCCATGGGCCAGATTTACCACACTAATCGGTGTGTTGAGGTAATTATTGCCTCGACATATATGTTGGAATTATTATTATGACCCTCAGTGCTTAGGGGATCATCTAGTGGTCTAGCCATGATTTGTGTCCTAGTGTGAAGATTCTGGCCTTTATTCTCGGAAGCATCCCGTGATGCTACTTAGTAGCAGGTATTCTACTCCTGGGTTCTGAACCCGAGATTCACTCTACCTACTTCATGTTGATAGTAATTGCTAGTGCCTTTAGGATATTAGTAACCTTTGCGATAGTCCTTGAAGTCCGTGGTATCTTCTTCTTCCAAATACCATGAACTACTTATGGCAGATGTTTATTGGATCAAAAAAAATCACAACTAGAGTACTCTTGAGGAGTTCTCCATTCATAAATCGTGACTCTGCCAGTTCTACCTTTCTGCATGGGTTATCCGGAAGAAATATGTTGAACTTGGTTCGACATACTAATCTATGCATCCACAACTCAGAAAGTTATATGTTCCTTTGAGTTGTTCTCTTTAGTTGCATTCTGACCCTCGTCTATCAATTGATAGTCAAGAGTATGCGTGCGTTCGTTCATCGATGCCTATGACTCTTGTGGTCTGTCAAGCCATTCTATTCCGGAATGACTAGGAGAAACAAACTCCAATACCTCTTCCATATCTAGGATTGGGTCAAAGTAGTTGTATTCCGCAGATCAAATGCCAATCCAGCTTTTGGTTCTGCTCTACCTTGGAGTATTACATATTTTATATCGAGATTGTTATAGGAATTGCACCCCATCCTATGAACTCCTGGTACAGTGATACTTCTTGCCGTCATTAGTCATTCCTCGGTCTTCGTGTTGATGCAACCGGAATACCGACAAATGAATTGTGATGTGTGAAATCAATACGCCTAGCAACCTCGTTGCTGGGTAGTTAAAGGACAATAATTTTATTCTTAGTGTGTTGGTTATTGAATCATCATTCTAAGATTGATCGTGCTACCTAGTCCTTATTTCGGTGCACCCTTCGATTGATGAGTTAGGATCTTGTCAAGTCCTCACTCTTTTGATCATATCGTCTTGCCCTCAAAAGCAAGATTGTTCTCGAGCTTAGTAACATACCGGTGGCTCGTGATTCTCTGAATATCTTCTCAGAAGTATTACCAGGTTGTCACCTGACCGCTATGTTGAGCTCGTGATCAAGTTGGTTTTTTGTGAACCATCCTTCTCCAAGAATCTGTGTTGGATATCCCTGAGCTAGTTGGTTAAGTTAGACAACGACTTGGAGAGTTGGAAGATAAAAGCTTGCCTAACTTAGTTCATTCCAAAGGGATATTCTTGTGTAGTGTGTGTTGAAGAAAGATGATATCTTCATCGATTGGTCCCTGTGATCAGTTGCTGGACGTATTGTCTTATCAATCCTTTGATTTGAGTGTGGGCTATCGTCAAATCAAATCAGTACCAATGATGCTCGTAATGTTGTCTTATTCGTGGTTGATCCCTCGAGCATACACCATTACATCTTTGGCCTGACCAATGCTATCACTTGTTCACTTAACTATGGAATTCCTTTTAAAGGGAAACCCGGAAGAGTTGTTGTTGAGCCCATTGACAACATCCTTATCTCCTCCATGATTTTGTTGAACATTAAGCTAGCGTTGGAAACTTTTGAAGGCATTTTCTTCATGCTAGCTCATGAAGTAATTGTTTGATGAAAGGAGTGACTTCCTCTTATACACGTGCATTTGGTGAAAGTTGCTGCCGTGGATTTGAGAAAGTTAGTTTTGCTTCCTCTGGAATCATCCCAAGTCAGTCATGCATACGTGCGAAGTATTCTGTGGCCTGGAGACTTGCAACCTTCATTCTATATGTGTCCCTAGCACACTAAGCCACTGATTGACTTGTTCAAGGAAAAGAAGTCTATGCTTGGGATCTAATCCATGGACTTGCGTAAAGACTTCGATATCCTCGATGATGGTTCTCCACCTGAACTCGGTAGTGTTTAATTATAAGACTGCTACGTGGCCATGCTTGTTTGGGACAACGTGTTAACATGTGTGTAGCAGAACCAGCTCATGTTTTGGAGTTTGCTATCGTAGTTCATCTCCCGAGAATCCCGCAACGTCATCTCGTCGATTTGTGTTGCAAACTTTCGTTTTTCTTTCTAGACTCGATGAGTCTGGAATATCCTGACACCAACCAGATCTGAATCTCAGGCAGATATGATGGTTTGGAACACTTCCCAAGAAATATAATATTGGTCTCACGATAACCGGTAAAGTGGATGTCGTGGCCAACACACCCCGCCGGGAGACCTAATATTGTAGTATCTTGATTGAGGAAGTTGGCCACCTCCCCATAAGGATTTCGTAGGATTTACCTCCGTAACTGTTCCTTATGGATTCTATTGCTCCCGAAGTCCGACCTTTACTTGATGTTCTAGTTATCAAACCATATCTATGAATGGGTTACACTAGCACGTCAAGGAGAACATTAGAAGCGGAGTGCTAAATGTCTCTCGGTCGATCATCCAGATTTTGTTTCCTTGGCCTCGCTAGGGTGAAATCTGAGTTGATGTTATCTTCCTATGCATCTGCATCATCCATCATCATTCATCGTGGTAGCAAGTTGTGTTGCCAGGATCCTTGACACGGATATTGGTAAAACCTTGATGAATGTGGAAATGCTCAAGTTCTTGAGAGCACGCTCAAGTGCTAGGTGTTATCATCGACGCTAACTGGGATTGCTCTCAGTTTCCTCGGCAATGCTATGATCTTTTCAAACAATGAATTCACTCTCTATTGTTGGGTTCTTCCCCAGTTACCAGAATCATTCCCAGCAGTTGCATTTTGTTCCCAGCTTGCACCGCCAATGTGCCATTCTACCATGGGTCTCTTCCATTTCCGGTGATAAGCAAATTCATCCATTGCGTTGTCTTCAACAAGGTAATCCACATCATCCAAGTCCGAGTATGCCATTCTACCGACCCCCTCCAAATGATCGCTTGTGATTGCCTTAGGCTGGTTTAAAGAATTTCAGTGATCTCTGAATCAAAAGTAATTCTTTTTGCCACTTAAGGGGATAATCTACGAATCACCCTCCTTCAGGATGTTTCGTCGTGGTATCATGGCAACTCAACTCCTCGCTACGTGGACAATCGTTTACCACCTTCTTAGGTGTGGAATTGTGGTCCACCTAGCGAACCCTCGTCGTCTGTCTTACTCCATTTCTTCAGATCTGTGCTTCGTCTCTCAGCTCGAGAGATATTGTTATGTCTCATTCCGTGAGTTGCTCGATCTTCGAGAAGATCGACCCTTCTAGAGTCTCCTTCTTCCCTCCATGTCATGTTGACAGGAGTGCTCAGAGCAAGACGACAAGACAAAGATGGTGTTCAAATCAACGTTCAACTGAAGTGCACCCTGGATCGTGAAGATTATACTAGTTGCGCTTACCTTTCACCTTACCCTACGCTTGAATCTCGAGACGAGATTCTTGTTTAGTGGGGGTGAGTTGTCACATCCCTAGCTTCTGGTAATGCTCTGAGCTAGCTAGTCATGTGTTGCATCATGTTTAAATTTTGCCTAAAATTGAAATGGGGATGTTCAAACCCTAGCATTAAATCAACTCAACTAGGGTAAGTTAAAATCTTTTCAATAAACCCAAAAGGCCCCTAAGAAAAGTTCATGATTTCTGGTTAAGGTGGAAACCTCTGCCAAAAATGATGAATATATCCTTAGGTCATTTTTGGATTTTTGAATTAAATCATATTGTATTTGACTTTGGGCATTTAAATACTATAAATATTTTAAATGCTCAAATAAATGTTGGAAATTGATAAGGGTCACTGGAATAATTCAGAAAGCACCCATATTTATTTCCAGGATTTTATTAAATGATTTGATATTTAAAACAAATCAAAAACAAATTGCAGAAATAGAAAAAAATAAAACAGAACAAAAATAAGGGGAGAGAGGCCACCTGGGCCACTTACCTGGCCTTACCCGCACAGCCACCAGAGTCGGCCCAGTTCCCCCAGCCGGCCCAGCCCACCTCCTCCTCCTTTGTCCTCTTCCTCCTCTGCCAGGAGGACGAGCAGAGGCGAGGCGTGGCGCGCGTCGACGCCGGCCACCTCCTGCTTCGCGCTGGAGGCCTCCCCCTTCGAGCCTATCCATGCGTGGAGACGCCACGCAGCCGCCCGGAGCCGTCCAGCCCTCCCTCTCTTCCCCTGGACCCCGTTCCCTCCTCTGCTTCCCTCCCGCGCACACCACCGAGCGGAGCTCGCCGTCTTCGTCGCCGTAACCATGGCCACCAGCCCTCCCTCGCCCATCCAGCGTGCTTGAGTGCTCCGTCACGACATCTTCGACCTCCCCACCAAGCCATGGAACTACGGACGCGCCACAACGTCGCCGGCATCGCCGTTTCCATCGCCGGCCGCCGAGGATCTTCATCGTCAATTCACCACCATCGTTGCGTCCCCGAGCCGGCTAACCACCCCTACGGCACCGCTGTGAGCTCCCACGCCTCCCCTCCCTCTTTTCCCCTTCGATTGCGCCCTGTAGCCTCGATTCCACCGGAGCCGCGAGCTCGGCTCCGCCGGTGATGTCGCCGCCGTCGTTGCAGGTCACCGAACTCGCGTCCGAGCACGACCTCGAGCTCGTGGATCTTCCAGGAGCCCGCCCAGCCTCTCAGCTCGCTCGCTCGCCAAGCGTAGCCCCGTGCCCGTGCTGGCCCGAACTCCGGTCGCCGCCGCGGGCCCCATTCCGGTGAGCTCGAGCCACCCCAGCCCCTGCCGGTTGCACAGATGGATGCGGGCGACTCCCCGCTACGCGTAGAGCCCCTCAGTCGCCGATTTGGTCGCCGAAGGAGCGTTTCCGACGCCCTCCGCCGTTGCTGGCGTCGCCGGCGACAAGTCGCGGGTCAATTCCGGCGGGTTTGACCCGGGGTTTGACCCCCTGACGTGTGGGCCCAGGCGCCTGCTTAGTTAGTGCTAAGTTAGTTAGTGTTAACTAACTTAGTTAATTAGGTAGGCCACTGACATGCGGGCCCCGCCCGGCTAACTAAGTTAGTTAGGGCTAACTAACCTGGTTAGTTGACTGAGACACTGACGTGTGGACCCCACACGTCAGGTTTGACCTGGGGCGCTCGGTTGACCCTGCTGACGTCACTATTATGTCATGCTGACGCAGTATTTGTTCTGGAATTTAAATAAATCCTAAATGATTTATAAATTTCAGAAAATGCCTAAAAACTTCCAAAATTCATAGAAAATTAACCGTAACTCCAAATTAAATAATTTATATATGAAAAATTATCAGAAAAATTCAAGGAATCCATCTGTACCATTTTCATGCATGTTAGAACAACTTATCACTACTGTTTAGAGCAAATGAAGTGAATGACATTTAAATAATCACATATGGAGTTTGAATTTGAATCTTGTATTCAAACCAACTTCATTTAATCTGTTGCTAGTTGCATTAGCTCAAAACACATTCATATTGCCATGTCATGATCATGCATCATATTGTGCATCGCATTGATTGTGTTCCCTTCTGTGTTGCCGGTATTTGTCCCCTCTCGATAGACGTGATACCGATGATGTGATCGTTGACACTGATGAAGACTCAATGTTATCTTCAGAAGTGCCAGGCAAGCAAAACCCCCTTGTTCATTCCGACACAATCCTACTCTCTCGCTCCTGCTCTCTTTTACTGCATTAGGACAACAACGATTCAACTGTTACTTGCTGCGGTAGCTGAACCCCTTTATCCTCTGCATGACCTGTCATTCCACAGTAATTAGATGAAACCCACTAGCATGAGTAGGAGTTGTTTGAGCCCTGATGTGCCTACTCATTCATGCTTGTTTGTCATGCCTGCTACTGCTTAGAGTTGAGTCAGGTCTGATTCATCGGGGATGAATCAGAGGTGTGTGAACATGTCCTATTGTGTGTGAGCTAAGTGTGTGAACACGATTTGGTAAAGGTAGCGGTGAGAGGCCATGTAGGAGTACATGGTGGGTTGTCTCATTGCAGCCGTCCTCAGGAACTGAGTTCTGTGTTTGTGATCCATGATTCAGCTACTACCACGCATTGGGCCCGAAACCAATGGACCCTCTCGGCTTCTTAATCACCCTTGTCCTCTGTCCAGGAGTTGCAAGTAGTTTCTGGTGTTTGTAGTATGCTGGAGGCCGTGGACAGCGCTGACCATAGGGGTGGGCTGTGATGCGGTAGGCACGTGGCCGGGTAAACCGGGCACCCGTTTGGTGTCACGGAACCCTGTACACATCGTTTGGGGCTGTGAGCGAAACTCCGGCCGGATCTCCTCATGGATGGAACCCGAATAGGCGATAAACCTGGACTAGAGACTTGAGTGTTTAGGCAGGCCGTGGCCGACACCCACGTTGGGCTTCCGCTTGAAGGTTGCCGAGTACATGTCGTGTAAACGGCGGTAAGTGGTGAGAGCGTGTGTGAAGAAGTACACCCCTGCAGGGTTAACCTAATCTATTCGAATAGCCGTGTCCACGGAAAAGGACTTCTGGGTTGCTTATATCAGTTCATAGACAAGTGAAAGTGGATACTCTAAAATACGCAAGATAAGCGTGAGTGCTATGGATGGCGTTCTCGTAGGGAGACGGGAGCGGTTCCATAGTGGTGTATTGATATGGTGAATATGTGGACTCGTGTGCGCCACCTCAAAAGAGTCGCTTGCAGTCGTAGTTTAGGATAGCCACCGAGTCAAAGCTGGCTTGCTGCAGTTAAACCCCACCATCCCCTTTGTTGATAATGATGCATATGTAGTTAGTTCTGATGTAAGTCTTGCTGGGTACATTTGTACTCACGTTTGCCTATTTTATGTTTTTGCAGAGAGACTTCAGTCTCACTAGTAATTCCGCGTGGTCTTCGACGTTTAGCTTGATTCCTCAGCTACGGTCTTGTGCCCTCGGCAGGATCTGATAGATAGTCAGGCTTCTCAGCCTTTTTCATTTATAGTTGTCTGTACTCAGACATGATAGCTTCCGCTTGTGCTTTGACTTGTATGCTCTGAGTGTTGGGTCATGAGACCCATGTTTGTAATATCTCGCTCCTCGGAGCCTATTGAATATATTACTTGAGTCATAGAGTCATGTTGTGATGCCATGTTGTATTTGCACATATCGAGCATATTGTGTGTATGTTATTGAAATGCTTGGTATGTGTGGGATCTGACCATCTAGTTGTTTATCTTTAGTAGCCTCTCTTACGGGGAAATGTCTCCTAGTGTTTCCACCGAGCCATGGTAGCTTGCTACTGCTCCGGAACACTTAGGCTGGCCGGCATGTGTCCTTCTTCGTTCCTGTGTCTGTCCCTTCGGGGAAATGTCACGCGATGAATACCGGAGTCCTGTTAGCCCGCTACAGCCCGGTTCACCGGAGTCCTGCTAGCCCAGTGCTACAGCCTGGTTTCACTCGCTGATGACCGACACGTTCGATGCTGGGTCATGGATGCCTGTCCCTGTAAGTCTGTGCCGCTTTGGGTTTACGACTAGCCATGTCAGCCCGGGCTCCTTATCATATGGATGCTAGCGACACTGTCATATACGTGTCCCAAAAGGCGCAAACGGTCCCGGGCAAAGGTAAGGCGACACCCGTGGGAATACCGTGCGTGAGGCCGCAAAGTGATATGAGGTGTTACATGCTAGATCGATGTGGCATTGAGTCGGGGTCCTGACACAATATCTCTTATATTATTAATGCATCTATATATTTGGTAAAGGGTGGAAGGCTCGGCCTTATGCCTGGTGTTTTGTTCCACTCTTGCCGCCCTAGTTTCCGTCATACCGGTGTTATGTTCTCGGATTTTGCGTTCCTTACGCGGTCGGGTGATTTATGGGACCCCCTTGACAGTTTGCTTTGAATAAAACTCCTCCAGCATGGCCAAACATTGGTTTTAGCATTTGCCTCACCACCACCTACTTTTCCCTTGGGAGTAATTAACCCACGGGTCATCTTTATTATAGCCCCCCCGGGCCAGTGCTTGTCTAAGTGTTGGTCCGAACTAGAGCCCTTTGAAGCGCCCCCTGAGGGAAACTTGAGGTCTGGTTTTAGTTGTACGGATTGCTCATCCGGTGTTGCCCTGAGAACGAGATATGTGCAGCTCCTATCGGGATTGTCGGCGCATCGGGCGGTTTTGATGGTCTTGTTTTACCATTGTTGAAATGTCTTGTTAACCGGGATTCCGAGTCTGATCGGGTCTTCCTGGGAGAAGGTCTATTCCTTCGTTGATCGCGAGAGCTTGTCATGGGCTAAGTTGGGACACCCTTGCAGGGTATAATCTTTCGAAAGCCATGCCTGTGGTTATAGGCAGATGGGAATTTGTTAATGTCCGGTTGTAGATAACTTGACACCAGATCCAAACTAAAACGCATCAACCGCGTGTGTAGCCATGATGGTCTCTTCTCGGCGGAGTCCGGGAAGTGAAAATGGTTTCTGGGTTATGTTTGACGTAAGTAGGAGTTCAGGATCACTTCTTGATCATTGCTAGTTTCACGACCGTTCCGTTTGCTCTCTTCTCCCTCTTATTTGCGTATGTTAGCCACCATATATGCTTAGTCGCTGCTGCAGCCTCACCACTTTACCCCTTCCTTTCCTTTTAAGTGTCACATCCCTGGTCCTGGTATGCAGTAGGCTAGCCCTTCATGTGTGCATCATGTTTAACTTTTCAAATGAATTTGTAATGGGGAAGACAGAACCCCCAGAACCCTCTGAATCCAATTAGGGTTTACTAAAAATATTTTCAATGAACCTGAAATGCCCTTCTAAAATGTTCATCACCTTTCCCTTGGTCCTAAACCACTGTCAGAAGTGATGCACAGATTTCTAGGTCATTCTAAGGTCACTGGATTAAATCTCTAACTATTTGAATTTGGGAATTTAAATTATATAAAATATTTCAAATGCTCAAATAATCCCAAACCAAAATGTTCCATGTTGGATATATTCTAAACATTGGGCATGCACAGTTTGGTGATTTTTGAAAGTGCCTAGATATTTTTAGTAACACCTTACAGAACAAAATAAAAATAAAAATAAAAGAGAGAGAGAGAGAGAAGGACCTACCTGGGCCACTTACCTGGCCAGCCCAGCCCACTGGCCCGGTGCCAGTCACCCTCCTCCTTGCGCCAGAAGGACGCCGGCGTGTCGCCCGCGCGCGCACTCTCGGCCACCTCCTGCTTCCACCTCCTCCTGCCTCCCTGCCCGCTTCTCGACCCCCTGGAGACGCCACGCAGCCTCGACCGCTGTTTCACTCTCTCCCGTGCTTCCCCTCCTCCTCTGTTTCTCTCGCGCACAGCCACCCGAACGCACGGTCGCCGCCGTTCGCCATAGCCACAGCCACCAGCCCTCCCTCGCCCTTCCGCCAGGTCCAGAAGCTCCGCCGCTGACCTCTACACCGTCCCCGCCAAGCCACACGAGCGGAAGCGCCCTGCAGCGGCTTCCCCGACCTCTTCTTCAAGCTTGGGCCGCCGAGATCACCGGCGACCGTGTTCCCTCCCTGATGCCTCCCTGAGTTCGTCGTCCGCCCCGTTCAAACCTCTGTGAGCTCCTGCCACTAACCCCTCTATTCCCTGCATTATTTGCACCATGTAGCCACCGATTCCACCGGAGCCGTGAGCTCGGTTCCGCCGGCCAAGTCGCCGCCGTGGCCACAACCACCGCACTTTGTGTCTGAGCACAGCACTATGCTCAACACGTTCTCATGAGCCCGTAGCCACCCCCAGAGCCTCCTCCCGAGCTCTATAGTGCCACCCCGAGAATTCCCGAGCTGTTGCCGCCGCTAAACCTCGTCGCCGGCCACTTTTTCGGCCATCCCAACTAACCCCGTTTGCACCGTTGGATGCGTGGGATCACCAAGAAGCTCGTAGATGCTCTCCTTCGTCGATTTGGGCGCCGTAGGAGCGAACCCGAGCCCATCCGCCGCACCTGTCGTCGCCGGCGATGAGCCGCCGGCGCGTTATCCCCAGTTGACCAGGGGTTTGACCTCTCCTGGCTTAATGACAGGTGGGGTCGCCCCGCTAACTAACCGAGATTAGGGTTAACTAAACATAGTTTAACTACTGACACGCGGGACCCACTGGTGAGTTTGACCTGGTCCGTCTCAGTTGACCGTTGACATCACACTGACTCCAGGCTGACGCCGTAAATCCTTTTCTGGAATTATTCTTTTACAGGAAATTCCAGAAAATGCCCTAAACTTCTAAAAATCATATAAAATCAACCGTAACTCCAAATCAAATAATTTATATATGAAAAATTACCAGAAAAACCCAATCTATCCATCTGTACCATTTTCATGCATGTTAGAACAACTTATGACTACTGTTTAGGACAATTCAATTAAATGGCATTTAAATATCCACATATGGAGTTTGAATTTGAATCTTTGATTCAAACCAACTTCATTTAATCTGGTTGTAGTTGCATTAGGCCAACACACTCATATTGCCATGTCATGAGCATGCATCATATTGAGAATTGCATTGATTGTGTTTCTTCTTTGTTTGTCGGTGTTTGTCCCCTCTTGATAGACGTGGTTCCGGCGATGTGATCGATGACACCGATGAAGAACTATACTATCTTCAGAAGTACCAGGCAAGCAAACCCCCCTTGTTCATTCCTATACAATCCCACTCTCTCGCTCCTGCTCTCTTTTACTGCATTAGGACAACAACGATTCAGCTGTTACATGTTGCGGTAGTTGAACCCCTTTCCTCTGCATGACCTATCATTGCCACAGTAAATAGATGAAACCCACTAGCATGAGTAGGAGTTGTTTGAGCCCTGATGTTCCTACTCATTCATGCTTGTTGTCATGCCTGCTATTTCTTAGAGTTGTGTCAGGTCTGATTCATCGGGGATGAATCGGAGGTGTGTGAACATGTCCTACTGTTGAGAGCTAAGTGTGTGAACACGATTTGGTAAAGGTAGCGGTGAGAGGCCATGTAGGAGTACATGGTGGGTTGTCTCATTGCAGCCGTCCTCAGGAACCGATTTCTGTGTTTGTGATCCATGACCAGCTACTACCACGCATTGGAATGCTTAAGTGCCCCTCTCGACTTATTAACCAACTTGATCTCTGTGAGGAGTTGCAACTAGTTTCTGGTGTTTGTAGGTAGTGTTAGTAGTCTACCAAGTGGCACCCGGTATAGGTGGGCTTGGGATAGACTAGGCACAGTGGCACGGTGTACCAAGTGGCACCCGGATGGTGGGCTTGGGAACCCTGCTCACATCGTTTGGGGCCGTGAGCGACACCCCGGCCGGATCTCCTTGCGGATGGAAACCGAATAGGCGATAAACATGGACGAGAGACTTGTGTGGTTAGTCAGGTCGTGGCCGACACCCTCGCTGGGCTTCCGCTTGAAGGTTGCCGAGTACATGTCGTGTAAACGGCGGTAAGTGGTGGGAGCGTGTGTGAAGAAGTACACCCCTGGAGGGTTAATATGATCTATTCGAATAGCCGTGTCCGCGGGAAAGGACTTCTGGGTTGCCTGTACAGTTCATAGACAAGTGAAAGTGGATACTCTAAAATATGCAAGATAAGCGTGAGTGCTATGGATGGCGTTCTCGTAGGGAGACGGAAGCGGATCCATAGTGGTGTATTGATATGGTGAATATGTGGACTCGTTTGCGCCACCTCAAAAGAGTTACTTGTAGTCGTAGTTCAGGTTAGCCACTGAGTCAAAGCTGGCTTGCTGCAGTTAAACCCCACCATCCACTTTGTTGATAATGATGCATATGTAGTTTGTTCTGATGTAAGTCTTGCTGGGTACATTTGTACTCACGTTAGCCTATTTTATGTTTTTGCAGAGAGACTTCAGTCTCACTAGTAGTACCGCATGGACTTCGACGTTTAGCTTGTTACCTCAGCTACGATCTTGTGCCCTCGGCAGGATCTGGTAGATAGTCAGGCTTCTCAGCCTTTTTCATTTGTAGATGTCTGTACTCAGACATGTTAAGCTTCCGCTTGTGCTTTGACTTGTATGCTCTGAGTGTTGGGTCATGAGACCCATGATTGTAATATCTCGCTTCTCGGAGCCTATTGAATAAATACTTGAGTCGTAGAGTCATGTTGTGATGCCATGTTGTCTTTGCACATATCGAGCATATTGTGTGTATGTTATTGAAATGCTTGGTATGTGTGGGATCTGACTATCTAGTTGTTTATCCTCAGTAGCCTCTCTTACAGGGAAATGTCTCCTAGTGTTTCCACTAATCCATGGTAGCTTGCTACTGCTCCGGAACACTTAGGCTGGCCGGCATGTGTCCTTCTTCGTTCCTGTGTCTGTTCCTTCGGGGAAATGTCACGCGATGAATGCCGGAGTCCTATTAGCCCGCTACAGCCTGGTTCACCGGAGTCCTGCTAGCCCAGTGCTACAGCCTGGATTCACCCGCTGATGACCGACATGTTCGATGTTGGGTCATGGATGCCTGTCCCTGTAAGTTTGTGCCACTTTGGGTTTACGACTAGCCATGTCAGCCTGGGCTCCTTATCATATGGATGCTAGCGACACTATCATATACGTGTGCCAAAAGGCGCAAACGGTCCCGGGCAAAGGTAAGGCAACACCCGTGGGGATACCGTGCGTGAGGCCGCAAAGTGATATGAGGTGTTACATGCTAGATCGATGTGGCATTGAGTCGGGGTCCTGACAGCTTTGGTATCAGAGCTTGACTGCCTGTAGGATTACCAAGCCAAACTGGTCGAAGTTGAGTCTAGAAATGCTTTAGTTATATAAGGGAATTGATTGTGGGATGGAACATAAGGCTCTTTTACTCCTTATACCTTATGCCCTTCTGATCTGAGTCATCTTATCTTTCCTACGGGGTTAAGAAACTAGGCTTTCTCTGCTTTCTATCAGGATCATGTGTTACTAATCCGTAGACTTATAAGATTGTTGGATTCAAGCATCAGTTTAGTTTCTACTACTTCTGTATGTTAACTGTTGATCTCCAAACCTTGATATTGTGCTTCTGAGTGGCTATGCCACCATTTTTGTAGCATGTCTCAAATCTTTTCGAGCATTTACAGCCGTTATGCTGTCCAAGTCATCCCAGGTTTCTAACACTCCGATGCATTTGCAAATTCCTTCTTCCCGTTCCCGATGTCCTCTCTGGCCAGGTTAACCACACTAGACGGTGAGTTGAGGTACTCTATTGCCTCGACATTTATGTTGGAGTTATTATTATGACCCTAGGTGTCTCAGGGGATCATCTAGTAGTCTAGCCATGTTTTGTGATCCCAGTGTGATGACTCTGGCCATCATTCCCAAAAGCATCCCGTGATGCCACTTAGTTAGTAGGCATTCCACTCCTGGGTTTCTGAACCCGAGATTCACTCTACCTACTTCATGTTGTTAGTGTTTGCTAGTTCCTTTAGGAAATTAGTAACCTTTGCAATAGTCCTCGAAGTTCGTGGTATTTCCTTCTTCCAAATACTATGAACCACTTTATGGCAGAAGTTTGTTGGATCAAAAGATCACAACAGGAGTGCCCTCGATGAGTTCTCCATCCTATATTGCGACTCTGCCAGTTCTACTTTTCTGCATGGGTTATCCGGAAGAAACCTGTTGAACTTGATTCAACGTACTAACCTATGCATCCACAACTCAGAAGGTTATATGTTCCTTGAGTTGTTCTCTTTAGCTGTATTCTGTCCCCCGTCTATCAATTGATAGTCAAGAGTATGCGTGCGTCCGTTTATCGATGTCTATTACTCTTGTGATCCGTCAAGTCATTCTATTCCAGAATGACTAGGAGAAACAAACTCCAGTACCTCATCCACATCCAGGATTGGGTCAAAGAAGTTGTGCTCCGCAGATCAAATTGCTAACCCAGCTTTTGTTCTGCTCTACCTTGGAGTATTATTATCTTTATATTAAGAATATCATGGGAATTGCACACCATCCTATGAACTCTTGATACAGTGATACTTCTTATCATCATTATTCATTCCTTGGTTTTGTGTTATTGTAACCGGAACGCCGACAAGTGAATCATGACGTGTGAAGTCAATACTCCTAGCAACTCCGTTGCTTGGTAGTTAACTGGACAATAACCTCATCCTTAGCAAGTTCATTATTGAATCATCACCCTAAGGTTGATCGTGCTACCTAGTCCACTTTCCAAGTGCACTCCTCGGTTGATGAGTTAGGATTTTGTTTAGTCCTTGCTCATTTGATCATATCGTCTTGCCCTGAAAAGCGAGGTTGTTCTCGAGCTTAGTAACGTATCGGTGGTTCGTGATTTTCCGAATATCTTCTCGGAAGTATTACCAGGTTGTCCCCTGACCCTTATGTTGAGTTCGTGATCAAGTTGGTTTATTCCTGTAAACCACCCTTTCTCCAAGAATCCGTGTTGGATACCCATGAGCTAGTTGGTTAAGCTAAACAACAACTTGGAGAGTTGGAAGATAAAAGCTTGTCCGACTTAGTTCATTTTAAGGGATATCTTGTATGTGTGTTGAAGAAAGATGGTATTTTCATTGATTGACCCTAGTGATTAGTTAATGAACCTATCATCTTATCCAATCTTTGATTTGAGTGTGGGCTATTCTCAAATCAAATCAGAACCAACGATGTTCGTAATGTTGTCTTATTCGTGGTTGAACCCTCGAGCATACACCATTACATCTTTTGGTCTGACCAATGCTATTGCCTTGTTCACATAGTTATGGAATTCCATCTATATGGAAATCTTGATAAATTGTTGTTGAGCCCATTGACAACATTTTCATCATCTCCATGATTCATGTTGAACATCCAGCTAGTGTTGGAAACTTCTAAAAAGCATTATCATCATGTCCTGCTCATGAAGCATATGCTCGGGTGAAATAAGTGACTTCCGCTAATTCATGTGCATTTGGTGCAAGTTGCCGCCGTGGGTTTGAGAAAGGTTTGTTTTGTTTCCTCTGGAATCGTCCCAAGTCAGTCATGCATGTGCAAAGTATACTGTGGTTTGGTAGATTAATTACCTCCACCCCATATGTATTCCGTAGCACACCAAGCCACTGATTGATTTGTTCAAGGAAAAGGAGTTGATGTGCTAATCCTAGGTCATGCACAAGACTTCGACATCCTTGATGATGCTTCCCCACCTGAACTCGGTAGTGTTTAATTGTAAGACTACCATGTGATAATGTTTTGTCTGGGACAACGTGTTCACATGTGTGTAGCAGAACCAACTCATGTTTTGGAGCTTGCTATCGTAGTTCATTTCCCAAGAATCTCGCAACGTCATCTCGTCGATTTATGTCACAAAATTTCATTTTTCTTCCTAGACTCGATGAGTCTGGAATATTCTGACACCAACCAGATCTGAATCTCAGGCAGATATGATGGTTGGAACATTTCCCAAGAACTATAATATTGGTCCCTCGATAACCGGTAAAGTGGATGTTGTGGCCAACACACCCAGCCGGAAGACCTATTATTGTAGTATCCTATTTGAGGAAGTTGGCCACCTCCCCATAAGGATTTCATAGGATTTACTCCCTAGTTGTTCCTTATGGATTTTTGTGTTTCCGAAGTCCGACCTTTTACTTGATGTTCTAGATATCAAACCGTCTTTATCTATGGATTATGCTAGCACATCAAGGAGAACATTAGAAGCGGAGTGCTAAATGTCTCTCGGTCGATCATCCAGATTTTGTTCCCTTGGCTGTGCTAAGGTGAAATCTGAGAAGGTGTTATCTTCCTTTGCATCTGCATCATCCATCACTATTCATCATGGTAGTATGATGTGTCGCCAGGATCCTCGGCATGGATGTTGGTAAGACCCTGATGAATATGGAAATGCTCAAGTTCTCGAGGGCATGCTCAGACACTAGGTTATATCCTCGATATCAATTGGGATGTGCCTTCCGTTTCTCGAGTTGTATTATAACTCTAGTTTCCTTTCCAAACTGAGTATGCCATTCTTTCAAATTTGCTCAAATGATCGATTGTGATTTGCCTTAGGCTGGTATAAAAGAGTTTCAATGATCTCTGAATCAAAGGTAATTCTTTTTGCCACCTAAGGGGATATATCTACGAGTCACCATCCCTAAGGTGTCTCGTTGAGGTATCATGGCAACTCAACTCCTCGCTACGTTGACAACCGTTCACCACCTTCTTAAGCGCGAAATTGTTACATACCTAGTGAACCCTTGTCATCTGTTCCACTCCATCCTTATAGATATATGCTTCGTGTCTCAGCTCGGGGGATGCTGCTATGTCTCATCCCATGAGTTGATCCTGAGTTGTTCGGTCTTCGAGAAGATCAATTATTCTAGAGTTTTCCTTTCCTCTTCTTGTCTTGTTAGTTGAAGTTCTCAGAGGAAGACATCGAGACAAAGATGGTGATCGAATCAACGCCCTTATGAGGTGCCACCTAGATCGTGAAGATTATGTTAGGTTGTCTTTCCCCTTCATCCTACCCTACGCTTGAATCTCGGGACGAGATTCTTGTTTAGTGGGGGCGAGTTGTCACATCCCCGGTCCTAGTATGCAGTAGGCTAGCCCTTCATGTGTGCATCATGTTTAACTTTTCAAATGAATTTGTAATGGGGAAGACAGAACCCCCAGAACCCTCTGAATCCAATTAGGGTTTACTAAAAATATTTTCAATGAACCTGAAATGCCCTTCTAAAATGTTCATCACCTTTGCCTTGGTCCTAAACCACTGTCAGAAGTGATGCACAGATTTCTAGGTCATTCTAAGGTCACTGGATTAAATCTCTAACTATTTGAATTTGGGCATTTAAATTATATAAAATATTTCAAATGCTCAAATAATCCCAAACCAAAATGTTCCATGTTGGATATATTCTAAACATTGGGCATGCACAGTTTGGTGATTTTTGAAAGTGCCTAGATATTTTTAGTAACACCTTACAGAACAAAAGAAAAATAGAAATAAGAGAGAGAGAGAGAGAGAGAGAAGGACCTACCTGGGCCACTTACCTGGCCAGCCCAGCCCACTGGCCCGGTGCCAGTCACCCTCCTCCTTGCGCCAGAAGGACGCCGGCGTGTCGCCCGCGCGCGCACTCTCGGCCACCTCCTGCTTCCACCTCCTCCTGCCTCCCTGCCCGCTTCTCGACCCCCTAGAGACGCCACGCAGCCTCGACCGCTGTCTCACTCTCTCCCGTGCTTCCCCTCCTCCTCTGTTTCTCTCGCGCACAGCCACCCAAACGCACGGTCGCCGCCGTTCGCCATAGCCACAGCCACCAGCCCTCCCTCGCCCTTCCGCCAGGTCCAGAAGCTCCGCCGCTGACCTCTACACCGTCCCCGCCAAGCTACACGAGCTGACACGCCCTGCAGCGGCTTCCCCAACCTCTTCTTCAAGCTTCGGCCGCCGAGATCGCCGGCGACCGTGTGCCCTCCCTGACGCCTCCCCGAGTTCGTCGTCCGCCCCGTTCAAACCTCTGTGAGCTCCTGCCACTAACCCCTCTCTTCGCCGCATTATTTGCACCATGTAGACACCGATTCCACCGGAGCCGTGAGCTCGGTTCCGCCGGCCAAGTCGCCGCCGTGGCCACTGCCACCGCACTTTGTGTCTGAGCACACCACTGTGCTCAACACATTCTCATGAGCCCGTAGCCACCCGCAGAGCCTCCTCCTGAGCTCTGTAGCGCCATCCCGAGAATGCCCGAGCTGCTGCCGCCGCTAAACCTCGTCGCCGGCCACTTTTCCGGCCATCCCAGCTCACCCCGTTTGCACCGTTGGATGCGCGGGATCACCAGAAGCTCGTAGATGCTCTCCTTCGTCGATTTGGGCGCCGTAGGAGCGAACCCGAGCCCATCCGCCGCACCTGTCGTTGCCGGCGACGAGCCGCCGGCGCGTTAGCCCCAGTTGACCAGGGGTTTGACCTCTCCTGGCTTAATGACAGGTGGGGTCGCCCCGCTAACTAACCAAGATTAGGGTTAACTAAACCTAGTTTAACTACTGACACGCGGAACCCACTGGTCAGTTTGACCTGGTCCGTCTCAGTTGACCGTTGACGTCACACTAACGCCAGGCTGACGCAGTAAATCCTTTTCTGGAATTATTATTTTACAGGAAATTCCGGAAAATGCCCTAAACTTCTAAAAATCATATAAAATCAACCGTAACTCCAAATCAAATAACTTATATATGAAACTTATCAGAAAAATCCAATCTATCCATCTATACCATTTTCATGCATGGTAGAACAACTTATGACTACTGTTTAGGACAATTCAATTAAATGGCATTTAAATATCCACATATGGAGTTTGAATTTGAATCTTTGATTCAAACCAACTTCATTTAATCTGGTTGTAGTTGCATTAGGCCAACACACTCATATTGCCATGTCATGAGCATGCATCATATTGTGCATTGCATTGATTGTGTTTCTTCTTTGTTTGTCGGTGTTTGTCCCCTCTCGATAGAAGTGGTTCCGGTGATGTGATCGATGACACCGATGAAGAACTATACTATCTTCAGAAGTGCCAGGCAAGCAAAACCACCTTGTTCATTCGGATACAATCCCACTCTCTCGCTCCTGCTCTCTTTTACTGCATTAGGACAACAACGATTCAACTGTTACATGCTGCGGTAGTTGAACCCCTTTCCTCTGCATGACCTGTCATTGCCACAGTAAATAGATGAAACCCACTAGCATGAGTAGGAGTTGTTTGAGCCCTGACGTTCCTACTCATTCATGCTTGTTGTCATGCCTGCTATTGCTTAGAGTTGTGTCAGGTCTGATTCATCGGGGATGAATCGGAGGTGTGTGAACATGTCCTACTGTTGAGAGCTAAGTGTGTGAACACGATTTGGTAAAGGTAGCGGTGAGAGGCCATGTAGGAGTACATGGTGGGTTGTCTCATTGCAGCCGTCCTTAGGAACTGAGTTCTGTGTTTGTGATCCATGACCAGCTACTACCACGCATTGGAATGCTTAAGTGCCCCTCTCGACTTATTAACCAACTTGATCTCTGTCAGGAGTTGCAACTAGTTTCTGGTGTTTGTAGGTCGTGTTAGTAGTCTACCAAGTGGCACCCGGTACAAGTGGGCTTGGGACAGACTAGGCACAGTGGCACGGTGTACCAAGTGGCACCCGGATGGTGGGCTTGGGAACCCTGCTCACATCGTTTGGGGCCGCGAGCGACACCCCGGCCGGATCTCCTTGCGGATGGAACCCGAATAGGTGATAAACCTGGACGATAGACTTGTGTGGTTAGTCAGGTCGTGGCCGACACCCTCGCTGGGCTTCCGCTTGAAGGTTGCCGAGTACATGTCGTGTAAACGGCGGTAAGTGGTGGGAGCGTGTGTGAAGAAGTACACCCCTACAGGGTTAATATGATCTATTCAAATAGCCGTGTCCGCGGAAAAGGACTTCTGGGTTGCCTTTACAGTTCATAGACAAGTGAAAGTGGATACTCTAAAATACTCTAAAATATGGATGGCGTTCTCGTAGGGAGACAGAAGCGGATCCATAGTCGTGTATTGATATGGTGAATATGTGGACTCGTGTGCGCCACCTCAAAAGAGTTACTTGCAGTCATAGTTCAGGTTAGCCACTGAGTCAAAGCTGGCTTGCTGCAGTTAAACCCCACCATCCCCTTTGTTGATAATGATTCATATGTAGTTAGTTCTGATGTAAGTCTTGCTGGGTACATTTGTACTCACGTTTGCCTATTTTATGTTTTTGCAGAGAGACTTCAGTCTCACTAGTAGTACCGCATGGACTTCGACGTTTAGCTTGTTACCTCAGCTACGATCTTGTGCCCTCGGCAGGATCTGGTAGATAGTCAGGCTTCTCAGCCTTTTTCATTTGTAGATGTCTGTACTCAGACATGTTAAGCTTCCGCTTGTGCTTTGACTTGTATGCTCTGAGTGTTGGGTCATGAGACCCATGATTGTAATATCTCGCTGCTTGAAGCCTATTGAATAAATACGTGAGTCGTAGAGTCATGTTGTGATGCCATGTTGTATTTGCACATATCGAGCATATTGTGTGTATGTTATTGAAATGCTTGGTATGTGTGGGATCTGACTATCTAGTTGTTTATCCTTAGTAGCCTCTCTTACCGGGAAATGTCTCCTAGTGTTTCCACTGAGCCATGGTAGCTTGCTACTGCTCTGGAACACTTAGGCTGGCCGGCATGTGTCCTTCTTCGTTCCTGTGTCTGTTCCTTCGGAGAAATGTCACGCGATGAATGCCGGAGTCCTGTTAGCCCGCTACAGCCCGGTTCACCGGAGTCCTGCTAGCCCAGTGCTACAGCCTGGATTCACCCGCTGATGACCGACACGTTCGATGCTGGGTCATGGATGCTTGTCCCTGTAAGTTTGTGCCACTTTGGGTTTACGACTAGCCATGTCAGCCCGGGCTCCTTATCATATGGATGCTAGCGACACTATCATATATGTGTGCCAAAAGGCGCAAACGGTCCCGGGCAAAGGTAAGGCGACACCCGTGGGGATACCGTGCGTGAGGCCGCAAAGTGATATGAGGTGTTACATGCTAGATCGTTGTGGCATTGAGTCGGGGTCCTGATATTAAGCTTTGCTAGTCTTGATACCCATGGTAATGGGATTGCTGAGTCCTTGTGGCTCACAGATTACTACAACAATAGTTGCAGGTACAGGTTATGCGATGATCATGACGCGAGAGCGATGTTTGCTTATCTTGGAGTTCTTCTTCTGCTTCTTCTTCGATCAGGGGATAGGTTCCAGGTCGGCAGCCTGGGCTAGCAGGGTGGATGTCGTTGAGTTCCTGTTTGTGTTTCATCCATAGTCGGATGGTGCTCTTATGTATTGTGATGTTGTATTCGTGTGGCATTGTATGCCTTATGTATGTATCCCTATCTATTATGTAATGTTGATGTAATGATATCCACCTTGCAAAAGCGTTTCAATATGCGGGTCTATCCTTGGTGGGACCTTCGAGTTCCTTTTGGATAGGGTCGCATATTGGGCGTGACACCTTGTGTTGTCCACCTCGCGAAACTTGGCCCCTCACAAGGGTCTTGGGCTTGGGTTGATGAATACGGGCCGTACTGAGCCGCTGGTGAGCCACGCTACAGGCCGCAGGCAGGCAAGTATGGTGACCCCCGTTCCCAGAACGCCAACAGTAGCCCCCGGGCCCAAGGCGCACTCGGAGTTGGCTTAGCAGTGAAGCCAAAGGGCAAGTGCGGAGCAATGCGGGCCCCAACAGCCTGTGGCCTTGGTCGTCGTGTGGCGACTGATTGGACATGGGCGTCTATGCTTCCCCATGCTGCCTCGGCAACTGCCCAATTTGACAAGTCCCTGCTGCATGCACAAAGAGTCATCATTACCTGTGATCATGGAGGTCCACGGTTGGCCTTCCTTGGGCTATAAATGGGGAGAGGTGAAAGCCATTGTTTCACATCTCCCCTCACCCCGCCTGCTTCTTCTTTCTCCTTGCTCCGGTTGCTTGCAGCGTCCCATGGCGCCCATGAAGAGGTTCTCGGCCATGGAGAAGGGGAAGGCTCGCCAGGAAGGGCCTGGCTCTCCTCTGCCCAAGCGCGGCCGCGTCCGCCCCGCAAGCACCCCGCTGTAGGCCCTTGAAGTATGTCTAGAGGGGGGTGGTGATTAGACTACTTGACCAATAAAAACTTAACCTTTTCCCAGTTTTAGAGTTTGGAAGATTTTAGCAACTTTAGGACAAGTCAAGCAATCATCAAACTATTCAAGCAAGCATGCAAAGAGTATATAGGCAGCAGAAATTAAAGCATGCAACTTGCAAGAAAGTAAAGGGAAGGGTTTGGAGGATTCAAAGGCAATTGGAGACACGGATGTTTTTGGCGTGCTTCCGATAGGTGGTGCTATCGTACATCCACGTTTTTTTGCGGGTGCTATTGTACATCCACGTTGATGGAGACTTCAACCCACAAAGGGTAACGGTTGCGTGAGTCCACGGAGGGCTCCACCCACGAAGGGTCCACGAAGAAGCAACCTTGTCTATCCCACCATGGCCATCGCCCACGAAGGACTTGCCTCACTAGCGGTAGATCTTCACGAAGTAGGCGATCTCCTTGCCCTTACAAACTCCTTGGTTCAACTCCACAATCTTGTCGGAGGCTCCCAAGTGACACCTAGCCAATCTAGGAGACACCACTCTCCAAGAAGTAACAAATGGTGCGTTGATGATGAACTCCTTGCTCTTGTGCTTCAAATGATAGTCTCCCCAACACTCAACTCTCTCTCATAGGTTTTGAATCTGGTGGAAAGAAGGTTTGAGTGGAAAGCAACTTGGGGAAGGCTAGAGATCAAGATTCATATGGTAGGAGTGGAATATCTTGGTATCAACACATGAGTAGGTAGTTCTCTCTCAGAAAATGTATGCTGGAAGTGTAGGTTTAGTCTGATGGCTCTCTCCACGAATGAAGAGGAGGTGGAGGGGTATATATAGCCTCCACACAAAATCTAACCGTTACACACAATTTACCAAACTCGGTGGGACCGATTCAACAGACTCGGTCGGACCGATTTAGTAAACCTAGTGACCGTTAGTGATTTTCGGTGGGACTGACATGCATCTCGGTGAGACCGATTCGGTTAGGGTTAGGGCATAACATAATCTCGGTAAGACTGATTACACAAACTCGGTAAGACCGATTTGGTAATAAACTTTCCAGAGAGTTGGTCAGGTAAACTCGGTGGGACCGATTTGCTCATTTCAGTGAGACCGAAATGTTAAAAAAAGAAACAGAGAGTTTACAGTGCAATCTCGGTGGGACCGGTCGCTCACTTCGGTTAGACCGAAACGTTACGAAGGGAAACAGAGAGATTAGAGATCCCTATTGGTAAGACCGATTTGCTTAGGGTTTGTGGCAGTGGCTATGACTATTGGAATCGGTGGCGCCGTATAGGAAGAATCGGTGTGACCGATTTTGGCTTTCGGTTTAAGTCATTTGTGGATGTGAGTAAGTAGCTGAGGGTTTTGGAGCATATCACTAAGCACATGAAGCAAGAGGCTCATTAAGCAACACCTCATCCCTCCTTTATAGTATTGGCTTTTCCTATAGACTCAATGTGATCTTGGATCACTAAAATATAAAATGAAGAGTCTTGAGCTTTTGAGCTTGAGCCAATCCTTTGTCCTTAGTATTTTGAGGGATCCACTTTCATCATCCATGCCATGCCATTCATTGAGCTTTCCTCAAAAACAATAGTCTTGGAATAGCATTAGCTCAATGAGCTATATGTTGTTATGAATTACCAAAACCACCTAGGGATAGTCGCACTTTCACCCGCGACTCCCGTCTCGGCTTCTCGTGGTCGCGGTGATGGCCCTTCACGCGGTTGTGGCCGCCCATATCGAGGCAGCCCAGTCGGTGGAGGAAGGCATGTCGTGGCTACGCGGCGTCCCCGGCCGCGCTTCCGTTGGGCGAACATGCTGCCGGAGATTGTTGTTTGGTCGGAAAACCCGGCCGCCAATTGGCTCCAGCTCCCTCGCTTCTTCGCGCGGAACTGCCAGCCGCTGGCCCCGGCAGGCTCTAGCTGCAGGCGGACGGCTGCTGTAGCAGGGCCTCCTGGGTCGCGGTGGAGATCTCCGTCGCCGGGAACGTGGCCCTGGCCCGGGACTGGCAGGCGTTTTCCCGCACGCCTGTCCTGGGCAGGCGGTGCACCCTCCACTTTAAGTACGACGGTGATGCGACCACTACTAGGGAAAAGCCTAGCAGCAGCGCGGGTTTTGGGCCTATTAGTAGCGCGGGGGCCGGCGCTACTAATAAGGCGCTACAGCTAACTTATAGCAGTAGCGCGGGTGCCACCCGCGCTACTACTATGTCCTTTTGTAGTAGCGTGGGTAAAAACCCGCGCTACTACTAGCAGCGCGGTTTTTTTTTTAATTTTTTCGAAAAAATATTTCGATTTTCCCTAATTTTCACATTTCTGAATTATTTTAACCTCAAATCTCGAATCACCCCTCATCGCACCTAAATTTAATCTCTAATCACCCCTCATCATTCCAAATCATCTAACTTCCCGGACGGTCACCCATCCTCTCACTACTCCAGCCTGAGCACGCTTAACTTTCGAGTTCTATTCTCCCTCGCTTCCAAGTCTGCACTTGTTGTTTTCCTGAAATAGTAAGATGTCAATCCTATTAACCTCAGGAATTTAGCTTGAGCATGAAGTCACACATTTCACTATTTAACTTTGAAACTATTAAAAAATTAGTAACACTAATATTTCTTGAATAATTAGTTTGACCACAGTTTGACCACAGTTTGACCATAGTTTGACCATAGTTTGGCCATAGTTTCACCAGATTTGACCAAAATTCAAAAAAACTAAAACAATTATTTAGTAACACTAATATTCTAGAATAATTAGTTTGACCATTGTTTGACCACAGTTTGACCACACAGTTTGAAATTTTTTCGACTTTTTCCACTCTAGATCTTAAAAGCCCCGTAACTTTTTTTCTGTTTGGTTTTTGAGGATTTTGAAAATGTTTAACGGGGTTCCCCGGTTAAATTCAGATGTAACTTTTCGAGTAGATGATTTTTCATATAAAAAACTTTTTCATCCGAGTTAAGTATGCAAAAGTTATGCCCATTTTTACAAATTCTCGAGAGATTTTGCAAATAAAGTCGAAATTCATATTTGCAAATCGTCCCAACAACTAGACCACATATCACATGGGAAACTTATTTTCTTTTATTTTTTTTACATTTTCATCATTTTCTTTTATTTTTTTAAAACAGAAAAGGCGATCCACAAGGGGGTAGAGTTTGAAAATGGGACCTTTAGTAGCAGCGCGGTTTTTTACCCCCTCGCTACTACTATGGCACCACTTAGTAGTAGCGAGGGCTAAAAACCAACGCTACTGCTAGCAAACTTAGTAGTAGCGAGGTTTTAAAAACCCGCGCTACTACTATGGCATGTCCCGGGGGGCACGGTAGAGACCGCTTAGTAGTAGCGAGGGTTAAAAACCCGCGCTACTGCTATAAACTTAGTAGTAGCGAGGTTTAAAAACCTACGCTACTGGTAAGTAGCAGTAGCGAGGGTTTTTAACACTCGCTACTAGTAACTTTCTGTGTATAGGCTTTTCCCTAGTAGTGGACCCTCTACGTGAGGGTGTTCGGAGAAGATGGCCGCCGTGCCGGGTGCTACCCTGAAGACGAGGACGGCGACGAGGTGCTTGGCCTTGGTGACGGCCATGATGAGGGCGAAAGCAAACCCTCTCATGGCAGTGACCTCAGCTCGCCGAGCTTCAGTGGCTCCTCCTCTGGTGACAACTCCTCCAGCAGTGGCCGCGATAAGCCACCACGCCGCCGCACCCGCTTCGAGGGAGGTAGAGGGTTGTCCCGTCGCCGCACCCCTGTGAAGCGCGAGGCGGAGTCTGATTGAGCTCGGGAGGACGATGCGGATCCCTCCTCGTGAGCCATCGCAAGGCACGCCGTTTTTATTTTGTTTTTCTCCTTTTCCTGCATTCAGAGAGAGATAAGTATGGAGCCCTGTGGGGGCGTGCAACAGACTATGATCCCTAATTATCGTGCTACATTTATCGTCCCTATGCTGTGTTATGGTGTCATGGTTATGCACCTCCGTGTAGGAACAACTTAGCTTGGGATGTTTCCAGTAGTTTCCGCCTTGCGAGGTGCCTGCTTGAGGCCTCACCGGGCGCCTTAAGAGCTGCAAAAATTAGTTGGGAGAATCATTTCCGAACCTTAGTCGGGAGGGTTGCTGGCTATGGCCCGGTGCTCTGCGTCGCGATACCCGAGGGGCATGGACTGGGAGGGGTGCTCCCACCGTGAACTTGAACGAGGGAGCCTCGCGAAAACTAGGCGAGAAAGGGCTCATGAGGGCGCCCGCGTAGCCCCCCGCGAGGTTTGCGAGAGAGAGAGCGAGCCAGACCAAAGCCGAAAATAGAAAACAGGGGCAGAAGATGGCAAACAACACTAGAAACAACTCCAATAAAGGTTCAGACAAGGGAGAACAAGCCAACTGCGTAAAGCAAATGAAAATCCGCGTCCGGCACCTAGTCTATTCTTCAACGTCTTCTCACCAGCATAGAGCTAAGTGCTGCCACTGGGTGTGGGCGGGAGCCCCCGAGGCCCGAGGGTGGCACTCCAGAGACTCCGGGGTGTGTACAGCTCCAACATTATTAGGTGAGAGTGTCACGGGCGACGAGCTTCACTGGAACTAGGCCTTCTTCACAGGCACCGGGCCTTTCTTTGGGTGGCAAGCTTCACAGGCACCGAGCCTTCTTCACAGGCACTGGTCCTTTCTTTGGGCGACGAGCTTCACAGGCACCAGGCCTTCTTCACAGGCACTAGGCCTTTCTTCAAGTGTAGAACTTCCGAAGGTGCTGAATGTTCCAAGCGGTTGGGATGAACACCCCTTCCTAAGTCTCCAGGCGCGCGTCGCCAGGCCTGGAAACATGGACAACCTTTACGGGCCCTCCCACATGGGCGAGAGCTTATGTAGCCCTTCCCTAGAGAGCACCCGCCTGAGTAAGAGGTCACCTACCTCGAGAGTCTTGGGGCGGCAATGATACCAGCACAGTGCCTGCTGGTATCTTGCTGCTCGTAGTGTGGCTTCTCGATGGTGCTCCTCCCCCAGCATGAGGTCTATCCCCCACATGGTGTTCTGTTGCGCTTCATCAAATGCTAGGACTCGCGCCGAGCGATGCCTGACCTTGTGAGGGAGGACGCCTCTGCTCCGTAGACAAGGAAGAACGGGGTCTCACGGTTGACTTCGTGGCGGTAGTGCGGATTAACAACAGCACGGACTGGAGCTCGTCACACCAGCCCCTTCCACAGGCATCCAGCTTCTTTTTGAAGGTCCTGGTTTTGAGGCCTTTCAGGACCTCTACGTTGACGCGTTCGGCCTGGCCGTTACTCCGGGGGTGTGCCACCGGAGTGTAGCATATCTGCGTTTCAAGGTTAGCACCATATGGTTTGAAGAGATTACTGGTGAACTGCAAACCATTGTCGGTGATGATGCGATTAGGGACCCCGAATCGGCTCACGAGGCCCTTCATGAACTTGACTGCAGAACCAGCTGGGATGGTGCGGACGGCTTCCACCTCCGCCCACTTGGTGAACTTGTCGATGGCGACATAGAGGTAGCGGTAGCCCCCAGGCGCCCGAGGAAACGGGCCAAAGACATCCAGCCCCCAGACCGCGAACGACCACGAGAGTGGGATGGTCTGTAGGCCCTGAGCTGGCTAATGGATCTGCTTGGCATGGAATTGGCAGGCTTCGTAGGCCTTCACCAGCTCGATTGCGTCATTGATTGCCATAGGCCAGTAGAATCTGCTGCGAAACGCCTTGCCGATGAGGGTCCGCGACGATGAGTGGTGTCCGCAATCTCCACCGTGTATGTTAGCCAGCAACTTGTTCCCCTGTTCCCTGGAGATGCAACGCAGGGACTCGTCATTCGGCCGTTTCTGGTAGAGCTCTCTGTCTTGGATGCAGTAGGTCGTGGCCTGCCGGCCCACACATTCTGCTTCCTCCTCTTCCTCTGGTAGCATCCCTTGCATCAGGTAATCCTTGAATTCCGTAGTCCAGCATCCCTCCTGAGGCTCCAGCGCCTGGAGTAAGCGTGCTCCCGAGGTTGGGCCATAGGCGGGGCCTCCTGTGGCAGGTGGTTGAGGGAGTTCCTCCTGAGGTTGCACTGTGCTTGATAGTGACGGCGCTGCCGAAGGCTTGAAGAGTCGTTCCTCAAAAACGCCAGGCTCCTGAGGCAGCCGCCTGGATGCCCTCCTGGCGATGTCGTCAGCCTCCTGGTTGGTGCCGCGGGGCACATGCTGCAACTCTAGCCCCCAAAACTGCTTTTCCATCCTGCGCACCTCCGCAAGATATGCTTCCATGTGCTCGTCCTTCGCCTCGTACACCTTGTTGGAGAAGTTGATGAGGAGCTGTGAATCACCCTTGATGATGAGGCGCTTCACCCCCGGTGTTGCTGCATCTTTCAAGCCTGCTATGAGGCCCTCGTATTCTTCTATGTTGTTGGAGACCTTCTCGCCATGCTGGAAACAGAGCTACACGATGTAATAGAGCTTGTCCTGAGTGGGGGATATAAGCACTACACCAGCCCCCACGCCGTGCCGCAAGAATACTCCATCGAAGTACATGACCCAGCCTTCTGGTGCCTCACTTCCTGGGGAAAGTGACCGATCCTCGCCTGCTTTGAGCCCTGGCGCCTCTGTCCATTCTTCCACAAAATATGCAAGTACGGCACCCTTGACGACCCTGGTTGTGCTGAATTCCAACTGAAACACTCGCAACTCGATGTTCTATTTGGCGACCCTTCTAGCGGAGTTGGGGCTCCTTAGTACCCTCTCCAATGGGCAGGCAGAGACAACCTTGATGGGGTGACCTTGAAAGTAGTGCTGCAACTTTCGTGATGTGAAGCCCCGAGATCGACGCTCCAGACGGCTTCCATGTTTTTCGTTGTTGCCGTTTGTTTTATTTGCTTGTTGCATTCATCATGTCATCATGAGCGTTGCATTCTCATGTTTTCATAAAACATGGATCTGTTCATAGTTGTCGTGTTCCCCCTTGCCTCGTTGACCGTTCTGAGAATAACCGGATTTTTCGAGTCCCTCTCGTCTGGCCGCTTAATCTCTTTGCTCAATACACAGACCCCTCGCGCGTGTCCGAGACTTCACCAAACCTGAACCGGACTATCGTCACCGTTGGGTCCGGATCATCCCCAAACATCTACAAAACATCTCCATTTTCTTAATTGGACGTCCTAACCTAAATTTTCTCGACCGTCCAATCTATATCGTAGGGTCTAACTTAATTCTATTTCTCTATATATTAGTCCAACCCTAGACCAATCCCTAAAATCTAGCCTCTTGTCCCATCCTCCCAACCGCCGCCACCGCCACTCCACCGAATCCCCCTCGTGATCCATCCCCAATCAACCCAGCTACCTTCCTCCAACCAGCTCCCGCACCCTCCTCCCCCGATCTGTGTAGCCATTCAACAAGCGAGAAATCCCTGCTGCCCCGACTGAGAGGGAGCTCCTCTCTCCATGGTGTCGTTGCCGCAGGTGAACCAAACGACAACAATCACGGTCCTCGTCTTCCCCACCATCCAGCCGCAGCTCGCGTGTGCTCTTCCTCCACTGCCTCCTGGATGTCCGCCGACCGCAGCCGTCTTCATCCATGCGACCTCAGGAGCAGAAGCTCCTGCAACCGTCTTCATCTGCTCCCGCAGCCACGGACGTCCCGTGGAGCCGCTCGGCCCTGTCCATTCCCTCAGTCGCCACCCGAGGTCTTCCTCCTCGTCGCCGCTGCTCCAGCGAGCACAACCAGGTTGTGGCGCCCTTGCCCTCCATCTCTCCCTTCCGCTCTCTTCTCTCCCGCTCGCATTTCTCTCTCTCCCTCTCTGTGTTTAGCGCTGGGTGTGGAGCCCCGATGCCCAGGAGAATCGTCCTCGCCTCGCCGCCCGGATCTGCTTCCTCCGGCCGCCTCCACCGCCCAGGGCCCCGGCGACCTCACCGTCTGGGCCTCCTCCGCCGCGCCCGCCGCTGCAAGTCCCTCGCCGCACTGCTCCTCTGTTTCGTTGGAGCAGAGACGAGACGACTGCTTCAGCGCCCCGCATCGCTCCCGTTGACCAGCGCATGGGCCAGCGCCTCCCCAAGGCCCATCGCCCCCTTCCAGCCTCCTGCTTCCCCTCTCCACCGACTGGGCTTGGCCCATGTTGAGCAATCAGCAGCCCCTCCTCTCTGTTCATCCCTACAGTTCTCCAAATTCGGACCAGCATGTTTGTTCCCTGCACTACGATTTTAGCATTATACTATGTTTTAAAGTTGAAAACCCCTAGAATTCATGCATATAATAACTCCACAACCGTGCATCATATGTAAATAATTTATATATAAGAAATGCTTAGTTTTCCATCTAGTTTCATAATATGCCACTTTCATCCATGTTTAAAATGCTTAAAATGTTGTTTGTTTAAATTTGCTTAAATGCCATGCTAAAATGATTTATTTCTATATCTACTAATAAAGCAAGGTGTGTTTCGCTAATTTTTTCATCCGTTCACCGCCGAAAAGATTTTTTTTCTATCCGAGGTGGTACTAAATTCATATGTGTTTGTCTGCTAGAAAAACAATTTTCGTACATGGGCCGCGCGATCTGGACCAGCAAAGCCAGCCCACATATTTTTCTGTCCACGCAGTTGGTAAAATTCTATTTTCTGCACTAGGCAACAAATAGTCAGAGTTTCGCAGAGGACAACTAATAATGGGCTGGCCCTTTTTTCTTTCTTTCTGTGTTTTACTTCTATTTTTATTCTCCTTTTCCTATCTCTTTTTCCCTTCTAAGTTTATTTTTTATTTTCGAATTTATTTCCTGAATTAAAATTTCTCAAAAACCTTCAGAATTAAAAAAAATCGAAAAAATCGGAATTCGAAAATTTTGTTGCTATTTTGATAAATATTCAAAACTTGCAAGAAATTGCCCATTCTTTTAAAACATTTATTTTCCAAAATATTTCGGGATACCTAAAATGAAAATGGCATTTCAGAAAATGCTCCAAATTTGAAAAAAATTCATGTTTTAGTGAAATTTTGAAAATTTAAAATAATGTTCGTGTATAAAAGACACGCATTTTCTAAAAATCTGATGAATTTTTAACACATGTTACACTTTTAAAAAATGTTCATAAATTCAAATAACGATCATGTTTTTATAAAAAATGGTGTTTTCTAAAAATGTTTGTGAATTTTAAAATATGTTCCCTTTCATATTTTGTTTGTGTTTTTTCGAAAGTGTACATAATTTTTTAAAAAATTGTTCATGTTTCATAAAATATTCAGAAACTTCATACCTCGATTGAAAGGATTGAAAGGAATAGTAGATTGAATAACTCATGGGTCTTCTCTGGCGTACGATGATGTAACAAAACGTTTAAATGCCCTCGATCAATGAATGAAAAAATAGCAGATTGATTCCTTTACGCGCAACGAAATCGAGAAACTAAATATTCTTTTTTCGTGTGCACACAATGTTTTGCTTGCAAATATAATTTTCACTGAGTTTAAATGCATACTATTGTATCTTCCGTTGCAACGCACGGGCATATGTGCTAGTCATAACTAAATAACCGTAGCTCGGTTTTAAATAATCTTTATATAATGGGGTGGAAAAATGCCTTGTTTAACTTGGTGCACTTACTTTGCATGTTTAACAACATTAAAATATGTTTTAGGGTAGAACAGTACCAAATCCAAAATACGCATATGGGGATTTTTCAGAATTGTTGTTTGTTGTTTTCGTCCTCATTTAAACTTGCCTAGACAGGTAGTTTTCATATGCTTCACCCCTTGTCATGTTTAATAACATTTAATATTGTTGGGTACAAAAACGAGAGAGAACTAAATAATTGCATGTGGAATTTTGTCAATATGCAACTCGTTGCATATTGAGCTCCACTTAACTTGTAGTATTGCTTGTTGCACTTTGCCATGCCATGCCTCATTAAACCGTACATGCACCATACTTGATTGTGCATCATGCCACGTTTATGCTTGTGTGTTTACCATGTTGTTCCCTCCTTTCCGGTTTGCTTCTCTCGTTAGCTTCAGTTTCGTTATGGAGTTGTGAGGATTCGTTCGACTACGTCCGTTCCTCTTCTTCATGGACTCGTTCTTCTTCCTAGTGGGATTTTAGGCAAGATGACCATCACCCTAGATCTCACTACTATCATTGCTAGGCTAGTTGCTTCGTTCTATCGCTTTGCCGGGCTACCTATCTCTTGTTGATCAAGCCTCCCAATTGCCATGTCAGCCTCTAACCTTTTCACCCTTCCTAGCAAACCTTTGCTTGGCTATGTTACCGCTTTGCTCAGCCCCTCTTATAGCGTTGTTAGTTGAAGGTGAAGTTGAAGATTGCTCCATGGTGGACAGGGTTATGTTGGGATATCACAATATCTCTTATATTATTAATGCATCTATATACTTGGTAAACGGTGGAAGGCTCGGCCTTATGCCGGGTGTTTTGTTCCACTCTTGCCGCCCTAGTTTTTGTCATACCGGTGTTATGTTCCATGATTTTGCGTTCCTAACGCGGTTGGGTGATTTATGGGACCCCCTTGACAGTTCGCTTTGAATAAAACTCCTCCAGCAAGGCCCAACCTTGGTTTTACCATTTGCCTCACCACCACCTATACCCTTCCCTTGGGTCGGCCAACCCGAGGGTCATCTTTATTTTAGCCCCCCCCCCCGGCCAGTGCTTCTCTAAGTGCTGGTCCGAACCGAGCTGCCTGCAGGCCACCTCGGGGAAACTTGAGGTCTAGTTTTACTCATAGCTAGTCTCATTCGGTGTTGCCCAGAGAACGAGATATGTGTAGCTCCTATCGGGATTGTCGACGCATCAGGCGGATTTGCTGGTCTTG
This sequence comes from Triticum aestivum, assembly GCF_018294505.1. NCBI lineage: Eukaryota > Viridiplantae > Streptophyta > Magnoliopsida > Poales > Poaceae > Triticum > Triticum aestivum. The sequence continues at coordinate 365,760,515 of NC_057810.1, forward strand.
TTTTACCATTGTCGAAATGTCTTGTAAACCGGGATTCCGAGACTGATCGGGTCTTCCTGGGAGAAGGAATATCCTTCGTTGACCGTGAGAGCTTGTGATGAGCTAAGTTGGGACACCCCTGCAGGGTTTAAACTTTCGAGAGCCGTGCCCGCAGTTATGTGGCAGATGGGAATTTGTTAATGTCCGGTTGTAGATAACTTGACACCAGATTCGAATTAAAACACATAAACTGCGTGTGTAGCCGTGATGGTCTCTTTTTTGCGGAGTCCGGGAAGTGAACACAGTTTTGGGTTATGTTTGACGTAAGCAGGAGTTCAGGATCACTTCTTGATCATTGCTAGCTTCACGACCGTTCCGTTGTTTCTCTTCCCTCTCTCATTTGCGTATGTTAGCCACCATATATGCTTAGTCACTGCTGCGACCTCACCACTTATCCTTTCCATACCCATTAAGCTTTGCTAGTCTTGATACCCATGGTAATGGGATTGCTGAGTCCTCGTGGCTCACAGATTACTACAACAATAGTTGCAGGTACAGGTTATGTGATGATCATGACGCGAGAGCGATGCTTGCTTGTCTTGAGTTCTTCTTCTGCCTCTTCTTCGATCAGGGGATAGGTTCCAGGTCGGCAGCCTGGGCTAGCAGGGTGGATGTCGTTTGAGTTTCTGTTTGTGTTTCATCCATAGTCGGATGATGCTCTTATGTAAGATGATGTTGTATTCGTGTGGCATTGTATGCCTTATGTATGTATCCCTATCTATTATGTAATGTTGATGTAATGATATCCACCTTGCAAAAGCGTTTTCAATATGCGCTTCTATCCTTGGTGGGACCTTCGAGTTCCTTTAGGATAGGGTCGCATCTTGTGCGTGACAAGTTGGTATCAGAGCCTCGACCGACCATAGGAGCCCCCTTGATTGTTGGCCGTTGTTGAGTCTAGAAGAAAACTATTTTGAGTCTTAGGATTATATATATATCGGAGAGTAGGATTCTTTTTACTCCTCAGCCCCCTTCGTCGCTCTGGTGAGGACTCTCGACGTAGATGTTTTGTCTTTCCTCTCCTCAATTTTTCACAATTTTTTTAGGATCACGCGGGTATCTTGGAATTGTTTTGATATTCTTGTGACGAGAACATTGTTCGTGGTGCCTCCTGGCATTTAGGGGTTGTGGCAGTGTCTCGGGGAGTTGAGCTCCGAGGTGTTGTCGTCACAATTTTATCGTTGTAGTTCTGTAATACCTGAGTTTTGCCGACATTGAAAATATCTTTTATGTAGTTGTTGGTGAGATAACCTCGACGCCACCTAGTACTGGGGAGTTCGGGAGTATTGCCATAGCTCGTATAACGGATGCTTTTCGAAGGTTGAGGTACACGATTTCCGGAGATTTCTTGGTTATGTCTTGACGGATGGATATAGCTAGATGTAGGGATTGTTAGTTTGGGTGAGATATATTGCTTCCCCTGTATCCCCAACACCAGATTGCATAACCAGAAAGTTTCAGGAGTTTATAGGTGGGAATTCAAGTAGCTCCTAGAATATGTTTCCGACAGATGCATGATATGAGATTGGGGTTCGACGTCTAGTGGTCCGCCTATCCACGGTCGTTTTTACAGTGGTCTCGTTGGGTCTTAAAGAGCCCTTAGCTATGCTGGTTTGGGGACACTTTTATGTCATGTGCACTGCCTTGTACATGATGGTGCTATACGATTGAGCCCGTGTGGGCCCCACCAGAAAACTTCGGATGAAATCTCTATCATATGTTTGTTCCCGCTTATTCTGCAAGCCAAATCCTTTGTTTTGTTTTGAGTTGTGGTATTTGAGTTGCTTCATTGTCAAGTGTTGATTCCATACCTTTCAAGCGGTGTTCTCATATTTCTATGGGAGTACTAATCCTTTTGATCATCGAGATTGTCATGTCAATTCTTTCCAACCGGTGTGCTTCTCTTCAAGTGGATCCGATCATTTCAACATTTGTGAGATCAATTCTAAGTTTTCTCAACGGTATCCATTTCATCCGTCCCCAAGTTGCCTTTGTTTTCCCGCCCTCCCACACTTTTCTTCAAGGACTCAGATTTCTTAATCATGTATCCTTTTAGTTGTGAGAAGTCTCTTCATTCTTTTCTTTCAATGTTCTCATCCGGTGATTTCCCATGAAGATGCTCACGAGCTTCAAGTTCATCATCCTTCATAGTTGTTTCTTCTCTGGTGGATCCAATTCAAGCTTTCGATATTCATCATATGTCTTTCCTCATTTCTAATGCTTTCTCATGCCGATGCACCTCTTAATAATTCAATTCTTCCTATTCATTTGTTCTGGAGTGCTGAAGATATCTCACAAGACTTGTGTTTCCATTCTCAATCCGTTCAAGATATTTTGAGGTTGTTATCTCATTCAAGCCATTTAATTCAACCGATGCAACCTCTCTTTAAAATTGTTCAACGGTGTTTTCTTTTGTGTGGGCCCTAACCCACAGGTTTTTTTCCCAGGATCTTACCTGACTCCTCTAATTTCCTGGAGCCATTCCCAAAATCTTTTCAAAGTTTGACGTAAGAATGAATTATCATCAGTCAAATGTCTTTCTCCAACATCTTTCAAATTCTTCCATCGTTGGTTCAACCTTTCTAATTTTCATTCTGGAGTTTCTCAACAATTCATGGTGGTGTTTATCATCGTCATTGTCGGGTTTTGAAGACCGAAGAAGAGTTCCTCTTAAATCCTCTCATAATTGTTTTCGATTGAGAGAATTCTTTTCTTACCATCTGGAGCATTTCATGAGTTGTTTCCATTTCTTTACTCTGAAGGCCATCATGTCATAATTCTTCATTCTCAGCGTGTAGCTATCGTTCTCCAAATCTTACTGGTGCATCGTTCAAATAACCTCTAATCAGTTCATGGCCTCTTCGTTCTCATGTATCTAAATCCCCTCAAGTATCTTCTTTCGTTTTCAAATTCTTTCCGGTGAATTGTGCCCTTGCTACTCTCTTTTCCAATTTTTTACGGTGGTTCATTCAAGATTTCACTTCCTTCTTATCATATCAATTCATTCGTTGTTTCCAAATCCCACCGGTGGTTCCATCAATACCTTCCTCAAGTTTACGCTATATCTTTCTTAATCCTTTCTACGAGAATTAGTAGTATGCCAAATCCGTTGCTTGTCATCAATTTAAATTGGTGAAGGATACGCATTACGTAATTCTTATTCTTGTTCCATCCAAGTGTTGAATTTTTTTCTTCTGGAGATTGTTCATCATGAAGTAATTCTCGGTTCTAGTGTTTCATCTTTTTCTTTTCCGGAGTTCCAAGTTTTCCGCATTATCTCGTCGCGAAGCTCCATCTAAATAATCGCAAGACTTCACCTTGTGTTTTCAACTTCTCTTTCTTTTTATCATCCTGTTATTACCGGAGATCTCCATGGAGGCTTTATATGGTGGTTCGCTAAAGATTTAACTCATTCTCGAGGTGTCCTTCAAGATTGTTCTTGGAAAAGTTCAAGTATTCTTCATCTTGCATTTCAAAGTGCAATTCTCTCTATCATATCTTTTGAGATAGTGTTATGTCATTCTTGATAATTTCCCTTCGCGTTTCATGATTCACAAGTTTTCAAGAGTGACATATTTAAATCCATCATTTTCTCTTTTTTCAAGAGATCTTTCCAACCATAAACCTCGTTGTTGGAGTTATCTTGGTATAGATTTCACCTAAAGCCTTCCCTAAGGAATGTTGCTATTTGTGGTGCTTATCAATGATCCAAGTTTTCTCCTATCCTCTCGGCAAAAGAAGTTTTCATCTCTTCGTTGATCTCAAGCAAGCAATTGTTTCCGTTAGTGTGTAGTTGTCACCTCATAATTTTGATATGTTTTCCATAAGCCCACTACAAGCTTATTCGTTTCGTTGTTGGTTTTTCCCAACTATCCTGTTGTAACCTTCTTGGAAGGGTGCTTTCCAAGCTCATTTGTGGCAGAAGTTGTCATTTTCTTCTCCGTCCCTTTATCCCTACAATCTAGCTTCTATTCTTTCATTCCGGAGGCATTGTGATGTTGCTCTCTTCACCCATCACCTCGTTTTGTCAAGATCACGTTATTTTTCTTGCTCATCCATTTAACCGAAGTGTTGTGTTCTCATTCAAGTTCTTTCATCTTATCAAGTTTTGCCTCTCTTTTCAACTGGACTACTGTCTGAAATCCTTCTTACCCCTTGTGCCATCCTCTCAATAGTTCTGGAGGCAGTGTCTTGTTGATTTCATCAAGTATCATCCCATGTTCTCAAGTTCATGTTCTAATCCTTCCATGTTCAACTGGAGTGCTTGCATGTAATTCTTGTCCATTGTAACCCTTTTCTTATGTCTTTCAACCTACAAGGTTCTTGGAATATTCCTTGTTTCTCTTTTGCTAATGGAGTGTTTGTAATCTTGTTCATCTTCATCGTACTCTTTCTTTCAATTTGTTCAACCTCTCAAGCTTCTTTGGTTTCACTGTTTTGTCGAAGAAGCAAGTTAGTTCTACCTCTTCTCTTCCTCTTCCGTTTCTCTCTGGTGCCATCCTAGATCTCGGGACGAGATCCTCTTGTAGTGGTGGAGTGTTGTGACGCCCCGAGACCGATGCTCCAGACGGCTTCCATGTTTTTCGTTGTTGCCGTGTGTTTTATTTGCTTGTTGCATTCATCATGTCATCATGAGCATTGCATTCTCATGTGTTCATAAAACTTGGATCCGTTCATAGTTGTCGTGTTCGCCCTTGCCTCGTTGACCATTCTGAGACCAACCGGTTTTTTCGAGTCCCTCTTGTCTGGCCACTTAATCTCTTTGCTCAATTCACAGACCCCTCGCGCGTGTCCGAGACTTCCCCAAACCTGAACCGGACTATCGTCACCGTTGGGTCCTGATCATCCCCAAACATCTACAAAACATCTCCATTTTCTTAATTGGACGTCCTAACCTATATTTTCTGGACAGTCCAATCTGAATCGTAGGGTCTAACCTAATTCCATTTCTCTATATATTAGTCCAACCCTAGACCAATCCCTAAAATCTAGCCTCTTGTCCCATCCTCTCAACCGCCGCCGCTGCCACTCCACCGAATCCCCCTCGGGATCCATTCCCAATCAGCCCAGCTACCTTCCTCCAACCAGCTCCTGCAGCCTCCTCCCCTGATCTGTGCAGCCATCCAACCAGCGAGAAATCCCTGCTGCCCTGACCGAGAGGGAGCTCCTCCCGTTTGCTCCTCTCTCCACGGCGTCGTTGCCGCTAGCGAACCCAACCACCACCATCATGTTCCTCGTCTTCCCCACCATCCAGTCGCAGCTCGCGTGTGCGCTTCCTCCACTGCCTCCTAGATGTCCGGCGACCGCAGCCATCTTCATCCACGTGACCTCAGGAGCAGAAGCTCCCGCAACCGTCTTCATCCGCTCCCGCAGCCGCGGACGTCCCGTGGAGCCGCTCGGCCCTGTCCATTCCCTCAGTCGCCACCCGAGGTCTTCCTCCTCGTCGCCGATGCTCCGGCGAGCACCACCAGGTTGTGGTGCCCCTGCCCTCCATCTCTCCCTTCCGCTCTCTTCTCTCCTGCTCACGTTTCTCTCTCTCCCTCTCTGTGTTCAGCGCCGGGTATGGAGCCCCGATGCCCAGGAGCTTCGTCCTTGCCTCGCCGCCCGGAAACGCTTCCTCCGGCCGCCTCCACCGCCCAGGGCCCCGGCGACCTCATTGTCCGGGCCTCCTCCGTGGCGCCACTCCTTTGTTTCGTTGGAGCAGAGACGAGACGACTGCTTCAGCGCCCCGCATCGCTCCCGTTGACCAACGCGTGGCCGAGCGCCTCCCCAAGGCCCAACGCCCCCTTCATGCCTCCTGCTTCCCCTCTCCACCGACTGGGCTTGGCCCATGGTGAGAAATCAGTAGCCCCTCCTCTCTGTTCAGCCCTACAGTGCTCCAAATTCGGCCCAATGTGTTTTTCCCTGCACTACAATTTTAGCATTATCCTATGTTTTAAAGTTTTGCAGAAAACCCCTTAGAATTCATGCATATAATAACTCCACAACCGTGCATCATATGTAAATAATTTAGATATGAAAAATTCTTATTTTTCCATCTAGTTTCATAATATGCCACTTTCATCCATGTTTAAAATGCTTAAAATGTTGTTTGTTTAAATTTGCTTAAATGCCATGCTAAAATGATTTATTTCATAACTAAATAACCGTAGCTCGGTTTTAAATAAACTTTATATGTAAATGGGGTGGAAAAATGCCTAGTTTAACTTGGTGCACTTACTTTGCATGTTTAACAACATTAAAATATGTTTTGGGGCAGAACAGTACCAAATCCAAAATACGCATATGGGGATTTTCCGGAATTGTTGTTTGTTGTTTTCGGCCTCATTTAAACTTGCCTAGATAGGTAGTTTTCATATGCTTCACCCCTTGCCATTTTTAATAACATTTAATATTTTTGGGTACAAAACCGAGAGAGAACTAAATAATTGCATGTGGAATTTTGTCAATATGCAACTCGTTGCATATTGAGCTCCACTTAACTTGTAGTATTGCTTGTTGCACTTTGCCATGCCATGCCTCATTAAACCGGACATGCACCATACTTGATTGTGCCTCATGCCACGTTTATGCTTGTGTGTTTACCATGTTGTTCCCTCCTTTCCGATTTGCTTCTCTCGTTAGCTTCAGTTTCGTTCCAGAGTTGTGAGGATTCGTTCGACTATGTCCGTTCATCTTTTTCATGGACTTGTTCTTCTTCCTAGAGGGATTTCAGGCAAGATAACTGTCACCCTGGATCTCACTACTATCATTGCAATGCTAGTTGCTTCGTTCTATCGCTTTGCCGCGCTACCTATCTCTTGTTGATCAAGCCTCCCAATTGCCATGTCAGCCTCTAACCTTTTCACCCTTCCTAGCAAAACGTTGCTTGGCTATGTTACCGCTTTGCTCAGCCCCTCTTATAGCATTGTTAGTTGCAGGTGAAGTTGAAAATTGCTCCATGGTGGACAGGGTTATGTTGGGATATCACAATATCTCTTATATTATTAATGCATCTATATACTTGGTAAAGGGTGGAAGGCTTGGCCTTATGCCTGGTGTTTTGTTCCACTCTTGCCGCCCTAGTTTTCGTCATAGCGGTGTTATGTTCCTTGATTTTGCGTTCCTAAAGGGGTTGGGTGATTTATGGGACCCCCTTGATAGTTCGCTTTGAATAAAACTCCTCCAGCAAGGCCCAACCTTGGTTTTACCATTTGCCTCACCACCACCTATACCCTTCCCTTGGGTCGGCCAACCCGAGGGTCATCTTTATTTTAGCCCCCCCGTGCCAGTGCTTCTCTAAGTGCTGGTCCGAACTGAGCTGCCTGCGGGGCCACCTCGGGGAAACTTGAGGTCTGGTTTTACTCGTAGCTAGTCTCATCCGGTGTTGCCCTGAGAACGAGATATGTGTAGCTCCTATCGGGATTGTCGGCGCATCGAGCAGATTTGCTGGTCTTGTTTTACCATTGTCGAAATGTATTGTAAACCGGGATTCCGAGACTGATCGGGTCTTCTTAGGAGATGGAATATCCTTTGTTGACAGTGAGAGCTTGTGATGGGCTAAGTTGGGACACCCCTGCAGGGTTTAAACTTTCGAGAGCCGTGCCCGCGGTTATGTGGCAGATGGGAATTTGTTAATGTCCGGTTGTAGATAACTTGACACCAGATTCGAATTAAAACGCATCAACCGCGTGTGTGGCTGTGATGGTCTCTTTTCGGCGGAGTCAGGGAAGTGAACACGGTTTTCAGTTATGTTTGACCTAAGCAGGAGTTCATGATCACTTCTTGATCATTGCTAGCTTCACTACCATTCCGTTGTTTCTCTTCCCGCTCTCATTTGCGTATGTTAGCCACCATATATGCTTAGTCGCTGCTGTAACCTCACCACTTATCCTTTCCATACCCACTAAGCTTTGCTAGTCTCGATACCCATGGTAATGGGATTGCTGAGTCCTCGTGGCTCATAGATTACTACAACAACAGTTGCAGGTACAAGTTATGCGATGATCATGATGCAAGAGCAATGCTTGCTTGTCTTGAGTTCTTCTTTTGCTTCTTCTTTGATCAGGGGATAGGTTCCAGGTCGGCAGCCTGGGCTAGCAGGGTGGATGTCGTTTGAGTTTCTATTTGTGTTTCATCCATAGTCGGATGATGCTCTTATGTAAGAGGATGTTGTATTCGTGTGGCATTGTATGCCTTATGTATGTATCCCTATCTATTATGTAATGTTGATGTAATGATATCCACCTTGCAAAAGCATCTTCAAGATGCGCTTCTATCCTTGGTGGGACCTTCGAGTTCCTTTAGGATAGGGTCGCATCTTGGGCGTGACACGCAAGGCCACCAATAGCGCGAGCAAGAGCTTCTGAGGCATGGGGTGTCGTGCCCTTGCATCCCACAGCACCGTGCTGACGAAATACACCGGATGCTCGACAAGGGTGGGTGTGCTGACAAGGTCCGTGCCCTCTGGAGGGTTAGGTGCCCCCTGAGACGACGGAGCCCCCAGCACCTGCCTTCCTGGTGAGGCCTCTTCAGCCCTAGGGGCGTCTTCCTGTTGAGGCTGGTCTCCATTTGGCGAGGCCATGGTCTTCGCAAGGTCTTCTTGGTCTTGTGCTACCGCAGCCGGGGCCGTGGCCGGTCGTGATGCAGCCTTGGTCTAGCGATCTTCTCGAACCGCCACTAGAGCTGCACTGGCGGAGTAGGGTGTGGCAGCGAGGTAGAGCACCAGGGGCTCGAGAGGGCGCGGTGCCACCATCATAGGAGGGCTGGTCAGGTACTTCTTGAGGTCATGAAACGCTTGGTCGGCCTCCTGTGTCCATTCAAACGAACCCTTCTTCTTCATCAGCTTGAAGAAAGGCAAGGCGCGCTCCCTTAGCTTGGAGATGAAGCGTCCTAACGCAGTTACGCGTCCGGCGAGCTTCTGCAATTCTTTGAGGGTTTGCCGTGGACTCATGTCTTCGATCGCCTTGACCTTCTCCAGGTTGGACTCGATCCCTTTGTGGGACACAAGGAAGCCCAGAAGCTTGCCGGAAGGAACGCCAAACACGCACTTCTCTGGGTTGTGTCGCAGGTCCACTTCGCGTAGGCTTGTGAAGGTCTCTTCCAGGTCCTGGATCAAGGTCTTCGCCTCCCAAGGCTTCACCACAATGTCGTCGACGTAAGCCTCGGGGTTTTTCCAGAGCTGCCGGCCCAAGGCGATGTGCATCAGTAGCTGGAAGGTTGCGCCCGTGTTACGCAACCTGAACGGCATGTAGGTGTAGCAGTATACACCACATGGGGTGAGGAAGACCATCTTCTCCACGTCTTCTACCGCCATCTTGATTTGGTGATAGCCCGAAAATGCATCAAGGAAACACAACAGGTCGCACTCAGCGGTGGAGTCGACAATTTGGTCGATGCGAGGGAGTGGGAATGGATCTTGAGGGTAGGCCTTGTTGAGGTTGGTGAAGTCGACACACATGCGCTCCTTTCCTCCCTTTTTCGGCACAACAACAGGGTTTGCCAACAATTCGGGGTAGCGAACCTCGCGAATAACACCTACTCACTTCTAGGGAAAACCTTATACACAGAACTTTAGCAGTAGCGTGGGTCAAAGAAGCACACTAGTGCTAAGTAGCAGCAGCGCGCCTGCAAAAACCGCGCTGCAGATAACATCGTAGCAGTAGCGTGTCTTGCTGCATACATGTTACTACTAAAATTCTCACGGCTTAGCCGAAATGGTACACATAGTAGTAGCGATCTATATAGGACCACGCTACTGGTACTTTCTTTGTAGCAACGCATTTTGCTCTAAACTCGCTACTATTAAAGGATATAAAATTAAATGAAAAGCAAATAGAAAGGTAATTGAAAATGAAAGAAATAGAAGAAGATGAAAGGAAAAAAAATAAAATGTGAAGAAAAATAAATGAAAAAAGGGGAAAAGGAGAAAGTAGTAGCAGTAGCGCGTATCCCAGAACGCGCTATAGCTAACGTAGAAGTAGCGCGCTTCCCGGAAAGCGCTACCGCTACTTCTGACTTAACCACCGCGTTCGTCCTTTCCCACGGCCACTTCCCCCCAAATCGCACTCCTCCGCTCTTGCTGCCGCCATCACCCGTCGGTCGCCGCGCGCTCTCCGCACACCCTCTACGCCGGCCCCGACCCCGTATTCAACTCCGCCCCGCCCCGACCTCAACGCCGCCCCGTACACCGCGCTCGGCCCCGACCTCGACGCCGCCCTCCGTCGTGCGCCTGAGCCCCGAGCCCGACCTCGACGCCACCTGCCCCTCTCAAGCCGCAGGCACCCGAGGTGAGCACGCCTGCTCCTCCCCCTCCCCTACCTCTGCCTAGATAGGGTTCTTCAAATTTTAGTTGCATCAAATTAGTTAGGGTTCATCTATGGGTGGAAATGAATTGGATACCGATGCGGCTGGGAGGGTTCATCTATGGTAAGAACTAGTTAGTAAGAACTAGGTACTAATTAGGTACTAGAATATTTTTATTTATAGTAAGATTATTTTTAGTAAGAACTAGTTGAATTAATAGAACTAGTTAGTAAGAACTTGTTTCTATTTTTTAGTTAAAGCAATTTTTCCCGCCTCGACGTGGACGATGCCTATCCCGCATCCTCGTCGTTGAGTCGGCGGAGGACGACACCTGCTTGACCAGATCGGCCATGTCCGGGACTGGGCTCCACCGGGGTGGTACTGGGAGGCGCTACCTACCGGGGGGCGCAAGTTGGTGAGGAGCCAGCCTGTCGTTGACCCGAACCTTCTTTGGTGGCGGTCGCGTGGGCCAGTGACGATCCAGAGGCTCGAGGACTCCGCGGAGGTGGTGCGTCACCGTGTCAGTGAGGAGGACGCGCACGTCCGTCGTTACTTGTTTGCGTTGGAGCACATGCCGTTCTACAATACCTGGCAGGTTCTCCGGGGATCTCACTGGAGCTATGATCTCGTTATGGTGCCTTCTCTGTGGGTGTCCACCGCCCGCACCGATACCCGTCGTGTGCTAGAGTTTTAGTTATATTAGTGATGTTATGTGTATGACACTATTTGTGATGTATTAGTGATAATATTCGACGATGTACTGACGCATGAGATGATTTACTTTTGCTTATTGAATGCATGCTAATTTGAGTCCAATAAGATATTTTGAAATGTATATCTTGTGTTGCTCAATATCCATGTGGCCGGTCATGTTTGCAGGTTACACCTTCGAGTGGCCTATGTTTTGCCGGAGTGTTGATTCATTTCCGTTCCGGCAAATTTCAGGCGCTCGATATGTCCTATTTTAGCAAAGGTCATGCCAGATTTTTCAGTGAATTTGAGCCTGATATGGTTATCACCTTTGATATTCGTCCGGAAGATGATATTGAAGGTAATAGCGACATCTGGGTCGATGTGCAGACGCCTCCAGTTATACCATTATGTAAGTTTCTCAACCATATTTATGTCTTTGATATTGTTTATTCAAAAATAGTTGACAACTAATTTCTATTGTCAGCTTATTTCGGTGCAAGCAAACATGTCCAGCGCTTGGTAGATAGGACTGTATACTGTCCTGGGGCTGAACTCAACTGCGAGGAGCTCAGTCATTATGTTTCATGGCTTGAGGATCTTGATACTGTCAAGACAAATTTTCTTCCTGCATTTAGAAATGTTTGTACTGAAAATGTGCGACCAATAGTGTTCGTAATGAACTACGGTCACATCTATTTAGGAAGGATGGTAAGATTTTTACTATTTGTCATCAGTGCTTCGTTTCCATACATTATTTTTGAAGCTAAACTTCATTGCTAAGTATGTTACCGTACAATGTTCTTCAACAGGGACTCCCGATGAATGTTGTGCCTTATGGGATCGAGACTAAAGGTACCATGAGTATTATCAGCTTACGGCAAAGATATCCTACAGATTACTTTAGTGCATTCAAGATTAGCGACGGATGCTTAATAGTGCAAGACTGGACCAAATATGTGATGGGGGAGCGTAGAGAAGTACTAGGGGGCAGCAAACAGATGTGCTACCCACGATTAGGAGACAGGTTCATCTGCATGCTCCAGTTTGATCGAGGAGGAGAACTATACATGTTTTATGTTATTTTACCTAAGAGAGAGCAGCATGAGTGATCAGCTAGCTAGAAATGAGTTTCAGGATGATGATGTGGTACACTATTACTATGATGATAAAATAGCTAGTGTTGGTGGTAATGACTATGATGATTATTATTAGCTAGTGTTAGTGCTGATTAAATAAATAATGTTGGTGGTAATGACTATGATGATGATTAAATAGCTTGTGCTGGCGGATTAGATTCAAGTGGAGGCAACATGTGGTGCACATCGAAAGTACTACTAGTCCAAACTAGATCAAGTTTGGATTACTAGTATACTTTTGACATGCACCACACATTGCCTCCACTTGAACCTAATCCACCTTCATTTGACACACTGTTATGGACATAATGATGTAAACCTCATAACAGCTGGTATTGTACCAATATTTGTACGATGGCGCATAAATACACTAAAAAAACTACTAGTAGCGATGGACGGAAAACACGCTGCAAGTAGTTACCTTAGCAGTAGCATGGTACTGAACAAACGCTGCAGCTATTTGTCCTAGCAGTAGCGTGTGCGGGTATGCGTTACTGCTAAGAAATAGCTGTAGCGCCTTATTAGTAGCACCGGTCCCCGCGCTGCTGATACACCTAAAACCCACGCTGCTGCTAGCCTTTCCCTAGTAGTGACTGCCTCTAGCTTGCGGATTTCTTGGATGATGAAGGCCTGCTTCTCGGTGAACTGCCGACTGGATTTCTGCTTCACGGGGTGTACATTGGGGCACACATTCAGGTGATGCTCAATCACCTACCTCGGGACCCCCGCTAGCTGCTTGGGTTCCCATGCAAACACTTCCTTGTGCGAGCGCAGGAACTTCACCAGTGCCTCCTCTTGGTCGTGGTCAAGATTGGCACCTATGGTGAAGGTGGCACCGGAGGACCCGTCCTCCTCAACTGGTACCTGCTTGGTCTCCGCCTTGTCCTGGGTGAACAACTGCTTCTTCTTGGTCGGCGCATCCCGCTTGGCCTTGGAGGTGTCGGTGCCGGCAGGCTACGCTGCCGTGGCTGTCTTGAGGGTGAGCTTGAGCGCCAGCAGAGCATCCTTGGTATCTCCTGCTATGGTGAGGACGCCACTGCTCCCGGGCATCTTCATGAGGTTGTAGGCCAGATGGGTCGCTACCATGAACTGAGCCAAGGCGGGGTATCCGAGGATGGCATTGTACGGGAGGCCGATCTGGGCGATGTCGAAGTTTACCAGCTCCGTGCGGAATTTGTCGTGGGTGCCGAAGGTCATAGGGAGGCGGATCTGCCCCACGGAGCTGGAGGAGCCGCCTCCGACGCCCGAGAAGGGCTTGCTGGGTTGGAGCCGTTCCAGCGATACATGGAGGAGGCTGAAGGCCTCCACCGAGAGCATGTTGAGGCCGGCGCCACCTTCGATGAGGGTCTTGGTGACGGCCACCTAGCAGGTGGTGGGCGTGCCAAGCATTGGGAGCGCACCCAAGCAGGCGCTGTTGATGGTGTGATCGTCCGAGTTGAAGGTCAGGTCGGCTTTGGGTGCTGCCCAACCCGGAGGAGCTCCTTGCCGCGCGAGGGTGGCGCCGATCTGGCAGAAGAACGGCTTGGCGTGGCAGTCTGAGGGTGGCGCCTGCGAGCCGTACAGGAGAGCTGCGACGACAAAGGGCGCCGACGCAGCGTAGTGGGTGAGGAAGAGGTTGCGCAGCTCCTCCCAGGAGGCCACAGACGATGTTGGCAGGTTGAGCAGCCAAACACGCGGGATGCCCGTGAGGGCCATGTGGAACCAGTTGGCCATGACCTTGTCGTCGCCTCCAGCCTCGAGGACGGCCTCCTCTTACGCTAGCAGGAAAGCCAGCGGATCCGCCACGCTGTTGTAGCGCGGCCTCATCTCTGGCTTGAACTTGTGCGGCCACTGCACTTGCTGCAAGGCAGGGGCCAAGGCTTGGAGCCCCTGGCCCCAGCGGTGGCATTGGCCGCCTGAGCTAGAGGCGCGTTGTCTGCCATGAGGGCGAAGCACAGTGTTAGTGGAGAACGAGCAGACGGGAAGGAGAGCTCTGGCGCACCCCTGCCTGGCGCGCCAAATGTCGGATATCGGGTTCTGGCAAGACCCTTAAGGTTCGAACTCTGGGTTGCGCATGACGATTTTCTTCCTACCGAAACATGCCCTAAACCTCGCCGCGATTCTAAGCTAGCACGATGAACAACACAAGAGACACGAGGTTTATACTGGTTCGGGACATCGTTGTGGTGTAATACCCTAATCAAGTGTGCGGTGGTGGATTGCCTCTTGGGCTGATTATGAATAGTACAGATGAAGAACAACCTCATAAGGAGAGGTGTTCTTGTGGTGGTGCGGTGCTCTACTTAGGAAGGATTCGATCTGATCCTACTATGGTGGCTAGCCCGATTTATAGAGGCTCTAGTCCTCTTCGCAAACATTGAGCAGGAAGGGCCTACAATGGCCAATTCGAAAGGGGCAACTTACCAGCTATCCTGACTAAAGGTGGTCTTTGACTGCCAAAGGCACTAGTGGTGACGCGGTCTGGGGCTCCACAGTGACCTCCGTCCTGCCGTCCTGCTGGTCTTGGTCTCGTTGCACCAATATGGAAATGTTTGCTTGATGCCTCGGTACTCCGCGCCTGCACTTGCCCCCTTTGCACCAAAGAGGAAATGAGGACGCTGCGCAGGCTGGCGCCCGCCCGGTCTTGATCTTCATGGCTTGCGTCATGAACACCTCGCGAGGTACCCCTCACCTTGATCTCTCTGCCTCCTCACGAGCCTTCCTGGCGAGGCCACCCCTGAGGAGGCCTTGTGTCATCCACCCCGCGAGGCTTGGCCCCTCGCGAGGGTCTTGAGCTTGGGTTGATGAAGACGGGTCGTACTGGGCTGCTAGTGAGCCATGCTGCACGCGGCAGGCAGGCAAGTCTGGGGACCCCCATTCCCAGAACGCCGACAAGCTATAGCGTGTGTCCTGAAAACCCGCTGCTGCTACGCCTTTCTCCTTTATTTTTATTTTTCATTTATTTTCATTCATATTTTCTTTTTTTCCTTCCCCTTTTTCTGTTTCTTTGATTTTCATTTACTTTTCTATATGTTTTTCATTCTATTTTCCTTTCCTTAGCAGTACCGCTTTCTTCATAAAACACGCTACTACAACAATCTTAGCAGCAACGTGCTTTTCTTAGGCACGCTACTACTATTCATAGCCTGGCGAGAACAGTAGGTCAATTGTAGTAGTAGCCACTACAAAAAAAATACACTTGCGTGATGATACATGTTTGTCACAGTAGATCACGTTTTCTGTCATGCATGTACATCCATGACAATTTTATGACAGAATTAAGATAGTCATACCTGTGCTATCGTAGAAGTGTTGCATGACATTACCAAAATTATCATCACGGAAGTGTCCACTTCCATGACGATAAATGGCGCGTCATGAAAGTGTTGTCGTCAAGGGTGACTGACATGTGTCATCCACTGTAACGGGTCACCGTTAAGCTATCGGGTCCGGTTTTGGATCCGATAACCTGTTAACAGCCCGGACCAATGAGGATTTTCCATGTGTAAAATTCTCATTGGCCGGAGGAAACACATGTTGGCTAACCGTTGGGACAGATGGCATCCACTCATTGGACAGGAGGTGCCTATGATAGGTCGACACATGGCACTGCCCAACAGTGGCCCATTTTGGGAAAAAGGCCGGCCAGTAAAAATTAGCAGGCTGGCCCATATAAGGCCTACTTGTGTCAGGTCCATTTAAGCCCACGGCCCATACGAGATGTGCCAATTCGGCTCGTCAACGGCATGTTAAAGATTTGACACCATTGCAGCCCATCGTCAGTTCGAGCCCATTAACAGCCCGCTATATATTTGGGCTCAATATCTGCCCGATGTGATTTTGTCCTGTTAAAGGCCCATTCAAGGGATGGGCCAATTTTTAGGATGTACATCTTTCAGCCTTTTCGCGACCCATTTAAGTGTTGGGCTAATTTCCGGCCCGATGTGTCTTTCAGCCTGTTGACAGCCCGTAAATGAGTTGGACCATTTGTAGTCAGACGTGAGTTTTGGCCTTTTAGCGACCCATTTAAGTGTTGGGCTAATTCTCGGCCCGGTGTGTCTTTCAGCCGTTTGACGGCCCATAAATAGTTGGGCCATTTGTAGTTGGACCTGAGTTTTGGCCTTTTAACGGCCCATGCTCTTCATGGTCCAATACCAGCCCGGTTTCTCTTTCGGCCTGCTAAAGGCCCACAACACAGTTGGGCCCTTTACAGTACGGCCTGAGTTTCGGCCTCTTAGCGGCCCATGCTCTTCATGGTCCTGTACGAGCCCATTATCTCTTTTGGCCTGCTAAAGGCCCACATTATAGTTGGGCCATATGTAGCCCAACCTTAGTAACGGCCTGTTAATGGCTCGTGAAATCAAATGGGCCCACCTGTTGCCCGCTTCGATGTCGGCCTGTTATGACCCGGGAGGTAAGAGTGCCGACCATTAACTTTTGGCCTGGTAACGGCCCATTAACTTGATGGGCCCACTAATGTTCTTACATGTCTTTAGGCCAAATTAGATAATTTGAGCCCATTACGACAAGCAATTATTCATAGGACCAAAACCGATCAAGCAAAAGTACGGCATATAGGGAAAAACGTTGCACATCCAGCATATATTACAGGAAGTTACATCCACTGGGCAATCAAAGATTGATGCCTATGCAAATAAATGTATAGAACCTAACGATCTACAACATCACAATCTGCAACCTCAGCGCGGATGACGCCCATAAGCATGTGGGTAAGTTCTTGCTGCTTTGCTACACTGTCTCTGAAAACATTGATCAGTTGTTGTTGCGTACGAATGTGCACCTCTGATTCCTCCACCATTTCTATCATTGCTTCAGCCATTAATTGGTTCACAAACATACAATTTTTCCATTGCATTGGAGATAGAGGAAACTGAACTGATTCAGATGGGGATTTTGGCAGACTTGTATTATTGATAGTATAGAGTGTCTCGACCACTGCATCAGAACATAAATTAGCAGGGGAACCAAACAGATTAATCATGAGTTATTGCCATATTACCTGGCCTAGATTTATTGGAAAGAAACAATGGGGTTTCCTTGATGTTTTTAGAGTTTGTCTTCTTATCTATAGCAGCCTGCACCAAATTAACACACTAACATTGCTATCATTGGCCAAGTCAGATAATAGAAAAGCACCATTGACAGAATGAACGTTTGGGCAACTAGCCTACACCAAATTAACACAATATGGCACAACTATTATCAGCTAGGTAAGGTAATACGAAAGAAACATTGACACAATGAATGAATGGGCAACCAGAGCAGCACTACAATTCAGTAATGTGCATGATATGAGATAGTACACTCATTCAGCTCAGTATGCAAAACAACCAGGCAGTTTTCCTTAAAAAATCAACATTGGCACCTTTAACATTTTGCTACAACTAATTTTAGATCAGAAAAAGGTTGGATTCACGCCGATTAACAAAATACATGCTGATGTAAAAATATAGTCATATACAACAGGTACATACATCAGCGCCAGGGGTGTAGCTATCGATCTGCTCTAGATAGCCAAGCGAGTTGGCCCGCAGTGCGAAGCCGCCGAATATGAAGATCTGTCCGGGAAGGAAAATCTCCCCCTGGACTGCATTGTTGTAGATGATTGATGGGGCCTTCAAACCTTTTGGTGACAACACAAAGGAACTCTCAATTGAAAGCACCAATGTTAGTGTCAAAACCGGCGGATCTCGGGTAGGGGGTCCCGAACTGTGCGTCTACGGTCGATGGTAACAGGAGACGGGGGACACGATGTTTACCCAGGTTCGGGCCCTCTCTATGGAGATAATAGCCTACTTCCTGCTTGATTGATCTTGATGAATATGAGTATTACAAGAGTTGATCTACCACGAGATCGTAATGGCAAAACCCTAGAAGTCTAGCCTATGAGATTATGATCGTCCCCTATGTACTAAACCCTCCGGTTTATATAGACACCAGAGGGGGCTATGGTTGTACAAATTCGGTTACAGAGAAAGGAATCTACATATCCGAATCGCCAAGCTTGCCTTCCACGCAAAGGAGAGTCCCATCCGTACATGGGAAGAAGTCTTCTGTCTTGTATCTTCATAGCCCAACAGTCCGGCCCATGTATATAGTCCGGTTGCCCGAGGACACCTTAATCCAGGACTACCTCAACGACCTCTTCGGTGGAGGCCTTCCCTGGCCTCCGATTAATCCTTCTTCTTCTTTCCCTTCTTTTCTGGTGCCTTGTAAGGTGCCATGACTAGCAGCTCCTCCAGTTGAGCGGATCGGGGCTCTTCGGGCAGTTGAGCTAGGCTGCTGATCTTCTCGGCCTTCTCGAGCCAGCCTTGTAAAGGTCACAAGCAAAATCTTAGACTGAACTTTGTGTAGTATGACCGGGCAAGAGATCAATTCTCGCCCGGCAGTCGAGGGTGATGTCTTCATTCTCGGCCAGCCAGTCCTCCTAGGACTTGAACAGCTGACCCCATACCTTGTCATGGGTTGTGCCGAAGAGGTACTGCACGGTGGTCGGGTAATTAGACTTGTAAGCCCATATCAGACTGGCCCTAGCTGGCAAGGTAGGAGCCGGCGTGTAAGCATTATCTGGACCACATTGGTCAACTAGGCACCAGTCTCCATCACGGTGACGACGCACTTTTGCAGCATCTTCACCTCACTGGCGGACCTCCAGTTAGGACCTTTTTTGGTCCACGAGGTCAATCTCACTCGGGGGCCGAATGTGAATTCGGGAGCAGCCGTCCAGGCCGCATCCCTTGGTTCTAAAATGTAGAACCACTCCTTCTGCCACACATTGACGATGTGAATAAACTGGCCCACCAGCCATTGGACTTGTGTCAGCTTGCTGATCATCTCTCCGCCGTAGTCTACCTGGGCGCCACTGACCACCTTCACCTTGCCATTGAACACTTTTAGGCACAGGCCAAAGTGCGGCTGAATTCCCAAGAGGGCCTCACAAATGATGATTAAGGCCAAAATGTGGAGGCGCAAGTTGGGGGCTAGATCATGAAAATCGAGCCCATAAAAGAACATTAGCCCCCTCACATTGTAACTGAGGAGAAAGGGGTGCAGAGGAAATTCGAGGCCCCAAATAAAGTGGGGAAGGAATACTACCATCTCATTTGGCTTGGGCGTGGGATGACTGGACCTTCCTTAGGGGCCCGATGAGCGATATCGGTCGATAAGTAGACGGCTTGCATTAGCTCTTCGATGTCGCTGTTTGTGACGATGGAGGCGTCCCACTTGCCATTTGCGCTAGATCTGGCCATGGCTAGAGCTAGGGAGGAGCTGGAAGGGATTCATCATGGAGGAATAAGTCAGGGCGCTGGAGCTCTGGAGATTGGAAAGGCAATAGCGGGAGGTGGAAGAATGCATAAGATGATAACTGTAGTTGTTCCCCTTCTTATAGGCCACGGAGGAGCCAAGGGTTCCCCTTTTTACGCCACGGGCCTCTCCACCTCTTGATACACTCCTGACATTATGTGTGGGTGGGGGAATCAAAATCATTGATCATATCTCCTAAAGGACGGGCACGATCTCTGCCTTGGTGAGATGTACCAATGGAGGGGTGGCCTCAAGCCGCGCATCAAGAACTTCCAGCCGTTTGGTGTTATGACCGGCGGTGACCATTCGCTAAAAGATGTTAGAGGGGGGCACTGTTCACAGTTGAGCTCTTTTGCCTTCGAGGTTAAGTAATGTAAACACTCCGGATTCTGGACACCACTCTACTCTAAGCACGAACATGACAAGATGAAGAACCTGCCTCGCAAGCCGAACATCGTGAGATGTGCAGATGCCGAACACAAGCCCTGGCGTTGGAGGCTAGTTCCAGGGCTACTGAGGGAGTCCTAGATTAAGGGGTCCACGGGCAGTCGGCCTACCACATGTGGGTCAGACTGAAGGGCTACTACAGGGCCAAGCTAGAGCGCGGATCCGTGAGCGGATAGGAGATCTTTGGAGTCGTGGTGTGCCCTCCAAGTCAAGGGTTAGCGTGATCTTTCCTTCATTGTAACCGATCGCACGTAACCCTAACCCTACTGGTACCTATATAAACCAAGGGGTTTTAGTCTTTAGGGCTATAGCAACATCCATCACCCCATCAACCTTGGATTTAGCTCGCCTGATCTCGAGGTAGACCGACTCGGTAACCATATCATACACATCAAATACAATCAAGCAGGACGTAGGGTTTCATCTCTTTGAGAGGGCGCAAACCTGGGTAAACACCATGTTCTTTGCCCCTTGTTCCCTGTTGATCCTAGATCCACAGCTCGGGACCCCCTACCCGAGATCTGCCAATTTTGACAGCGACACCATGCTCCTCCTTTATGTGCGGCAGTTCACGAAGCTTCAAAAGCGTCAGGCGTCCACCACAAAGATGCTCGAGGCGTCGGCATCGTCGTTGCAGAAAGAGGGAGATACGGTAAGCGGTGAGGCGAGCGGGATGATCCTGATGAGGTCCAGGATCGCATCAAGCACTTTCTAGACCATGTTGACAAGCATTTGTTGCGGCTACACGATTCCTATTGTCGTGCCAGCGCGACCATGCAGGCCGTCGGGCTAAACCCGTTCGACCACCCCATCAACTTCAACGAGATGCAGCTTCCTGACCTTGTCTCCTTCTTCACATATATATCTGAGGAGCTGTTCCGTCTCCATGTGGTGGTGGGGGAGGAGCTGGACAAGGAGGGGTTGCGGGCGTCCATCATCGTTGTCGGGCGAATCCTCTCAGGGCTTCGTCACCGGAATCCATTCATGTTGTTGGACACCGTCTTTGACGGGCTGGCGCCCATCGACCGGGAGCGGGCTTTGCAGGCGGTGGCACCCTCCATCACCACCATCATGTGCCTCGAGAAGCACAGGGACTTTCATGGTGTTTAGGCATCCTATGGATGGGCATGTCTCGGTGCAACATGACCGTTGGACCAAACTCAGATGGTGCAAATCAGTCAGTGTAGCACAAAGCGTGCGGGTGTTTGGTTGCACTATCATCTCAACATAGTTATTCCCTCATAACGCATGCTCATCTCAGCACCCCTCTTCATTCATGCTCTGCATGCTCCTAGTTTATTTGTGTTAACCTAGTGTGGCCTCATGCACCCTTCATACATTCTGCGAAACACCCAAAAGTGGGTCGAGAAGCGAACTTTTGCTCCCATGCACCCTTCATACACCCTACCTAACACAGATTCATGCTTCATATGGTTCATGTTTCATGGAGTACTGTAGCACCGTACTCCCAGTGCGCTATAGACCTAGTTCATGGTTGACATGTGCACAACATCATTTTTATCATAAAATCTTACTACACTAGCAACAAGATTTTAGTATGACGTATGAACCACTGCACATGCCTAGTAGTAGGAGTACTGTGTAAGTTCAGGTGGCAGTCGTGTTTCGCAATCCTCTGTCATAAGAGTGGAAACACTTGCTATAATCATTTTTTCAGAAATAGTGGACACGCTCTACTGTGTCCTCCTCGACGGTCATCGGGAACCTTGCTGCTCACTTTTGCCGATGTGTGGGATAACCGGCATCGGCGTCCACTTGCCATGCACTAAATTACTTGATACTAGAGTGCACAACTGCACGGTAGACAACACTAGTTGAACCGCTGTAGTTATGCCCAATGAGCCGTCAAACCACAAAACCCCCACCTTTCTAGCAGTAAGTTGGACGGACAAAGCAACATCATTTCACTCTTCTCCCTCATCTCCCTCTCTTGAGGAAAACCCAAACTCGCTCCTTCCTCATCTTGTTCCTCGTTTCTTAAATAAAACCTAGACGTGCTTCTGCCACTGTTGTTCTCTTCCAAAGAAGGAAAGGTGAGCGCATCAATGGTGTTGCTTCTGGCCAAGGCCTGGCCTTGCTACCCCGCGACTGATCCTAACTCCCTCTTTGTTCTTATTTTGGGTTTGTGATTATGATTTCCTTTCTTTTATTTCTATTTGACAGATTCTTAATGGACCCTGGAGCACCGGCCGAAGTGATGTCTATGGCTCTGGCCAAAACCATCGAGGCTTAGGGTACGAAGAATTGCAAGCACCCCACCGAGTCTACCACAAACAAGCTCACGACCATTGCCCTGTCCAAGCCCCCCTCTCCGAGATCCCTCGTTAAGCCAATCCAGGTAATATCTCTTCTTTACGATCTTTTGGTGATATTAATCGTGTTTTTTCATCTAACACGCAGTACTAGTACTAGTACTAGTAGTACAACTTTCTGGCCGATCTTGCATGTGATTTTTGTGTGCCGAATGACGGTTCTAGATGCCTCTTTTGACCAAAACATGCGAGAGGTTGACATACATATGATTTTTGCACACAACACTTGTTTCTTATAGATTACTTTCAACTACTTCATGAACATCAAGGCTAGCTGTAGGAAATGCAAGATTTTAGCTCTCATTCCTTTGAAAAGAGTATAGTAGCCTCAGTAACTTGTGTTATGGATATTGCAAGTAATCCCTCTATTCACAAATATAAGATGTTCTAACTTATTTGCGCATCTCATGTAGACATGTTCTAGTGTCTTTGTTCACTCATTTCTATGTGTATATGTAGTCTTATATGGAAGAAAATATTGAAAAACATCTTATATTTCTAAATGGAGGTAGTAACAAAATATTTGGTTTCTATTTGAATTAGAACCAGGTTTGTGGTGGTGATGAAGTTCTCAAAGTCATGCCGTGGGAACTGGAAGACCCGAGGATGTGTTCTACTACTAAACTATCCAGTTGTTGTGTCCTTGTCACCATGTGTCATGAACAAGTGTTTTCCTATAGCATTGTTGTAAGGCGTGTCCTTGAGGGTGTACTTCACCATAACAATTTCATAGTTGTGCCTTCGATTATGAAGGTTGTGGTTCTTATAAAGCTTCTCGACAAATCTAATGTGGACTACCTTCATCGTCATGTTTAGGAGTGGAAAACCACTCTGTTAGGTTCTCCAATGTTGACGAGATGTCGATGGTGCCGGTAGACATCTCTCATGAAGTCTATGGCCTAGTCACTTACGTGGGGTACATCTCGTAGGTCGGTGGCAAGAAATAGTCTGCAGAGTTTAATTAGTGCAACTTTGCTTATCTGTAGTAATGTCAGGACCCCGACTCAATGGCACACCGATGTAGCATGTGACACCTCATATCACTTTGCGGCCTCACGCACGGTATTCCCATGGGTGTTGCCTTACCAGGCCCGGGATCGTTTGTGCCTTTTGGCACACGTATATGATAGTGTCGCTAGCATCCATATGACAAGGAGCCCGGGCTGACATGGCTAGTCGTGAACCCAAAGTGGCACTCACTTATAGGGACATGCATACATGACCCAGCAACGAACGTGTCGGTCATTAGCGAGTGAATCGGGCTATACCAACTGGGCTAGCAGGACTCCGGTAAACCGGGCTGTAGCAGGCTAACAGGATTCCGGTAGACACCGCGTGAGATTTCAACGAAGGGACAGACACAGGAACGTAGAAGGACACATGCTGGCCAACCTAAGTGTTCCAGAGCAGTAGCAAGCTACCATGGCTTAGTGGAAGCACTAGGAGACATTTCCGGTAAGAGAGGCTACCAAGGATAAATAACTAGATAGTCAGATCCCACACGTACCCAACATTTCAATAACATACACACAATATGCTCAATATGTGCAAATACAACATAGCATCACAACATGACTCTACAACTCAAGTATTTTATTCAATAGGCTCCAAGGAGCGAAATATTACAAACATGGGTCTCATGACCCAACATTCAGATCATACAAGCAACGGAAGCATAACATGTCTGAGTACAGGAAACTACAAATGAAAAGGGCTGAGAAGCCTGGCTATCTACCAGATCCTGCCGAAGGCACAAGATCGTAGCTGGGGTAACAAGCTAAACGTCAAAGTCCACACGAAACTACTAGTGAGACTGGAGTCTCTCGGCAAAAACATAAATTAAGCAAACGTGAGTACAAATGTACCCAGCAAAACTTACATCAGAACTATCTACATATGCATCAGTATCAACAAAGGGGGTGGTGGAGTTTAACTACAGCAAGCCAGCTTTGACTCAGTGGCTGACCTGAACTATGATTGCAAGTAACTCTTTTGAGGTGGCGCGCACGAGTCCACATATTCACCATATCAATGCACCACTATGGTTCCGCTCCTGTCACCTCACGAGAAGTCCATCCATAGCACTCACGCTTATCTTGCGCATTTTAGAGTATCCACTTTCACTTGTCTATGAACTGTATAGGAAACCTATAAGTCCTTTACCACGGACACAGCTATTCAAATAAATAATGTTAACCTTGCAGGGGTGTACTTCTTCACACACGCTCTCACCACTTATCGCCGTTTACACGACATGTACTCGGCAACCTTCAAGCGGGAGCCCAGCGAGGGTGTCAGCCACGACCTGACTAACCACACAAGTCTCTCGTCCAGGTTTATAGCCTATTCTGGTTCCATCCGCAAGGAGATAAGGCCGGGGTGTCGCTCATGTCCCCAAACGGGATTATGCTCAGACCAAAAGATCTCCATCCAACACGATGACGACACAAAGAAACTCTATTGGAAAGGATCATTGAAGCTCTGCATACCAGCCTGAGGCAGTTCACAAATGATCGATTGAAGGAGTTCTCAGAAATGGCATACTCGGTTGGAAAGGGAGCTTTGGGTTTCGAGACAACTCGGCAATGGAAGGCGCATTCTAGTTGTTACCGAGGATTTAACCCAGTGACTGAGCGTGCTCTCAAGAACTTGAGCATTTCCATGTTCATCAAGGTCTCACCAACATCCGTGACAAGGATCCCGGCAACACAACATACCAACATGATGGATATTGGTGGAGGATGCAGATGCAAGGGATGATATCTCTTCTCAGATTTCACCTTAGCAAAGCCAAGGGAACAAAATCTGGAAGATCGACCGAGAGACATTTAGCACTCCGCTTCTAATGTTCTCCTTGATGTACTAGCGTATCCCATCCATAGATATGGTTTGATACTAGAACTTCAAGTAAAAGGTCGACCTTCAGAAACACAAAATCCATAAGGGGACAACTAGGGAGTAAATCCTACGAAATCCCTATGGGGAGGTGGCCAACTTTCTCAATCAAGATACTACAATAACAGGTCTTCCGGCTAGGTGTGTTGGCCACGACATTCTCTTTGCCGGTTACAGAGAGACCAATATTATAGTTCTTGCGAGATGTTCCAACCATCATATCTGCCTGAGATTCAGATCTGTTTGGTGTCAGAATATTCCAGACTCATCAAGTCTAGAAGGAAAAATGAAAGTTTGCAACACAAATCGAAGAGATGACGTTGCGAGATTCTCTGGGAATGAACTATGGTAGTAAGCTCCAAAACATGAGCTGGTTCTACTACAAACATGTGAACACGTTGTCCCAGACAAGCATGGCCACGTAGTAATCTTATAATAACATACTACCAAGTTTAGGTGGGGAACCATCATCGAGGATATCAAAGTCCTTACATAAGGCATGCTCTTAAGAAGGAACTTCTTCTCCCCGAACAAATCAATTAGTGGCTTAGTGTGCTAGGGATACATATAGAATGAAGGTAGCTAGTCTCACAAACCAATGTATACTTCGCACATGCATGACTGACTTGGGATGATTCTAGATGAAGCAATATTGACTTCTCGAGGTCACGTCGGCGACTTGCATCATATGCACATGAACTGCAGGAAGTCACTTCTTACATACGAACATATGCTTCATGAGCTAGCATGAAGAGACACTTTCAAAGGTTTCCAACACTAGCTTAATGTTCAACAAAATCATGGAGGAGATAAGGATGTTGTCGATGGGCTCAACAACAATTCATCCAGATTCTCATGGAGATGGAATTCCACAATTATGTGAACACGGTGATAGCATTGCTCAGACCAAAAGATATCACGAACTCAACATAGCGGTCAAGTGACGACCTGGTGATATTTTCGAGAACATATTCAAAGAATCACGAACCACCATTATGTTACTAAACTCGAGAACAATCTTGCTTTTTAGGGCAAGACGATATGATCAAAGAGCAAGGGATTGACAGAATCCTAACTCATTGAAAAAAGAGTGCACCAGGAGATAAGGACTAGGTAGCACAATCTATCTTAGAATGATGACTCAATAACCAACACGCTGATAATGAGATGATCGTCCATTAACTACCAAGCAACGGAGTTGCTAGGAGTATTGATTTCAAACATCATAGTTCACCTGTCCGCATTCCGGTTGCAACAACACGGGAGCCGAGTAATGAATAATGAGGGAGAGAAGTATCACTTTATCAAGAGTTCATAGGATGGTGTGCAATTCCCATGACATTCTTGATGTAAAGATGGTAATACTCCAAGGTAGGACAGGACAAGAACTAGATTAGCATTTTGATCTGCGGAACACAACTGTTTTGACCCAATCCTAGAAATGGATAAGGTACTGCAGTTTGATTCTCCTAGTCATTCCGAAATAGAATGGCTTGACGGACCATAGAATAATAGGAATCGATGAACACGATTGCACGCATACTCCTGACTATCAATTGATAGACGAAGGTCAGAAAATAATTAAAGAGGGACAACTCAAAGGAACATAAAATTTTCTGAGTTGGGGGTGCATAGATTAGTATGTCGAGCAAAGCTCAACATTTCTTCTGCATAACCCATGCAGGGAGGTAGGTTTGGCAGGGTCACAATATAGAATGGGGAACTCATCAAGAGCACTCTTGTTGTGATCTCTTGATTCAAGAACTTCTGCCATACGCAGTTCATGGTATTTGGAAGAACAATATACCACGGACCTCGAGGACTATCACAAAGGTTAGTAATAACCAAAAGGAACTAGCAATCACTATCAACATGAAGTAAGTAGTGTGAATCTCGGGTTCAGAAACCCAGGAGTAGAATGCCTACTAACTAAGTGGCATCATGTGATGCTTTCAACAATAATGGCCAGAATCATCACACTGGATCACAAATCATGGCTGGTTTACTAGATGATACTCTAAGACACCTAGGGTCATAATAATAGCTCCAACATATATGTCGAGGCAATGAAATACCTCAACACCCTAGTTAGTGTGGCTAACCTGGCCAAAAAGGACATCGAAAATAGAGGAAAGGTTTTGCAAATGCATCAGATAGTTTATAGACATGGGATGACTCGGACAGCATAACGGCCGTAAAAGCTCGAAAATGTTGAGACATCTTGTGAAGTGGTGGCATAACCACTCGATCCTCATAATATCAAGGTTCCGAAACAAACTATGAACACACAGAAGTAGTAGGGACTGAACTGAGGCTTGAATTCATCAATCTTATAAGTCTACGGATTAGTAACACGTGATCCTGATAGGAAGAAGAGAAAGCCTAGTTCCTTAACCCCGTAGGAAAGATAAGATGACTCGGATCAGAAGGGCATAAGGTAAAGGAGTAAAATGATCCTTACGTTCCCCTCGACAATCAATTACCTTACATAACTAAAGAATTTCTAGACTCAACTTCGACCAGTTTGGCTTGGTAATCCTACAGACAGTCAGGCTCTGATACCAAAGCTGTCAGGACCCCGACTCAATGTCACACCGATCTAGCATGTAACACCTCATATCACTTTGCAGCCTCACGCATGGTATTCCCACGGGTGTCACCTTACCAGGCCTGGGACCGTTTGCGCCTTTTGGCACACGTATATGATAGTGTCGCTAGCATCCATATGACAAGGAGCCCGGGCTGACATGGCTAGTCGTGAACCCAAAGTGGCACTAACTTACGGGGACATGCATACATGACCCAACAACGAATGTGTTGGTCATCAGCGAGTGAATCCGGGCTATAGCAACTGGGCTAGCAGGACTCCGGTAAACTGGGCTCTAGCAGGCTAACAGGACTCCGGTAGACACCGCGTGACATTTCCCCGAAGGGACAGACACAGGAACGTAGAAGGACACATGCCGGCCAGCCTAAGTGTTCCGGAGCAGTAGCAAGCTACCAAGGCTCAGTGGAAGCACTAGGAGACATTTCCCGTTAAGAGAGGCTACCAAGGATAAACAACTAGATAGTCAGATCCCACACATAACAAGCATTTCAATAACATACACACAATATGCTCGATATGTGCAAATACAAATTGGCATCACAACATGACTCTACAACTCAAGTATTTTAGTCAATAGGCTCCGAGGAGCCAAGTATTACAAACATGGGTATCATGACCAAACATTCAGAGCATACAAGCAACGGAAGCCTAACATGTCTGAGTACATGCAACTACAAATGAAAAGAGCTGGGAATCCTGACTATGTACCAGATCCTGCCGAAGGCACAAGATCGTAGCTGACGTAACAAGCTAAACGTCAAAGTCCACGCGGAACTACTAGTGAGATTGGTGTCCCTCTGCAAGAACATAAAGTAAGCAAACGTGAGTACAAATGTACCAAGCAAGACTTACATCAGAACTATCTACATATGCATCAGTATCAACAAAGGGGGTGGTGGAGTTTAACTGCAGCAAGCCAGCTTTGACTCAGTGGCTAACCTGAACTACGACTGCAAGTAACTCTTTGGAGGTGGCGCACACGAGTCCACATATTCACCATATCAATACACCACTATGGATCCTCTCCCGTCACTTTACGAGAAGGCCATCCATAGCACTCACGCTTATCTTGCTCATTTTGGAGTATCCACTTTCACTTGTCTATGAACTGTATAGGCAACCCAGAAGTCCTTTATCACGGACACGGCTATTCGAATAGATAATGTTAACCCTGCAGGGGTGTACTTCTTCACACGCCTCTCACCACTTATCGCCGTTTACAAGACATATACTCGGCAACCTTGAATCGGGAGCCCTGCGAGGGTGTCGGCCATGACCTGACTAACCACACAAGTCTCTCGTCCAGGTTTATCGCATATTCGGGTTCCATCCGCAGGGAGATCCGGCCGGGGTGTCGCTCACGGCCCCAAATGATGTGTGCAGGGTTCCCAAGCCCACCTCGACGGGTGGATCTACGCTTGGTACACCGTGCCATGGTGCCTAGTCTGTCCAAAGCCCACCTGTACCGGGTGCCACTTGGTAGACTACTAACACTACCTACAACACCAGAAACTAGTTGCAATTCCTGGACAGAGATCATGTTGATTAATAAGTCGAGAGGGGTCGAGTTACCTAAACCCAATGTGTGGTAGTGACTGTTCATGGATCACAAACACAAAACTCAGTTCTTGAGGACGGTTTCAATGAGACAACCCACCATGTACTCCTACATGGCCTCTCATCGCTACCTTTACCAAATCGTGTTCACACACTTAGCTCCCAACAGTAGGACATCTTCACCACATTCCAATTCATCCCCGATGAATCAGACCTGACACAACTCTAAGAAATAGCAGACATGACAAACAAGCATGAATGAGTAGGCACAGAAGGGCTCAAACAACTCCTCCTCATGCTAGTGGGTTCCATCTATTTACTGTGGCAATGATAGGTCATGCACAGGAAAGGGGTTCAACTATCGTAGCATGTAACAGTTGAATCATTGTTGTCCTAATGCAGTAAAAGAGAGCAGGAGCGAGAGAGTGGGATTGTATCGGAATGAACAAGGGGGTTTTGCTTGCCTGGCACTTCTGAAGATGATATAGTTCTTCATCGGTGACATCGAACTCATTGTTGGAACCACGTCTAGCGAGAGGGGACAATTATCGGCAATAGAGAAGGAACACAATCAATGCAACACAACAATATGATGCATGATCATGACATGTCAATATGCTGTGTTTTGAGCTAATGCAACTAGCAACAATTTAAATGAAGTTGGTTTGAACCCAAGGTTCAAAATCAAACTCCATGTGTGAGGGATTAAATGCCCTTTAATTTATTTGTCCTAAACAGCAGCCATAAGTTGTTCTAACATGCATGAAAATGGTACAAATGGATAGATTGGATTTTTTGATCATTTTTCATATATAATTTATCTTATTTGGAGTTATAGATAATTTTCTATGAATTTTAGAAGTTTTGGGCATTTTCTAGAACTTCTGACTTGTTTTTAAGCCAGAAACTGATTTACTGCGTCATCCTGACGTTAGTGTGATGTCAGCAGGTCAGCTGAGCCGGTCCAGGTCA
Source organism: Triticum aestivum (assembly GCF_018294505.1). Taxonomy (NCBI): domain Eukaryota; kingdom Viridiplantae; phylum Streptophyta; class Magnoliopsida; order Poales; family Poaceae; genus Triticum; species Triticum aestivum. The sequence goes on from NC_057810.1 coordinate 365,790,784, forward strand.
AACCTAGCCCATGGGGACCGCATGTCATTGTCAAAGATGCTAATTAGGTCTAAATCTAAACTAATTCATAGTTTAACAGGGCACGGGCCCACCTGTCATCGACTCAGTCGAGTCAAATCCTGTTCAACCAGGGTCAAACCCACCGGAGTTGACCCGCGGCTCGTCGCCGACGAAGCCAGAGACGGTGGAGGCGTTCGGGTTTGCATCTCCGGTGACCAAAAGGGCGGCCGAAGGCATCTACGCGGAGCTGGGACTCGTCCGTATCCATTTGTGCAAACCCTAGGGGCTGAGGTGGCCCGAGCTCGCGGCAGTGGCTGGAGCTACAGGTTCAAGTGGGGTGAGGCCACATAGGACGGGAGGGCTGGCTAAGGGGCTCACCGAGCTCCTGAAGATGCTAGGAGAACGGCGCCGTGCTCGGTTTCGAGCCTCAGTGGTTGCAGTGACGGCGGCGACATCGCCGGTGGCGTGGAGTTCTCAGCCAAGACGGGGCTATGGCCTAGAGGTCGAAAGTGACCAGGGGAGAAGGGGAGATGACTCGGGGGCTCACCGTGAGTCCGTTTGGAGGGTCAGTGGGCTTGAGGGCGGCCGGAGTGCAGTGAATCGGGCGACAACGGCCGACACGTCTGAGGTAGGAGATGAGCTCGAAGGTGTCTCCGCAAGGTGTCCAGGCTCGTGGGACTCGGTGTAGAGGTGCGCTGCAGTGAGGCGGAGCTCATGTGCTAGCTAGCTGGGCGTGGGGAGGTCGGTGTCCACGGTGGTGCTCATCAGCGGCGACAGCTGCGCTCGATGACTGCACGCAAGAGAAACAGAGGAGGGGAAAGAGAGCAGCGAGTGAGGGAGAGGAGAGAGGGGTCCGGAGTGGCAGCGAGGGAAGGATCGGGGCTCCCAGGTGGAAGCAGGAGGTGGCCGAAGCCGCACGAGCGCAACCACCTCTCCTCTGCCTACTAGCTGAAGGAAGAAGACAGGCATGCCCGTGTGGGCTGGCCAACAGTGTTGGGCCGTCCAGGTGGGCTATGGTGAGCGCCAAGTAAGTTTCCAGGTAGGTGCTTTTCCTTTTTATTTGTTTCTGTTTTCTTTTTGCAATTTGTTTTTGATTTAGTAAAAACACCAAATCATTTCTATCAATCCTGAAATTAATTATGGGCAATAAGTGAATTATCTCAGAGGCCCTTACCTGTTTCCAGAATTTTTCGAGCATTTAATTATATTTATAGCAATTAAATGCCCCAATTCAAATATTTTATGACTGAAATTCAGTACCCAAATTGTTCCTTAAAAATGTTCATTATTTTCGGTATGGATCAAAACCATTGCCAAAAATATCAAACATCAAAGAAGAGCATTTTGGGTTCTTGAATGCAATTTATTTAAGCTGGACCTATTTGGATTTCCAAGTGCTAGGGTTTGATCACCCCAATTCAACTTTCAAATAAATTTAGACATGAAGCATGGATGACTATGCAACTGGCTACAAGCAATGCTAGGGCTGTGACAAGTAAGTACTATTGTTGAGTACTTGATTTGTGTGTGTGTGAACCCTGTATTGTTTAGTATGTTTAGTAATGCCACTTTTGTTGTGTGGCAAGTCCTGAGAATAGTCTATGCTAATGTTTGTCCACTCAATTCAGTCTGTATATTTCAAGTATCTAGATCATCTTTTTTATGAGGACGGTTTATCAATTATTGTTACACTCCAATATCTGTATGCATTGTAGGGTTTATGGCACCCACCAGGATTTCCAGTCCCATGGATGTTCGCTCCAAATGAGTTGCCACGACCTTTGGATTGTCCTGCTTGTGGGAGTAAGTGGGGGCCCTGCATGCCACCCATAATTGGACGATCAACCTTCTATTTAAAACTTCAACTTAGTGATATCCTGGTAAGGATTCACTCGTCTCACATCAAGTAAATCTTATTGATTTACTGTCATATTTTATCACTTTTGCTGCAATTTTATGATGCAAGTTTTTCCATGTCACATTCATTACATAATAAACTGTTTGGTTTGCTCTACGACCATTATTTTTGCAGGTTTCACTCCTTATGACCTGTTAGTAACAACGACATTGTCCATCACTTATATTACTAGACACAATTGGATCAATGTGTTGATTGAGTGCAACCTGACGCCCTATGATGAACTGTGGTTTGTTATAACAAACATGCCACAATTAGTCCCTCTCGTGTTTAAAAGAAGTGAAGAAAAAGATTAGATCCAGGTCTCGGAGCCTAGCGCAGTTATAGAGATGAAGTATGAAATCATAGCAGACCAGAGACGATCGCTACTGTCTCGCACATCGGCATGACCTTTAGCATCGGATCGAGCACTGACACCTGCTCCGACGACACTGGCTCTAGCACTGATAGCGACAACAACTCAGTCTGTTCCACCAGAGGATTGGGCTCCGACCGCGTCATCGGATCACGCTGATTTACTGGAGGCTTGAGCACCAGCGCGGGCATCTGCTCCAACACCGGCACCAGATCCACAAGGCACACCATCTCCGGCAACAACAACAGCACTACTAGTCGCACGGGCACCAGCAACGGCGCCGGCACCTGCACCAACACTTGAAGTTGCACTTGCATCTACTCCGTTCCATGCAGCGGCAACAAACCTAGCACTTGTAACCACTACTGGAGGATGCTGCTAACGCGACACTACGATTAGAGACCCTTAGATGAAACTTTGTACGATGTAATAATCAATTAGTGGCTTAGTGTGCTAGGGATACATATAGAATGAAGGTAGCTAGTCTCACAAACCAATGTATACTTCGCACATGCATGACTGACTTGGGATGATTCTAGATGAAGCAACATTGACTTCTCGAGGTCACGTCGGCGACTTGCATCATATGCACATGAACTGCAGGAAGTCACTTCTTACATACGAACATATGCTTCATGAGCTAGCATGAAGAGACACTTTCAAAGGTTTCCAACACTAGCTTAATGTTCAACAAAATCATGGAGGAGATAAGGATGTTGTCGATGGGCTCAACAACAATTCATCCAGATTCTCATGGAGATGGAATTCCACAATTATGTGAACACGGTGATAGCATTGCTCAGACCAAAAGATATAATGGAGTATGCTCGAGGAAAGACCACGAGTAAGACCACATTACGAATATCATTGGTTCCGATTTGATCTAAGAATAGCCCACACTCAAATCAAAGATTGGATAAGATGATAGGTCCATTAACTGATCACAGGGACCAATCAGTGAAGATATCATCTTTCTTCAACACACACACACACACACACACACACAAAGATATACCTTTGGAATGAGCTAAGTCGGACAAGCTTTCATCTTCCAACTCTCAAAGATGTTGTTTAGCTTAACCAACTAGCTTAGGGTATCCAACATAGATTCTTGGAGAAAGGGTGGTTTACAAGAAAACCAACTTGATCACGAACTCAACATAGCGGTCAAGTGACGACCTGGTGATATTTTCGAGAACATATTCAAAGAATCACGAACCACCATTATGTTACTAAACTCGAGAACAATCTTGCTTTTTAGGGCAAGACGATATGATCAAAGAGCGAGGGATTGACAGAATCCTAACTCATTGAAAAAAGAGTGCACCAGGAGATAAGGACTAGGTAGCACAATCTATCTTAGAATGATGACCCAATAACCAACACGCTGATAATGAGATGATCGTCCATTAACTACCAAGCAACGGAGTTGCTAGGAGTATTGATTTCAAACATCATAGTTCACCTGTCCGCATTCCGGTTGCAACAACACGGGAGCCGAGTAATGAATAATGAGGGAGAGAAGTATCACTTTATCAAGAGTTCATGGGATGGTGTGCAATTCCCATGACATTCTTGATGTAAAGATGGTAATACTCCAAGGTAGGACAGGACAAGAACTAGATTAGCATTTTGATCTGCGGAACACAACTGTTTTGACCCAATCCTAGAAATGGATAAGGTACTGCAGTTTGATTCTCCTAGTCATTCCGAAATAGAATGGCTTGACGGACCATAGAATAATAGGAATCGATGAACACGATTGCACGCATACTCCAGACTATCAATTGATAGACGAAGGTCAGAAAATAATTAAAGAGGGACAACTCAAAGGAACATACAATTTTCTGAGTTGGGGGTGCATAGATTAGTATGTCGAGCAAAGCTCAACATTTCTTCTGGATAACCCATGCAGGGAGGTAGGTTTGGCAGGGTCGCAATATAGAATGGGGAACTCATCAAGAGCACTCTTGTTGTGATCTCTTGATTCAAGAACTTCTGCCATACGCAGTTCATGGTATTTGGAAGAACAATATACCACGGACCTCGAGGACTATCACAAAGGTTACTAATAACCAAAAGGAACTAGCAATCACTATCAACATGAAGTAAGTAGTGTGAATCTCAGGTTCAGAAACCCAGGAGTAGAATGCCTACTAACTAAGTGGCATCACGGGATGCTTTCAACAATAATGGCCAGAATCATCACACTGGATCACAAATCATGGCTGGTTTACTAGATGATACTCTAAGACACCTAGGGTCATAATAATAGCTCCAACATATATGTCGAGGCAATGAAATACCTCAACACCCTGGTTAGTGTGGCTAACCTGGCCAAAAAGGACATCGAAAATAGAGGAAAGGTTTTGCAAATGCATCAGATAGTTTATAGACATGGGATGACTCGGACAGCATAACGGCCGTAAAAGCTCGAAAATGTTGAGACATCTTGTGAAGTGGTGGCATAACCACTCGATCCTCATAATATCAAGGTTCCGAAACCAACTATGAACACACAGAAGTAGTAGGGACTGAACTGAGGCTTGAATTCATCAATCTTATAAGTCTACGGATTAGTAACATGTGATCCTCATAGGAAGAAGAGAAAGCCTAGTTCCTTAACCCCGTAGGAAAGATAAGATGACTCGGATCAGAAGGGCATAAGGTAAAGGAGTAAAATGATCCTTACGTTCCCATCGACAATCAATTACCTTACATAACTAAAGAATTTCTAGACTCAACTTCGACCAGTTTGGCTTGGTAATCCTACAGGCAGTCAGGCTCTGATACCAAAGCTGTCAGGACCCCGACTCAATGTCACACCGATCTAGCATGTAACACCTCATATCACTTTGCGGCCTCACGCATGGTATTCCCACGGGTGTCACCTTACCAGGCCTGGGACCGTTTGCGCCTTTTGGCACACGTATATGATAGTGTCGCTAGCATCCATATGACAAGGAGCCCGGGCTGACATGGCTAGTCGTGAACCCAAAGTGGCACTAACTTACGGGGACATGCATACATGACCCAACAACGAATGTGTTGGTCATCAGCGAGTGAATCCGGGCTATAGCAACTGGGCTAGCAGGACTCCAGTAAACTGGGCTCTAGCAGGCTAACAGGACTCCGGTAGACACCGCGTGACATTTCCCCGAAGGGACAGACACAGGAACGTAGAAGGACACATGCCGGCCAGCCTAAGTGTTCCGGAGCAGTAGCAAGCTACCAAGGCTCAGTGGAAGCACTAGGAGACATTTCCCGTTAAGAGAGGCTACCAAGGATAAAGAACTAGATAGTCAGATCCCACACATAACAAGCATTTCAATAACATACACACAATATGCTCGATATGTGCAAATACAAATTGGCATCACAACATGACTCTACAACTCAAGTATTTTAGTCAATAGGCTCCAAGGAGCCAAGTATTACAAACATGGGTATCATGACCCAACAGTCAGAGCATACAAGCAACGGAAGCCTATCATGTCTGAGTACATGCAACTACAAATGAAAAGGGCTGGGAATCCTGACTATGTACCAGATCCTGCCGAAGGCACAAGATCGTAGCTGACGTAACAAGCTAAACGTCAAAGTCCACGCGGAACTACTAGTGAGATTGATGTCCCTCTGCAAGAACATAAATTAAGCAAACGTGAGTACAAATGTACCAAGCAAGACTTACATCAGAACTATCTACATATGCATCAGTATCAACAAAGGGGGTGGTGGAGTTTAACTGCAGCAAGCCAGCTTTGACTCAGTGGCTAACCTGAACTACGACTGCAAGTAACTCTTTGGAGGTGGCGCACACGAGTCCACATATTCACCATATCAATACACCACTATGGATCCTCTCCCGTCACTTTACGAGAAGGCCATCCATAGCACTCACGCTTATCTTGCTCATTTTGGAGTATCCACTTTCACTTGTCTATGAACTGTATAGGCAACCCAGAAGTCCTTTATCACGGACATGGCTATTCGAATAGATAATGTTAACCCTGCAGGGGTGTACTTCTTCACACACCTGTCACCACTTATCGCCGTTTACAAGACATGTACTCGGCAACCTTCAATCGGGAGCCCTGCGAGGGTGTCGGCCATGACCTGACTAACCACACAAGTCTCACGTCCAGGTTTATCGCATATTCGGGTGCCATCCGCAGGGAGATCCGGCCGGGGTGTCGCTCACGGCCCCAAATGATGTGTGCAGGGTTCCCAAGCCCACCTCGACGGGTGGATCTACGCTTGGTACACCGTGCCATGGTGCCTAGTCTGTCCAAAGCCCACCTGTACCGGGTGCCACTTGGTAGACTACTAACACTACCTACAACACCAGAAACTAGTTGCAATTCCTGGACAGAGATCATGTTGATTAATAAGTCGAGAGGGGTCGAGTTACCTAAACCCAATGTGTGGTAGTGACTGTTCATGGATCACAAACACAAAACTCAGTTCTTGAGGACGGTTTCAATGAGACAACCCACCATGTACTCCTACATGGCCTCTCATCGCTACCTTTACCAAATCGTGTTCACACACTTAGCTCCCAACAGTAGGACATCTTCACCACATTCCAATTCATCCCCGATGAATCATACCTGACACAACTCTAAGAAATAGCAGACATGACAAACAAGCATGAATGAGTAGGCACAGAAGGGCTCAAACAACTCCTCCTCATGCTAGTGGGTTCCATCTATTTACTGTGGCAATGATAGGTCATGCACAGGAAAGGGGTTCAACTATCGTAGCATGTAACAGTTGAATCATTGTTGTCCTAATGCAGTAAAAGAGAGCAGGAGCGAGAGAGTGGGATTGTATCGGAATGAACAAGGGGGTTTTGCTTGCCTGGCACTTCTGAAGATGATATAGTTCTTCATCGGTGACATCAAACTCATTGTTGGAACCACGTCTAGCGAGAGGGGACAATTATCGGCAATAGAGAAGGAACACAATCAATGCAACGCAACAATATGATGCATGATCATGACATGTCAATATGCTGTGTTTTGAGCTAATGCAACTAGCAACAATTTAAATGAAGTTGGTTTGAACCCAAGGTTCAAAATCAAACTCCATGTGTGAGGGATTAAATGCCCTTTAATTTATTTGTCCTAAACAGCAGCCATAAGTTGTTCTAACATGCATGAAAATGGTACAAATGGATAGATTGGATTTTTTGATCATTTTTCATATATAATTTATCTTATTTGGAGTTATAGATAATTTTCTATGAATTTTAGAAGTTTTGGGCATTTTCTAGAACTTCTGAATTGTTTTTAAGCCAGAAACTGATTTACTGCGTCATCCTGACGTTAGTGTGATGTCAGCAGGTCAGCTGAGCCGGTCCAGGTCAAACCTAGCCCATGGGGACCGCATGTCATTGTCAAAGACGCTAATTAGGTCTAAATCTAAACTAATTCATAGTTTAACAGGGCACGGGCCCACCTGTCATCGACTCAGTCGAGTCAAATCCTGTTCAACCAGGGTCAAACCCACCGGAGTTGACCCGCGGCTCGTCGCCGACGAAGCCAGAGACGGTGGAGGTGTTCGGGTTTGCATCTCCGGTGACCAAAAGGGCGGCCGAAGGCATCTACGCGGAGCTGGGACTCGTCCGTATCCATTTGTGCAAACCCTAGGGGCTGAGGTGGCCCGAGCTCGCGGCAGTGGCTGGAGCTACGGGTTCAAGTGGGGTGAGGCCACATAGGACGGGAGGGCTGGCTAAGGGGCTCACCGAGCTCCTGAAGATGCTAGGAGCACGGCGCCGTGCTCGGTTTCGAGCCTCAGTGGTTGTAGTGACGGCGGCGACATCGCCGGTGGCGTGGAGTTCTCAGCCAAGACGGGGCTATGGCCTAGAGGTCGAAAGTGACCAGGGGAGAAGGGGAGATGACTCGGGGGCTCACCGTGAGTCCGTTTGGAGGGTCAGTGGGCTTGAGGGCGGCCGGAGTGCAGTGAATCGGGCGACAACGGCCGACACGTCCGAGGTAGGAGATGAGCTCGAAGGTGTCTCCGCAAGGTGTCCAGGCTCGTGGGACTCGGTGTAGAGGTGCGCTGCAGTGAGGCGGAGCTCATGCGCTAGCTAGCTGGGCGTGGGGAGGTCGGTGTCCATGGTGGTGCTCATCAGCGGCGACAGCTGCGCTCGATGACTGCACGCAAGAGAAACAAAGGAGGGGAAACAGAGCAGCGAGTGAGGGAGAGGAGAGAGGGGTCCGGAGTGGCAGCGAGGGAAGGATCGGGGCTCCCAGGTGGAAGCAGGAGGTGGCCGAAGTCGCACGAGCGCAACCACCTCTCCTCTGCCTACTAGTTGAAGGAAGAAGACAGGCATGCCCGTGTGGGCTGGCCAACAGTGTTGGGCCGTCCAGGTGGGCTATGGTGAGCGCCAAGTAAGTTTCCAGGTAGGTGCTTTTCCTTTTTATTTGTTTCTGTTTTCTTTTTGCAATTTGTTTTTGATTTAGTAAAAACACCAAATCATTTCTATAAATCCTGAAATTAATTATGGGCAATAAGTGAATTATCTCAGAGGCCCTTACCTGTTTCCAGAATTTTTCGAGCATTTAATTATATTTATAGCAATTAAATGCCCCAATTCAAATATTTTATGAATGAAATTCAGTACCCAAATTGTTCCTTAAAAATGTTCATTATTTTCGGTATGAATCAAAACCATTGCCAAAAATATCAAACATCAAAGAAGAGCATTTTGGGTTCTTGAATGCAATTTATTTAAGCTGGACCTATTTGGATTTCCAAGTGCTAGGGTTTGATCACCCCCAATTCAACTTTCAAATAAATTTAGACATGAAGCATGGATGACTATGCAACTGGCTACAAGCAATGCTAGGGCTGTGACAAGTAAGTACTATTGTTGAGTACTTGATTTGTGTGTGTGTGAACCCTGTATTGTTTAGTATGTTTAGTAATGCCACTTTTGTTGTGTGGCAAGTCCTGAGAATAGTCTATGCTAATGTTTGTCCACTCAATTCAGTCTGTATATTTGAAGTATCTAGATCATATTTTTTATGAGGACGGTTTATCAATTATTGTTACACTCCAATATCTGTATGCATTGTAGGGTTTATGGCACCCACCAGGATTTCCAGTCCCATGGATGTTCGCTCCAAATGAGTTGCCACGACCATTGGATTGTCCTGCTTGTGGGAGTAAGTGGGGGCCCTGCATGCCACCCATAATTGGACGATCAACCTTCTATTTAAAACTTCAACATAGTGATATCCTGGTAAGGATTCACTCGTCTCACATCAAGTAAATCTTATTGATTTACTGTCATATTTTATCACTTTTGCTGCAATTTTATGATGCAAGTTTTTCCATGTCACATTCATTACATAATAAACTGTTTGGTTTGCTCTACGACCGTTATTTTTGCAGGTTTCACTCCTTATGACGTGTTAGTAACAACGACATTGTCCATCACTTATATTACTAGACACAATTGGATCAGTGTGTTGATTGAGTGCAACCTGACGCCCTATGATGAACTGTGGTTTGTTATAACAAACATGCCATAATTAGTCCCTCTCGTGTTTAAAAGAAGTGAAGAAAAAGATTAGATCCAGGTCTCGGAGCCTAGCGCAGTTATAGAGATGAAGTATGAAATCATAGCAGACCAGAGACGATCGCTACTGTCTCGCACATCGGCATGACCTTAAGCATCGGATCGAGCACTGACACCTGCTCCGACGGCACTGGCTCTAGCACTGATAGCGACAACAACTCAGTCTGTTCCACCAGAGGATTGGGCTCCGACCGCGTCATCGGATCACGCTGATTTACTGGAGGCTCGAGCACCAGTGCGGGCATCTGCTCCAACACCGGCACCAGATCCACAAGGCACACCATCTCTGGCAACAACAACGGCACTACTAGTCGCACGGGCACCAGCAACGGCTCCGGCACCTGCACCAACACTTGAAGTTGCACTTGCATCTACTCCGTTCCATGCAGCGGCAACAAACCTAGCACTTGCAACCACTACTGGAGGATGCTGCTAACGCGACACTACGATTAGAGACCCTTAGATGAAACTTTGTACGATGTAATAATCACAAACGATGTTGTAAAAAACGTCAAAAAAGGTGCGAAACATTTGTGATGACAGATGCATCAAACACGGTTCAGATTTTTGTTGTGTGTGCGATTCAGGGCGTACGGTTCAGTTCAATTAACTATTTGCGATGATGAGGAACAAAAGAAACAGGATGCCAGATGAAGGCGTGTGCCACGTAGAGCATACGGTCACTCGGATGAACTATTTGTGATGAGGCGGAACAACAGAAACGGGCAGCCAGATAAAGCTGTGGGCGATATACGACATACAGTTCACTCGGATGAACTGTTTGCGTTGAGCCAAGAGAACAGAAATGGTTCAACTTAACAAGATGTGTGTGATACCTGGCAAACAGGTCTGTAATCAGAAATGTGTGGGAGGACAGATAACAACACAGACGATTCCTGTTAACAAGCCGTGTGTGTTGTGAGCAAATGATTGCTGGTATACAATTGTCAGTGATTGATGAAATCATCACCGACGGGTTCACTTGTTTAGTCCAAGTGAGAAGTGATTTTCTCTATCTACAAAGCATCAACATATATACTAAAAAAGACAGCATTGCATAACCAAATTAAACATACAATTACACAAGTGACTACACAGATAACATTTTCACACACCAAAGTAAGCAATTACATGCATACTAAACTAGGAGAAACGAGGATCTAATCATCTACTTCTTATTGCAACGACGCTTGCCATTGCTCTGCTTCCGGCTAGATCCCTGGCCATTTTGGGGAAGGAGGCACTTCCTCATCTCAACAATCCGCCTGTACATGTTGGAACACGTGTATGCCTCCTTGGCCGCGTACACGACGTGAGCAAAAGATATATTTTTTGCTGACCTGCACTAACATTTTGTCAGTTAAATCTTTGGTTGACATTTAACACAAATTACAAAGGGGACCAATAAATGAGGACGGAGGTAGATTCCATCAACCGAACTGATTGCATCCATATCCCGAAGTTAGACATAGGTAAACATAGATTAAACATACTCAGACATAGATAATAAGCGTACACGTACACAAGCATAGTTCAACCATCATTAAGTATGCTCAAGCGTACATAGTTCGATCCCACATCTCATCTCACATGCCGGCACGATCCTGAAGCTCCTCCAGGTACTTGGCGTACGCGCCATGCTCTACCCTACGAGAATACTTCTGCTTGAAGGAGCTAATGGCCAATCCTCTTGCATGCGCCATAACACATTGATACCCGTCATGAAGCTTGTGGTTGCAAAATGGGCATCGATAGCCGCCGTCCCAGGTCCTAATATGCTTGATATGCATTCGCGCATAAAGCTCCCTTAGGATATGCCTCTTGTACTTCCTCTGGACATCTTCATCCTCGTTGTCCACATCGTCAGACAGCACCTATATAAATAGTAAAAAAATATGGCATCAAATTAAAGGTTATAAACTAATCTCTAGCGAACATTTGGCAGTTGCCCAAAATTGGCATCAAATCAACGATTAGGAATTTATGGCTATTTATTTATACATATCCAGAGATTATGGTTCGATTTTTAAGCACATTCGTCTATGTACAGACCAATCTTGAAGAAAATAATAGCACAAACATATCTAGGTCATTCACAATCAATTGTCAAGTCCTGTCTAGGAATTATTAGCACGAACACACCCTAGTAGGATTACGTGCAAAAATCATTTCCACAGATGAAACAACTAATCACTTTTCACTTGTACCATTCAAACAATCAATACACTACACGGATCTAGCAAAACTTACTCAGGTTACCTAGATTGGGAGGACATAGCCATAGGATTTCAATTCCAAAAAGGGGGAGGCAGGAGTAAACAGAGAAACCCTGAGATCTATTTGACACATAAATGGGTATAGATAACTAACCAGTTGTCAGTTGTCGTCGGAGTCGTCGCCAGAGTGGTCGTCGGAGTTGTCGCCCGAATCGTCACCAGAGTCGGCGTGGAACACCGCCTCCGGTTGTGGAAGCTTGATGTCGTCGATGACGTCAGGTTGCAGAGATAAACTCGCCGATGATGACGACAACCTCTGTCTCTATCTCCACACCGTGCTCCAGTCCTTTAGCAGCCCCGACATCGCCACTCCCTCCGATGGGGTGCTTCAGCGGCATCCTCATACACTGATGGCTTTGATGATTGAGAGCGGCGTCGAGGATGCAAGCGGCGAGAGGGGATTGTGTGTGTGGCGAGGATGAGGGGTGCCACCGTTCGGGCACACCATTAATATGGGAGAGCTCTTAATATGGAGTAGTGGGAGAGAGGCGGGCAGCGGGAAAACCGCTAGCTCGCCTCCCGGTGAGCCTATGCACCAGACTACTCGCATGCCTACCGTTGTTTTACATAGCTACTCGCATGCCTCCCAATGACACTGTGCAGTGAGCATGCCTCCCAATGACACTGCGCAGCGAGCACGCCTCCGTCAAGTCACACACCTCCATGCACGCCTCCCGGTCTACCTGCACGACGGACTTCTCGCACGCGTCCCGTCAACTCATGCCGTCTCACACCGTACATGGGTTGTGTGGTGGCACGTATACTGTTTTTCTATTTGGATGATTAATGGTGTCGCTTTATTTTTTTCATAACTGAAGCATGGCACGTATCCATTGTTGGTCTAACACTCACAATTCGAATAAATAGTCCATTTGGAATATTGGTTCGATTACATCAAAACTGGTCTCAAATTTGACCAAAAAAAGTATAATGCAACTTTGTATTGGTGTCCACATGACAACACGATAACTTTCATGAACTTCAAATAAATTTTGGATGTACTAGAATTTAAAAATCAAGATTCTCATTGGTTGAAATTTGTTGCACAAGGAGTAAACATGCACCCAGTGAGACACATGTGTTTTTGCAATCCATTTAGGTGCACTGTCACGTGTGCATGTAGATCGAATTTGATTTTTGCATATTATACCCATAGAAAATCAATCAATTAATGTACTAAAGCGTCTTAATGATCCCTAACTTTTTTTCAAAATTAAAATGTCCCTCCCTTGGTAACATATATATGTTCACCATGGGAATTAATTTAACATGCATCGTAGTTACGGTGGATTCGCGGTGTGTGTGTGTGTGGGTGTGTGTGTTTGGGGGTGGCGAGTGGATCGCAGTACACTATGATTTGTGAGCCACCGTGTGGGTTGCCATTTTGTTATGCAGGCCGGTACCACATCAGAGTCATGAATTCATAATTTTAAACATTACACAACCCTTTCATACATACATGTTTTGGCCACATGCAGTCGATGGTTGTCCTACACGACACTATATACTCGCGTATGATGCTTTCTGTGAGCCCGCCAGGTCATCGTCCATCACTTTGATGAACAGCCGGTAGTGAGGTTAATTTGACCAGCAAGGTAGAATCTTTTTTGCTTGTGCTATGGTGGTATATAATACGCGTCGAAGAGGTGGGAGGGGACTAGCATATATATATATATATATATATATATATATATATATATATATATATATATATATATAGACACACACACACACACCATACGTACGCGTCCGTGAACAAGTACACACCACTCAATGTCGGGACTTTTCGGTTTCCGAGGCGTGTGCCACATCAAAATAGTGAAAATGGCTATTCAAACATCACACAACGCTCTCTTTGCGCCACATGCATGCAGGCAATGGTTATCCTAGCTAGGACTCTCACGTGTGACGCTTCCATCTGTGGGCCCACGAGGCCATCGTCGATGCATGTGCATCACTTTGACCTATATCGAGAGAGGTTAATTAATTTCACCATCGTTGAGGATTCTTTTTGGGTTTTATTACTGTAGGAGCATATAGTATGCGTCAAAGAGGGGGAAGGGGACAATCATATGTAGTACGCTTCATGAACCTCGCTCTGTGTGGGTCATTGTTTATGGTTTTTGAGGCATGCGTGGCACATCAAAGTTGTGCATTTTAGGTATTATATTCAACATATGTTTCGCCCACTTGCAAAGTGATGGTGGTTGTCCTCTCGCACCCACTTAAGCGCTTATCAGCAATATCGATGCTTTCCGTTTGTGGGCCCGCTTGGTCCATCACTACTTTTTGCCTGACAATGAGAGTGGTCAATTTGACTTAGGAGGGGGTTATTTTTTTGCTTGTAAATACGGTATATATATATATATATATATATATATATATATGAGCACACACCCATGCATGTGTACACATGAATCCCTCCCTTCAAGTTGAAGTGGCTAGTAGAACGACACGTCATGAAAATGCTATTCAAACATGCATGCACACATCACCTCCATACATATGCATGTAGTGGGTGTCTTCGAAAGGTACACTCCCTCGTGTGGTTATCGTCGACAAGCCTATATATTCGTGGGCCCGCGTGGACATCCGTGATCACCTTGACCGACAACAAAAGAGGTTACCATGGAGGATTCTTCATTTGGTTCATGTTATCATAGTATAGGTCATGGTGAGATTCAGACCTAATTAAAGTTTGAGTGGATATACTATGCACGCATGCATGCATGCATCCCCGTTCTCGGCTTGAAGTGTGGTGTAACATACATATGGATCATCAACCTAACACTCACTCAGTGTGGGGATTTGTAGTTCGAAATGACGGTGCCACATCAAAGCAGTTCCATTGTGTACTAAAAAACACACCTGATCCAGTGGGCCACACACATGCAGTGGTTGTATTTGTGTACTAGCTACTTGTGTGATTATGGGTGAGCTAGTCTCGCATGGACGACCATGACTTTGACCAGCAACAAGAGAGAGGTTGTACGACCAAGGTGGGTTATTCTTGGTCTGTTTTATGATTAATCATGGGGAGATGACTCTCTGGCCTACCTACTAAATGTGTGGGGGGGGGCTGCTACATTGCACTTTTCTAGGTGAACCTCGATTGGGGGGCGCATTCATAGCTTAGGATTCCTTTCGTGCTGACATGAGGGGTGGGGGCTACTAGCTACTTCACACTTTGCTAGGTGAACCATGGTTGGGGGCATCCATTCATAGCTTAGGATTCCCTTCGTGCTGACATGAGGGAGGGGGCCTGCTAGCTTCTTCACACTTTGCTAGGAGAACCTCAGTTTTCGGGGCATGCATTCATAGCTTAGGATTCCCTTCATTGCAACACGAGGGGGCTGCTAGCTACTTCGCAGTTTTCTAGGTGAACCATGGTTGGTGGGGCATCCATTCATAGCTTAGGATTCCCTTCATGCCGACACGAGGGAGGGGGCTACTAGCTACTTCGCACTTTGCTAGGTGAGCCTTGGTTGGGGGACATGCATTCATAGCATAGGATTCCCTTCGTATCGACACGAGGGGGGCAAGCAATACCATGTGCTTTGCGAGATAGGTGCGACATCGAAGTTGCATTTCATATTTGAAATCAAACTACCCTTTTCATACATAAATTTGGTCCACATGCAAGTGTGTTCGTGTTCTGACCCTCTCCTGCGTCATTTTTCACCAAATATATGAACATTAGACAAGTCTATGACGCAGCAGACACAGTTTACTCATCTACCTGTGTGCCATGCCGGTGCCCCTGTCACGAACACACCACACATTACATTGGCCTCCACGAGGCTCCCCCTCTCAAAAATATCTGCCCGCCTCGAGGGTTTCTCTGTTTCATAACACGCGGTTGTTATCTCCGGACGGTGTGCGATGTTTCTTGTTCCCAATCCCACCTTCATCCCTAGAAAACATCCGCCCGCCTTGAGGAGGGTTTTTTTGTTTCATAACACACAATTCTTATCTCCAGACCGTGTGCGATGTTTCTTGTTCCCAATCCCACCTGCCCCTGGAAAATATCTGCCTGCCTCGAGGGTTTTTCTGTTTCATAACACAAGGTTGTTATCTCTGGACCATGTGCGATGTTTCTTGTTCCCAATCCCGCCTGGCCCTAGAAAATATATGCCCGCCTCGAGGGTTTTTCTATTTCATAACACGTGGTTGTTTTCTCCGAACTGTGTGCGATGCACCATCATCAAAATTTTCAATAGCCCCAGCAATTCACTCGCGTGTTTGACTCCCGCATAGTAAAATTTTCAGTACCCATGTCATTTCCTCAAACACACACCCCCCTCCACACACACACACACACACCAAAACCTCCTTGGGCGCGCATGCTCACACACACACACACACCCTCCCTCGCTCAAAACCCTAGCAAGGTCTGTGTCGTCGCCTCCATCGCCACCACGAGACCTCTATTGTTAACATCTGCCGGTTTGCCCTTGCAGCTTACCCACCGATCTCCATACCAAGGCCGCCCTGAGTTTCTTACATGATGCCTTCCAAACGACCCTTTTCCCATAGATCCCCATCCCCATCCCCCACTCCAGAGCGTCGCAGCCTAAGCCGGGCTACGCTTCCCGTGGAGCTCGAGGAGCGACTGGCCCAAAAGAGATGTATCGTGGTCTCTTGGCCTGACGTCACCGAGGAAGCTGACAACCATTACTGGCGGCAGGCACTCAAGTAGCGGGCTGGAGTATGGGAGTATGTCCTGAACGCTGGCTACGACATCGAGGTCATCGATAGCGACGGCGGGTTGTGTCACAGGTTAAGTGGCCCACCCCCAACCCCTCGGGTTCAACCGCTGTCAATCTCATCCATGGCCCCACCGCTGATCTCCTCCGGCTTGTTGTCAACAACTTGCCATCCTACATTGCTATTGAGCCCCTTTTGTCATTTCTGAAGGACATGTTCTGCAACGCTGGCTTGGGATCCACAGCTTCCAAGTCTGACCTCATCAAAGTCGACCCCGAGGAGGGCACCCTCTCCGGGTGTTCCTAGGGGAAAGAGCCCATCTGTTCTTCCAAGGGGAAAGAGCTTGTCTGCGACATCAGGGAGGGCACCCTATAGCCGTGCTCTTCCAAGGGGACGGAGCCCATCTGCAACAACATGGAGTGCATTCAGGGTCCGTGCTCTTCCCACGGGAACGATCCCATCTGTGACAAGTGAGGAAACCGATGATTTGTTTTGCCGTGCCTCTTCACAGGGGGAAACCCATGATTTGTTTGTCGAGTCCCCTTTTGTAGTGTAGTGATAATATGTCCAGTTTTAATTGCCATATCTGGTTGTTTGCAGTATGCCTTGTTTTTTCAGTTGTTCACAATGCGATGCTCTGTATGTGCAATTATTTACTGTGCAGTACATTTCATCAATCCAGTTTTAAACATACCGATAGGAATGCATATATTTGCTTGTTGTTAAGCCTATTATAGCTAGCATATGCCTCTTTTAAATTTTTTTGATTGTTCTGTTGTTTTTTGTTAGCATATGTCCAGTTTCAAATTCTATCTTTGGTTGTTGGTAGTGTGCCTAGTTTATTCTAGTTATTCACAACGTAATGTTCTATATGTGCAAGTATGAACTGTGTAGTTCAATTACATCAGTACCAGTTTCAACAATACCACTATGGCCCTGTTTGTTTCGGATTCTGGGACCAGATTCATCTTTTCCAGTGAAGCCGAATCTATAATCCGATACAAACAGCTATTTGGAATCAACTTTGCAAGTGAAGTTGAATATGGATTTGTGTCATTTTTAGTGCAATTTCCTGAAGCACCTCAAAGTGTACTTCGGTGGTGAAGCTGATTCGCAGAAACACCTTCGCCATTGAAGTGGATCCATAGGTGATTAAAATCCAAGTGAAGCTGAAACAAATTGGGCATGAATGACTACATTTGGTTGCTGTATCTTGTAGTTAAACACGCCTTTCCATTTTTATTTAACAATAACCAGTGTACTTAGATAGACACAATACCAGTTTGAATGACTATGTTTCCTTGTTGTTAGGTGTTAGGCCTTTTGCAGTTAACACACCTTTTCACTTGTTTTGCTTTACTAACGTGCTTAAACCTACACACTGAAGCTATCTTTTGGAGATTATTTTGTCTGCCATGACAGGACAATTTTGGGAATGACTATTGTTTTCCATCGAGGTTAGTTTCATCCCATAGCTTATATATGCTCACTGTTCAGGATATCGCTAGCCGGTACCATATAGGCCAGGGGCTGATAAGGGACTAATCGATGAATCGGACTTTTAACTGAATATGTCTGCAACCCATTTATCGTTAGGTTAACTAGGGCCATATGTAATATATATGAGGCTACATAGCAACATGCACTATACTTAATGTCTACATATGTAATCCTAGGCTACATAGCAACAAGGAAGAGTGTCACCTTAATGTTCTGATGATGTCTAGATACACGTAGAAGAGGAGCAGTAGCAACAACAACAACACAACCATCTTTGGATACTCAGCTTATCTTAGAGGTTGGAGTTAGTTTCTAGATCATGATTAACCCTGAACTAACTCCATGCAAAGAGCTGTTTGGATGACAGGGTTAGATACTTAGATTGACAATAAATGCACTAGGAGAACTAGCTCCAATTAGCACCCATTGGGTTGGATAGTTTTTTTGGGTGGGCTATAGATGCAACTAGCTCAAAGTAACTCTAACCCTTGGATGCAGCTGCAGTTAATTAGCCGATAATTGGTAAGAATGCAATAAAGTCCTTCTGACCCATAATATAAGATGTTAATTCATCTAATATGTCAGTATATTGGATGTTATAAGATATTATAAAAGAGTGTTGTACTACATCATTGTGCAATTGGTGTTTAGCTTCTAATATTAACTTGGTGCTTTTAGGTACATATGTCATTGTGTCAGTGTACAAAAGTGGGGGCCCTCTATGTACCCCTTTACTTGTGCATGGGCAGTCAGAGCTGCACCTGTGGCCATGCTTAACGGGGCAGAGGAAGGAAGCAAAAGTACAAGACTACCGAAGCGGCGCTCAAACCAGGGGCGCAAAAGGTAAAGCGACAAGATGGGCTTCACCCGGAAGACCCTTGCTTGGGAGGCCTATGCAGGCCTGGCAAGAGCCTTGTCGGGGCAACTTACCCAATGCTAGCAAGTTCACCACCCTTGAGCCAGAGAGTTCCGACACCATCGACAACATTCGAACCAAAGTACGGGAGGGGGCCTGCATAGTGGCATGCAGATCTTTGTGAAGACAAAGGGCCTGCGAGGCCTAGATAGGAACCAGAAGACAAAACAACAGCGAGGCTCCTTGCCGAGGATGTCCACGAGTCCCCGGCAAGGCTCCTGCCGAAGCTACCCACGAGGACCCGGAAAGAATCTTGCCGAGGGCGCTCGCAAGGCCCCAACAAGACCCTTGCTGGGAATATTAGCAAGACCCCGGCAAGGCTTTGTCGCCCCGTCACCGACCCAACTCAGTGATCGAACCACCAACTAAGCAAGTACCCACGTGGCAGTATGTGGCTTCTAAGCCAACCAGTCAAGCACCTGCGTGGTGGCATGGAGACCTTCGTGAAGACCCTGCCACCACACCAGCTCAGCAGCTTGCCAGCTTACATGCTGCTGCGCGCCTCGTTGGCCTGGACGCGCTTCGAAGCAAGGCGAAGTGGCGACAGATGGGACGGGCTTCGTTGCCATCCCCGATAAAGCAAGAGGACACCTTAGTAGCGAATTTAATGTGTTTGTCCTGTGATGTCAGGTGATAAGCTTTTACACTGTATACACTTTCCACCTCTTGTGTGCCACTTTGGCGTCCCCTTTTTCTGTAAAAGGAGGCCGGAGGCATATGGAGCAGGGATTCAGATCTTTTGAACAAGCCACGGGCTGTAGCTAGTTAAAGAACTCAAGAACACTCAAATATACACCAAAGTAGGACTAGGGTATTACTCATCCTCGCGTCCCGAACCTGGGTAAATGATCTTTGTGCTGACTCCTAGACCCTCTCTTTCCACAACCTCGTGCCCGCCGACCGTAGTAGGATTGCAGTGATCCCATAGGTGTCGTTTTCCACCGACATATTTGGCACGCCAGGTAGGGGGCACAGTTGTGAAAATTCGGTCTAGTAGCTATTTTAGTAGTTTTTCATCGCCATGGCTCCCAAGAAGAAGGCGACGACAGCGATCGGTTCATCCGGAGCCGGACGGCCTGTACCAGTGCGGGCATGTAGCGGGGCGGTCATGGACGGAAGCCAAGGCGCGGCCCACGAACACCCACATGGCTCTGGCAGTCAAAGCCTGGCGAGCGGCGTCGTTCATGCGCAAGACGACGGGCCGCACGCCGCCAAATCCAAAGACGGAGCTGGGCACCATGCAGGCGGCGCGGGGCCCTCCAAGGCGGCACCGTGCCACCTACTGGCGGCGCGGCGACATCCAAGATACCTACGCCGGCGCCCACGACGCACTCTTCCAAGTTGTGCGCGATGAGTAGCGTCACCACGCTGGTGACCCCGGGCGCCACCGTGGGAAGAGTCATGCACATCATTCGCGGGACGAAGGAGGCCAACATGCATTCCGAAGTGCTGGCGAAAATGGCGTACAGCCGCAAGGCCGTGATAGAGCTCCTTCTAACGTGGCTAGAAGTCGGAGTGCTTCACGGTCCATGCAACTTTTGTCACCGCCCACGCCAGCAGAAGCTTTGGCGCGTGCACAGCTGCTCCTCAGCTTTCCTCCTGCTGTGGAAAAGCTCGACGAGTGGAGAGCCACCATTCGGAGCCTCGTCGACGTCACCAACAAAGATGAGCCGCGACCAGCGGAGCCCTTGGTCCGTCGCCCTGTCGAGCCACCGCATGCCAGTGGTGGAAGGGCCGCAGGTGATGCAGCCACGGTGCACTATCCTCCCCCACGCCAGTTACCGCGGGTGCCGGTCCGTCATGATGCCGCTTTTGATAACATTTCTATAGCGTCGTCCGACCCATGGACCCACCGCGATCAGTGCCTAGTTCTTTGGGAGCGAGCCCTTGAATATGCTCGAACCACCATCGAACACCGGCGTGAAGCGCGCCACAAGTCAGATAGGCGGGCAGGGCCCACTATGGACCACCTGGCACCTGGAGGATATAGTGGCCTACCCTATGAGGTGGGTTGCCCAACCTTTACCCGTGAGCTGCAGCAGTTCCGGTGGCCCTCCCACCGCACGTTCAAGCCCGACATTGGCGAGAAGTACAATCGCAAGAGTCACCCGTTGTCACGACCGGTTTTCCGGGTATTAATTTCCAGAAAATGACCGTTGTGCTCACTAGCCCCAGGATTACTGTTAGCTGATGAGGCACCAAATTGATACAGAAATTCCAAGCAAAGTACAAAATATGTAGTACAAGACCATTCTGGCCTATGAGTACAACAAGTGATTTCTAGAGGTTGATGGCGGAAGCGGTTTGTGGATCATCAGTGTCTATGGGACTCCATTTCCCAACAGGAACAGCTGACCAGGTTAACACCTATCTTCACGAGGCTGCTATCACCGTTGCTTAGGTTCCGGGGCTGTCATCGCGTCGCTCCTCTCCGTGCAAGAAATCTGGCCAAGACAATAGCCAGGGACAAGCCAGTGAGTACTTTGAATGTACTCGCAAACATTATGAACACGGGTATAATATAAATGATAATCATGCACTGAAATATTCTATGATCGCATCGTCAGTCATAAAATAAAATCTATGATGCATGCAAGTAGGTTATTTATATGCAACACGAATAAGCAATAATGGAATGGAAAATAAAATGCCGCAGTCGGGCGTCTGTGCGACACCACATACAGGGCTTGTAAAGTAAATAATTAACAAGCAATGTCACAGTCGGGCGTCTCAGCGACACCACATAAAGGGCTTATAAAGTAAATAAATAACAAGTAATGCCACAGTCGTGTGTCTCAGCGACATCACATAAAGGGCTTATAAAGTAAATAAGTAACAAGCAATGCCACAGTCGGGCGTCTCAGCGACACCACATAAAGGGCTTATAAAGTAAATAAGTAACAAGCAATGCCACAGTCGGGCATCTCAGCGACACCACATAAAGGGCTTATAAACTAAATAATAACAAGCAATGCCACAGTCAGGGGTCTCAGCGACACCACATAAAGGGCTTATAAAGTAAAAATAAATAACAAGCAATGCCACAGTCGGGCGTCTCAGCGACACCACATAAAGGGCTTATATAGTAAATAATCACAATGAATATCCAGGAGGTAGAACCATCCCAGGGATACTCAATGATATAATGGGTTAGTCCATAATAATAATACTCATAATCATCACAAGTCACAAGTCACAATCCAAGTTCTGGTTTAACAATTTCTCCTCCGAAGACCGACACTAAGACCAACACTTGACCCATCCCAGACTGTAGTCCTTAACCATGGACACGGCTATTCGAATATATTTAATATCTGCAGAGGGTGTACTCTTTACCAACGAGCAACGGATTCCATTAGTCCATCGGGACTAATTCCGTCTATGGCCTTTTAGTTGAAAACACACCTAACTTGCACACACCATCTTAACTCACCGGTGTCTGGAATCACCCACGACACCTGTCAAGCAAAACTCTAAATGGGGAGGCTACAACCTCGCGTAGCATGGGATCAAATTTTATCGCATGCTCTAAGGGGTGGCCTCCCCTCTCGGTCCCAACCGGAAACACCCATGCCCCCGGACCAGGTGGCCTGCCTACCGGCTACAACCGATATCTTCCACCATGGCCTCTCTGTACGGTGTGTGCTAGAAAGGGGTTGATGACTTACTGAACCGTACCCTACCTGCGGTAGGGACAAGTGGTAGTACGAGACAACTATGGGGGTTACTGGAACAAGACTCGATCTATGGTCGAGTCAGGAGGTTTATGAATTTCCTGCATGACATGTATAACAAATATATTTCAACCAACAGAATTACCGCTCATTATACCTTACTATGCCATACCGTACATAACCATCCCGACAGAGACCGGCGACAAGCTCACCCCTACCCAAGGTAGAGGCTTTCCCGGATTCCTTTCCGGCATACATGCAAGGCACATGAGGATGATTACCATCACAAGGATATTCATTTCCAACAGCAAGGAAATCACCAATATGCATCCATGCAAATGATCATATCACATGAAATAACAAGTTCTCCAAGTAAGGTGGTGTTATAAACGTGTCAACTAACACACCAAAAATATTATGCCGGGGTTCAGAATGCTTGTCTTCAAGTAGTGGAGTGGTGACGTGCATCTCGAAAACTTTTGAAAGTTTCCTCCTCTCTCCCAAAACCCTATTTAAAATATTTCCTAATTGACACACATTTCCAAAACAGCACAAAAAAGTTGTCTGATTTTTTTTGAAATAAATCTTAAAATAAACTAGACAATATTTGGGAGAGGAAGGAAAAAGAATCAACTCATTTGGAGTTATAATTAAAAAGTTATAGCTAGTCAAAGTTTAGTCAAAATCTGGTTTTAAAATAAAACAGAAAAGAAACCGATTTGAATATACACGTACACGTCGAAAGCGTACTTTGGATTTACGCTTCCACTTACTCCAGCGTGGACGGCGCGCATGTCACTGACAGTGGGCCCACCTAGCCCACTGGTCAGGTTTTACCAGTCCATCTCTCCCTCCTCTTCCTCTGCCCGAACGGAGGCGAGGCAACGGCGATCAACACCGGCGAACGGCGGCTCCCCGTGGGCTCCAGAGGGTCGGGATGGATCCGCAAGACCGGGGCGGTCCTCTCGGTGGTCGTTGGGTTGGCGGTGGCGGAGGGAGTCGCCGACGGTGAGCTTCGCGGCGGAGGAAGCTTCGGGAGCAAAGTGGTTTTGGGGCTGCGGTGGTTCCCGATCAAAATCGAGCAGGGGGATGTGTTCACGGGAGGAAGAGAGAGCTTCTGGTGGAGAGAGTGGAGAGGGGGAGGCTCTGGTGGTGCCGGAATGGTCGGGGCAGTGGCGGCGGCTGCAGTCGCCGGAGGTGGGGAAGAAGACCTCCTTGGGTCGATTGGCTACCACGGAAGAACTAGGGGAGCTTGCTGAGGCTGCCTCGCGAACAGAACGTGCTCGGGGGCGTCCTTTAATAGTGCAACAAGGTCGGTTTGCGGCGTCTGTGGATAAGTTCGCCAGCGGACCGCCTCCCTGTAGCGGCAGGGTGCCGTGGTGGCGACGAGAGCTAGAGGACACGCAAGAGGATGAGGCTGAGTTGTTCCAGGAGCAGGTGGCGAGCAGCTGAGGCTTGGGCGGCACCGACCTGGCAGAAACGCGCTGCGGATGCCGGCGTGCCGCCAAGGTCTCTGACGGCGGTGCTGCAGGGCACCAGGGCTTCTTGGCGTGTTGCGGTGAGAGGGAGAGTGCGTGGCGCGACTCTGTGGTGGTGGCAAACCAGGGGCGCGACGCGTCGGCGCGGGCGCGGCACGTGCAAAACGCGTGCTCTGCTCTCGCCAAAGCACGCACGGTACATGCTCGACGAAATGGTAATGCATGCAAGGGGGCTCCAAATCGCAAGAGAGTTAGTGGGCTGGGGTTGTAGGCTAGGGAAAATCCATGGGACATGCTGGTTTGATCAGGGAATCAAGTTCA
Organism: Triticum aestivum; assembly: GCF_018294505.1. NCBI lineage: Eukaryota > Viridiplantae > Streptophyta > Magnoliopsida > Poales > Poaceae > Triticum > Triticum aestivum. The sequence continues at coordinate 365,815,517 of NC_057810.1, forward strand.
CAAAGTAAACAAAACTTCATGCCAAAACTGTCCATGCTCTCAAGGTGTTTGACAAAATGCCAGAGGCACCTACGCATTTCTTGGAGTGGACAAAACTTCCAGAGTGGGGTCTCTTTAGATGAAAAGGAGGGTGGTGAGGTTAGTTTGTCCAAAGCACAAACTTGCTAGTGCAAGTTTTGCAGAACTACAATTTTGGACACAAAGAAAATGGCATTGTTGCAAGCACTTAGAATCATCCAATGGGTCCACTCTCCTGGACTTAAGGGTTTGGCAAGGAGGACTACAAGTAGGAAAAGGAATCATGGATCAAGGAGCAACTAAAAAGGTGGTTACTGTACAAAACCTCAAGTTGGACCAGAATGGAAAAGAGGATGATTCACTCAATTTTTCCAAACAACATTACTAGGTTATTGCATAAAGTTGAATACTATGATACTACTGACATCCCAAAATTTTGGTGGAAGCTTTAAAGAAATAAATAAATAGGTTGTAGTGCAAATCTGCCCACTGGACCAAATTTTCAAATAAGGTGTAGAGCTCAAAATATTTAATGGGCAGAAGATATTTTTGCACTAAAGTGGTTTAAATACTCCATATGACATCTCCAAATTTTGGTGGGATCTTTGAATGAATTTATAAAATGGTTGCAGTTGAAATGGGAGCATAAACCATGGGAAACCATTTTTCAAGAAAATAAGGATCAGGAATAATATTATATAATTAATTCCTCTGATAAAAGAAAATATTTTCTTGAGAGGGTAAACAAGTCCAATATCATAATAGAAAAGTTCTCACTGAAGGAAACAACTCCAAGGTAAAAAGGAAATGTTTCAAAAAAAATCAAAAGGGAGCCCGAAAAATAAAAGTTTTAATTTCCTGGCAAAGTTTTTATTAACAAAACAAGGCTAAAATTTTGGGGTGTCACAACAATACCCCCCTTAAGAAAAATCTTGTCCTTGAGATTTGCTAAAAGCTATTTTAATAAAAAAAAATATGCATTGAAACAAAAATGGCTACAGTGAGAGGGCAATAAGTGGTGCAAAAAATAGTGTGGGGCATTGGCGCTGCGTGGAGAAATCTAGGGTTTTGGGAAGAAAACGAGGGATTTCTACACTGGATATAAATTTAGAATAAATTCTAAATTTAATAATATGGTTGTCGTACCCGAGAGCACAGTGCTCTCTCTGGCTGACAGGTGGACCCGGGTCCACTGTCAGCCTCTTCTTCTTCTTCTGGCTCTTTCTTCTTCCTCTCTCCCGTGTGCTTTCCCGCGCTTTCTCACCGGCGATGCCGAGCGCATAGGGCATCTAGGCCGTACTGCGGTAGTGCGCGGCGTGCTAGCTGCCGGTGCAGCGTGCACTCACCTCGCGGGCCAGTGCGCTGTCGGCACTGCTCGAGGATTCGCCTCCGAACACCGGCGATCGGGCGACGAGCGGCGCTGGTGGACCTCGCCCACCATACTCTGAGCTTGACCTATAAAACAGCCGAGGTGTTCTTCTCTTCTCCGCACACCTGGCCTCGCTTCTCCCCCTCCTTTCTCCCCCTCTGTTACCGTTTGCCGAAGCTCGAGGCGAGGCTCTAATGGCGGCGGTGGTGCCGGACTGGTACGTGATCCTGTTGTGCGGAGGGCTGGCAGCGGTGCTGGGGCTCTCCGTGCTCCTGTGTGCGATGATCCTCGATGATCGTTGCGATGCTGCTGCTCGGGTGTTGGCTCTCCGCGGTGGTGGTAATCACGAGGAGTAGGTGGGGGTGTGTCGGGCGCTCACTGTTGTCGAGAGGTGCTCAGTTAGATGTAACACCGTTGCAAGGTTTTGCAAGTAGTGTATGTGCTCGAATGATTATGGTTGTGAGTCTGCTGTCGGGGTGCTGCGGGAAATAAAAATAATCCATGTCGTGAGAAGATGTATGATGCAGCAATTCAGGGAAGAAAAAATCTCACTCCAGGATTTTTCGCGAGAGAAAACAGTAATACATTAGAGTCAAACCGCAACAGAGCTACCCACATTAATAGAAACTAAATGATTTACTTGCCGTGCAAACTCGGGGTACCACGCATAAGTTACAACACATAAATAAAAGTTGCGATAATAAATACAGCAGTGACGTCTAAATTGAAAACGGTAACTGGACGGGGTCCTGAGAAAATGTCTCTGGCACTGGGATACACTCCTCTTCTATCGGGGAAAGTGGATTGACCAGACGATGAATGTGTCTCTCTTGGTCGGGCCTCAGTGATCTGCCGATGGCGATCTGAGGATTTAAATCCACGAGACTCTGGAGATAACCCATCACGTGCTGGGTTAAACGCTCTTGAGTGATGACGTACTGGACAAGGTTGGCCAGGACTGGGTCTCTCTCAATTCATCCACCGGGAAAAGATGTTACTCCTCCGGGTGCTGCACGGCTCGGAAAGTAATAATACCCTCGTTCACTGGCATAGGGTACCGCAAATCGAAGGCGAGCAAGCGCTTCGTACGCAGCAGCTTCTATGGCCATATGTGGGGTTGGCATAGATTTCCCCATGAAGGAGACCTCCGTTGGGTCTTGGTTTGGGTTTACAGGGGGGATGTGCACTACTGCCCAATATCTCATGGTGGAAGGGGTGATTCTCGATTTCAACAGCTCGTACTGGGGTGGCTGGGTAGAACCCATCGTACTGCAGGTAAAGTCCCACAATATTTTGACAAAGCTACCTGGGGTTGCATCTGGAGTTCTCAGATAAATGCTAGGGCTCGGCATGGTAGGAAATGGTTGTGAGGGTGGTGCACAAGGTGAAGGGTGCTTGGCAAGGTCCCGCGGTGGCCTTTTTATAGCACCGGAGCTGGATCACTTTACCGTGGTGAAAGGTAAAGAATTTGCCATCCCGGCTCAAAGGGTCGGAGTCAAAGCCACAAATACACATCTCAACAAAGTGACGTATCACTGTGGGGTTTTGTCGGGGTGGTTTTGGTAGTTGTGCCTGGGATAGAAAAATCACACTGCATGCTAATATATCCATGCAAGGCTACTATTTAAAACAGAGGCACGACGACAGGCTGTGTTTATTTACAAGGTCACACGATTACAAAGCGAGGATACACTGGGACTCGACACTACTTGGGTGACTTAGTCTACCTCGTTTATATCCAAGCGAGCGTGCCTTGTGGATGTCGAGGCTTCTCCATGGGTCTCACCGTCGGAATTAGCTGGAGAGGGTTTAGGGGCTGCAGGCTCGGGGTAGCGGTGATGACCATCGTGGGGATTGTTGGCCACAATCCCGTTGGAGTGTGCTCCCAAAAGACGACGAAGTACTTCTGGGGTCATCAAAGCACCTTGGTTGACGGATGAGCCTGACCTCAGGGTCTCTATCGGGTGTCCGAACAGCACGACTGGGTTGTCGGCGTCGGGCTCGTTTTCTTCTCTCGCCGGGGCTCGACGAACCAGCTCTCCACGAGCAGGGATCAGATCACTGGTGATTTGATCAAACAGTTCCTCTAGTGCACCTACATAGCACACTAGGTGCAGCAATGTAGGATCCGTCTCGTGATCTCCGTTGGCAACTTGGGGTGGTCTGCCATACCCTTCATGTCTGGGGTAGTAGTAGAACGAGCGACAGTAAACTCTGGGCAACAAGTGTCGGAGTTGAACTATAGCCTCTCGCGCCACTAGCTGGAAGGCTTGTGGCTCAAAGGAAGTTGTCCTTCCGGTGAACCTGTAGGGGCGTTCGGGTGCTAGACCCCTACCATAGATGTGTACAGTGGCCCAGAATTTACGGCTCTCACCGCTCATGGGTCCTTGGTACACAACATATTCTGGTGGCTCTTCTAACGAATAGGCACGACGGGTGAGGTTTGCGAGTATGGTCACAAAGCCTCCAAGGTTGGTTGATGTGGTCTCGTTGTGCACGACAGGACCAGGCATTGTGGCTCGGTTTGGGGTAGAGGCTGTGCTGTGCTGGTTTGGGGCTAGCGTGCCCTTTTTATAGTAAAAGGGGACGGAGTCTTCCTTCGCATGCTTGCGAATGAGACACCTTGGGTGCTGGTCACTGGTGCGTGATCGACAGGCTAGGTTGATAGGTTGGGCACCGACGGCCAAAAGTATCGGGGTCACTGTGTGGCTATCTTGCACGAGAAGCTTGGCTAGGATTTGGTTATGGTCTGGTGGGTTGTTTTGCCTAAGTTTATTGACCTGGCTAAGATAGGATTAGCCAATGGTCAGCCTGGCTCTGATACCAAGTTTGTCACGACCGGTTTTCCGGGTATTAATTTCCAAAAAATGGCCGTTGTGCTCACCAGCCCCAGGATTACTGTTAGCTAATGAGGCACCAAATTGATACAGAAATTCCAAGCAAAGTACAAAATATGTAGTACAAGACCATTCTGGCCTATGAGTACAACAAGTGATTTCTAGAGGTTGATGGCGGAAGCGGTTTGTGGATCATCAGTGTCTATGGGACTCCATTTCCCAACAGGAACAGCTGACCAGGTTAACTCCTATCTTCACGAGGCTGCTATCACCGTTGCTTAGGTTCCGGGGCTGTCATCGCGTTGCTCCTCTCCGTGCAAGAAATCTGGCCAAGACAATAGCCAGGGACAAGCCAGTGAGTACTTTGAATGTACTCGCAAACATTATGAACACGGGTATATTATAAATGATAATCATGCACTGAAATATTCTATGATCACATCTTCAGTCATAAAATAAAATCTCTGATGCATGCAAGCAGGTTCTTTATATGCAACACAAATAAGCAATAATGGAAAATAAAATGCCGCAGTCGGGCGTCTATGCGACAGCACATACAAGGCTTGTAAAGTAAATAATTAACAAGCAATGTCACAGTCGGGCGTCTCACCGACACCACATAAAGGGCTTATAAAGTAAATAAATAACAAGTAATGCCACAGTCGGGTGTCTCAGCGACACCACATAAAGGTCTTATAAAGTAAATAAGTAACAAGCGTGCCACAGTCGGGCGTCTCAGTGACACCACATAAAGGGCTTATAAAGTAAATAAGTAACAAGAAATGCCACAGTCGGGCGTCTCAGCGACACCACATAAAGGGCTTATAAACTAAATAATAACAAGCAATGCCACAGTCGGGCGTCTCAGCGACACCACATAAAGGGCTTATAAAGTAAAAATAAATAGCAAGCAATGCCACAGTCGGGCGTCTCAGCGACACCACATAAAGGGCTTATAAAGTAAATAATCACAATGAATATCCAGGAGGTAGAACCATCCCAGGGATACTCAATGATATAATGGGTTAGTCCATAATAATAATAATCATAATCATCACAAGTCACAAGTCACAATCCAAGTTCTGGTTTAACAATTTCTCCTCCGAAGACCGACACTAAGACCAACACTTGACCCATCCCAGACTGTAGTCCTTAACCATGGACACGGCTATTCGAATAGATTTAATCTCTGCAGAGGGTGTACTCTTTACCCACGAGCAACGGATTCCATTAGTCAATCGGGACTAATTCCGTCTATGGCCTTTTAGTTGAAAACACACCTAACTTGCACACACCAGCTTAACTCACCGGTGTCTGGAATCACCCACGACAACTGTCAAGCAAAACTCTAAGTGGGGAGGCTAGAACCTCGCGTAGCATGGTATCAAATTTATATCGCGCGCTCTAAGGGGTGGCCTCCCCTCTCGGTCCCAACCGGAACCACCCATGCCCCGGGACCAGGTGGCCTGCCTACCGGCTACAACCGATATCTTCCACCATAGCCTCTCTGTAAGGTGTGTGCTAGAAAGGGGTTGACGACTTACTGAACCGTACCCTACCTGCGGTAGGGACAAGTGGTAGTACGAGACAAGTATGGGGGTTACTGGAACAAGACTCGATCTATGGTCAACTCAGGAGGTTTATGAATTTCCTGCATGACATGTATAACAAATATATTTCAACCAACAGAATCACCGCTCATTATACCTTACTATGCCATACCGGACATAACGGTCCCGACGGAGACCGGCGACAAGCTCACTCCTACCCAAGGCAGAGGCTTTCCCGGATTCTTTTCCAACATGCATGCAAGGCACATGAGGATGATTACCATCACAAGGATATTCATTTCCAACAGCAAGGAAATCACCAATATGCATCCATGCAAATGATCATATCACATGAAATAACAAGTTCTCCGAGTAAGGTGGTGTTATAAACGTGTCAACTAACACACCAAAAATATTATGCCGGGGTTCAGAATGCTTGCCTTCAAGTTGTGGAGTGGTGAGGTGCATCACCAAAACTTTTGGAAGTTTTCTCCTCTCTCCCAAAACCCTAGTTAAAATATTTCCTAATTAACACACATTTCCAAAACAGCACAAAAAAGTTATCTGAATTTTTTTGAAATAAATCTTAAAATAAACTAGACAATATTTGGGAGAGGTAGGAAAAAGAATCAACTCATATGGAGTTATAATTAAAAAGTTATAGCCAGTCAAAGTTTAGTCAAAATCTGGTTTTAAAATAAAATAGAAAAGAAAACGATTTGCATATAGACGTACACGTCGAAAGCGTACTTTGGATTTATGCTTCCACTTACTCCAGCGTGGATGGCGCGCGTGTCACTGACAGTGGGTCCGCCTGGTGCACTGGTCAGGTTCGACCAGTCCATCTCTCTCTCCTCTTCCTCTGCCCGAACGGAGGCGAGGCAACGACGATCAACGCCTGCGAACAGCGGCTCCCCGTGGGATCCAGAGGGTCGGGATGGATCCGCAAGACCGGGGCGGTCCTCTCGGTGGTCGTTGGGTTGGCGGGGGCGGAGGGAGTCGCCGACGGTGAGCTTAGCGGCGGAGGAAGCTTCGGGGGGAAAGTGGTTTTGGGGCTGCGGTGGTTCCCGATCAAAATCGAGCAGGGGGATGTGTTCACGGGAGGAAGAGAGAGCTTCTGGTGGAGAGAGTGGAGAGGGGGAGGCTCTGGTGGCGCCGGAATGGCCGGGGCAGTGGCGGCGGCTGCAGTCGCCGGAGGTGGGGAAGAAGACCTCCCTGGGTCGATTGGCTGCCACGGAAGAACTAGGGGAGCATGCTGAGGCTACCTCGTGAACGGAACGTGCTCGGGGGCCTCCTTTTATAGTGCAACGAGGTCGGTTTGCAGCGGCCGTGGATAAGTTCGCCGACGGACCGCCTCCCAGTAGCGGCAGGGTACCGTGGCGGCGACGAGAGCTAGAGGACACGCAAGAGGATGAGGCTGAGCTGTTCCAGGGGGAGGTGGCGAGCAGCTAAGGCTTGGGCGGCACCAACCTGGCAGAAATGCGCTGCGGACGCTGGCGTGCTGCCAAGGGATCTGACGGCAGTGCTGCAAGTCACCAGGGCTTCTTGGCGTGTTGCGGTGAGAGGAAGAGTGCGTGGCGGGGCTCTGTGGTGGTGGCAAACCAGGGGCGCGACGCATCGGCTCGGGCGCGGCACGTGCAAAACGCATGCGCTGCTCGCGCCCAGAGCATGCATGGTACGTGCTCGACGAAATGCTAATGCATGCAAGGGGGCTCCAAATTGCAAGAGAGATAGTGGGGTGGGGTTGTAGGCTAGGGAAAATCCATGGGACATGCTGGTTTGATCAAGGAATCAAGTTCACAAAGTAAACAAAACTTCATGCCAAAACTGTCCATGCTCTCAAGGTGTTTGACAAAATGCCAAAGGCACCTAGGCATTTCTTGGAGTGGCCAAAACTTCCAGAGTGGGGTCTCTTTAGATGAAAAGGAGGGTGGTGAGAAACTTGCTAGTGCAAGTTTTGCAGAACTACAATTTTGGACAGAAAGAAAATGGCATTGTTGCAAGCACTTAGAATCATCCAATGGGTCCACTCTCCTGGACTTAAGGGTTTGGCAAGGAGGACTACAAGTAGGAAAAGGAATCATGGATCAAGGAGCAACTAAAAAGGTGGTTGCTGTACAAAACCTCAAGTTGGACCAGAATGGAAAAGAGGATGATTCACTCAATTTTTCCAAAGAACATCACTAGGTTATTGCATAAAGTTGAATACTATGCTACTACTGACATCCCAAAATTTTGGTGGAAGCTTTAAAGAAATAAATAAATAGGTTGTAGTGCAAATCTGCCCACTGGACGAGATTTTCAAATAAGGTGTAGAGCTCAAAATATTCAATGGGCAGAAGATATTTTTGCACAAAAGTGGTTTAAATACTCCATATGACATCTCCAAATTTTGGTGGGATTTTTGAATGAATTTATAAAAGGGTTGCAGTTCAAATGGGACCATAAACCATGGGAAACCATTTTTCAAGAAAATAAGGATCAGGAATAATATTATATAATTAATTCCTCTGATAAAAGAAAATATTTTCTTGAGAGGGTAAACAAGTCCAATATCATAATAGAAAAGTTCTCACTGAAGGAAACAACTCCAAGTTAAAAAGGAAATGTTTCCAAAAAAATCAAAAGGGAGCCTAGAAAATAAAAGTTTTAATTTCCTCGCAAAGTTTTTATTAACAAAACAAGGCTAAAATTTTGGGGTGTCACACCCGTCAGAGTTCCTCAGCATCTACACCATCGCGATGCAAGCTGCTGGAGCCCGTGAAGACAAGGTGCTTGCCAATTACTTCCCGTTGGAACTTAAGCCCAATATCATGTCATGGTTGATGCACTTGCCGGTGGATTCCATTTCTTCTTGGTCGGATTTGTGTCATGAGTTCGTTGGCGCCTTCACCGGGGGCCATCAAGCTCATGGCCAGGCAAGCGATTTGCATATCATCCCCTAGAAGGAAGGTGAAAACCTGCGCATGTACATACAGAGGTTCAGCCGGGTGCAGTACAACTTCCCAGATGTTCATCCCGCTGCCGTGATCAACGCATTCCATCAGAATGGGCGCAACCGCAAGATGCATGAAGAGATGGCGATGAACAAGGTCAAAGATGTGGCCGAACTTTATGTTCTGGCTGATAGGTGTGCTCGAGCTGAAGAGGGGAGGAAGTACCCTGGCGAGGATGCTGGTGCAGAAACCAACTCCATAGACGAAGACACGGCTGCCCCGAAAAAGAAGGGTCGGCGCCGCAACACAAAGCGTAAGGGCAAGTTCGTGCTTGCCGTCGAGGGATCCAACGACACCGGCGTTGCCAAGAAGGCCAAGGCAATGACCTCGGCAAGGAAATTGTCGGGTGTGCCGCTTGCCGGGCCTTGGCGGCTCCCGACAATCAGGAAGCTCTGACAAGCAGTACTGCAAGATCCACCGCACCAAGGGCCACGACCTCCAGAACTGCCGTCAAGTTGAGCTGCTTGCTGAGAAGCAAAAAAGCTGAGTATGAGAGGCGGGACAAGGAGAAGGGTTAGGACGGTGCCAAAGGATCTGGCAAGAAGTGTGGCAGCCAAGGAGGCCGCCGTAGCAAGGATAACCAACAAGAGAGGCCTGCCCGGGGCTGCGACACAAAGCAGGAAGACGGTCATCATGACGAGGACGACAAGTTTGAAGAACACTAGTTTCAAAAAGCTACGGAGGCCATGTGCGTCGACGGTGGTGCCTCGCTGCACACCGCTCACCGCCAGCTCAAGCAGTGGGTGTGTGATATCGCAGTAGCGGACCCATCATTCGACGCTCAGAAGCCACTAAAGTGGTCCAGCATGCCTATCATTTTTGACACCGAGGACCACCCTGATCGCACAACTACGGTCTGGTGTCTACCATTGTTGGTTTCACCAACGATACGCAACCTCAAGGTGACAAAGATGCTAGTTGACGGCGGGGCCGGTTTGAATTTGATCTCTCTTGTTGTGATCAAAAGGCTGCAGATTCCTAATGGAGACATTGAAGAGACGGGCATGTTTCAAGGGGTCAACCCGAGAAGGAGTCAGCCGAAGGACAAGGTCACGCTGCTTGTGACGTTTGGAGGCAAGTTGAACTACAGGATGGAGAGGATTGTCTTCAATGTAGCTGAGATCCCCTTGCCCTACAACGGGATCCTCGCCCGCCTGGCACTAGCCAAGTTCATGGCGGCATCACATTATGCCTACAACACGCTGAAGATGCCTAGGCCGATGACCATCATTGCCATCCCTCTGACAAGAAGGACGCATTGATCTGCGCTGACCAACTCTACCGAGAAGCAGTTGCAGCGACTGCCGCCAAGGCACTTGCTCCTGCCGCCGAAGCCCCAGGAGGGAAGAGGACCAGAAAGACCTCTCGCACCCACTCCGGCAACCGCACCTCTTCGTAGTGCTATGATCCTGTCGTGGACGTGCCAGAGAGCTCCACCGGCAAGAGCAAGAAGTCCAGAGCTGCACCACCAAAGACCAAGAAGGTGTCCATTAAGGAGGATGGCACAGGAGGGAATTCACCATAAGCTCCACCCTCGATAGCAAATAGGAAGGCGCGCTGGTCACTTTCCTGCGGGCGAATGTTGATGTGTTTGCATGGCAAGCATCTGACATCCCCGGCGTTCCCAGGGAGGTGATTGAGCACCATCTTGCTGTCTGTCCTCACGCACTACCCGTCAAGCAATAGGTCAGGAAGTAGGCTTTGGAAAGGCAGGAGTTCATCACAGAAGATATCAGGAAGATTGAAGCGGCAGGCTTGGTGAGAGGAGTACTCCATCCGACATGGTTGGCCAATCCGGTGGTGGTGCGCAAGGCAAATGGGAAGTGGAGGTTGTGTATTGATTACACAGATATCAATAAGGCCTGTCCAAAAACCCTTTCCCTTTGCCACCCATTCACCAGATTGTTGACTCCACGGCCGGGTGTGACTTGTTATCATTCCTCGATGCCTACTCAGGATACCACCAGATTTTCATGACGAGAGAAGATGAAGGGAAGACAACATTCATCACCCCGTGTGGTACGTATTGCTTTTTATGGATGCCTTTCGGGTTGAAGAGTGCTGGCTCAATGTTTGCAAGAGCAGTCCAAATTGGTTTTGAGCCCCAACTACACAGAAATATGGAAGCTTATATGGATGACATAGTGGTCAAAACCAAGGAGAAGGCAACACTTGTACAAGCTTTGGAAGAGATTTTTGCAAATTTGCGCAAGATCAACCTCAAGGTGAACCCTGAGAAGTGTGTCTTTGGTGTTCCGTCTGGCAAACTTCTTGGGTTCTTTGTGTCACAACTTGGGATCGAGGTCAATCAAGACAAGATCAAGGCCATGGGCAAATTCATCTCCAAGTCTGCTGAGCACGCCCTTCCCCTTTTCAAAATCTTGAAAAAGGAGGGCCCAATGGAATGGACCCCAGAGGCCGAAGCAGCGCTGCAGGATTTGAAGAAATACCTGTCCTCCACACCGATACTGGTTGCGCCTAAACCACGAGAGCCGCAGCTGTTGTTTCCAGCGGCAACGAATCAAGTGGTCAACGCCGCGCTAGTGGCGCTTAGGGAGGTCTAAGAAGGGGCAGTGGCAACAGCAGGACTGGCGGATGGCAAGCCAGAGCTGCCCTCGGCAAGGCCTAGTACCGGCAAGGTGAGGCCCCCTGCAGGGTCGGACGGTGGGACAGGGCCTACGCAACCAAATGAAGTGGTGTAGAAGAAGAAGATGATGCAGCACCTGGTTTACTTCAGCTCCCTCTTGCAGGGGGCTAGGTCAAGGTACTCCGGTGTGCAGAAATTGCTCTTCGGGCTCCTTATGGCCTCGAGGAAGCTGCGTCATTATTTCCAAGCGCACGAGATCACCATCGTCACCCCTCCCGTTGCAACGGATACTGCATAACCCGGACGGAACCGGGAGGATTGTGGAATGGGCCTCGGAGCTGTCGAGCTTTGGTTTGAAGTTTGAAAGTACTTCGACGATCCAGAACAGAGTCTTGGCAGAATTCATTGCAGAGTGGACCTCGACACCAGACGAAGAGATCCAGGAGACCACTCTTCCCGGCAAGGAAACAAGTTGCAACTGGATTATGTACTTGGACGAGGCTTTCTCACTGCAAGGCGCCGCTGCTAGTGTGATGCTCGTCGCACCCAGCAGAGAGCACCTCAAGTATGTAATCCAGATGCACTTTCCCAGAGAGATGTCGACGAACAACACTATAGAATACGAGGGGTTGCTTGCCAGTCTCAGGATCGCGGCAGACCTTGGGATCAAGAAGCTCATCATCAGGGGTGATTCACAGCTTGTCGTCAGGCAAGTCAACAAGGATTATCAAAGCCCGTTGATGGAGGCCTACATAGATGAGGTGAGGAAGCTGGAGGAGTGTTTTGACGGTATACAGGTGGAGCTTGTTCCCCGAGTGGAGAACAACATCGTGACTACCTGTCGAAGCGCGCTGCCTTCAAACTACCTGTGGAACCAGGTACTTTTGTGCTTCTGTTAACTCAACCATCCGTTGAACCATCGACAGAGCAGAATAAGCGGAGGAAATTAGGCCTCGGCAAGTACTTTCCGACCGAGCTCCCATGAGCCACTGGCAAAGATGTTGCCATGGACACTGAGCCTGCCATGGGGCAACCAACTTGAACAGGGCGTCAAGCCCTGGCCATAGAGATAACCGCTCCCATGGTAGAGGAAATGCCTTTAGTCCTTGCTGTCGAGCCCTAGGCTCCGGCATGGGCACAACATACCGTTTGATTCCTCCAAACAGGGGAGCTTCCTGAGGAGCAGGAAGAAGTAGAGAAAGTAGCCCGTCGGTCAGCAATGTATCAGTTCGTTGACAATGTTCTGTACAGAAAAAGACCAAACAGAGTGAAATTGAAGTGCATTCCTCGGGAGGAAGGACTGGAGCTGTTGGAAGAGATACATGGAGGCATATGTGGCTCCCACATAGGGTCGATGGCCCCTGCCGGCAAGGCCTTCCGGAAAGGTTTCTTCTGGTCCCTGCCCTCCAGGATGCAACGACACTAGTAACCAAGTGTGAAGCGTGTCAGTTCCATTCAAAGAAGCTACATCAGCCAGCTCAAGCCCTTCAAACAATCCCTCTCTGCTGGCCATTTTTGGTCTGGGGGCTCGACATACTAGGCCCTTTCCCCCATGTTGTCGGGGGCTTTGAGTACTTTTACGTTGCAATCAACAACTTCACAAAGTGGCTGGAGGTGGAAGCAGTGAGGAAGGTGATAGCATAGTCAGCCGTCAAATTCTTCAAAGGGCTAGTCTGCCATTTTGCTATGCCAAACAGAGTCATCACCGACAATCGCACGTAGTTCACAAGCCGCACCTTCAAGCAATACTCCCAAGACCTCGGCAGCAAGGTCTGTTTCGCTTCCGTGGTGCACCCACAGAGCAACGACCAGGCGGAGAGGGCAAATGCTGAAGTACTGTGAGGCCTGAGGACAAAGACTTTTGAAAGGCTGCACCAGAGCGGAAGGCGCTGGATTGATGAGTTGCCGACGGTTCTTTGGTCCATCAGAACGACGCCAAATCGAGCCACCGGCCAGACACCCTTTGCCTGGGTATACGGGGCAGAGGTAGTTCTCCCCACGGAACTCACATACGGGTCACCTCGAGTGCTCGCTTTTGACGAGCTTGAGAAAGAGCGATTGCAGCAAGATGATGCCACACTCCTCGAGGTAGATCATCTTCAGGCGGCTGTGAGAGAAGCACGCTACCAGCAAGCCTTGCGCCGCTACGATAGCCGCAAGGTTCATGCCCGAAGATTTGAGGAAGGTGACCTTATTCTTCGGTGCGTTCAATCGGCCAAGAATTCCAACAAGTTGACGCCAAAGTGGGAAGGCCCTTATCTGGTAATACGAGTCACCAGGCCCGGCGTAGTACGCCTGGAGACCGAAGATGCCATTCCGGTGAGCAACTCCTGGAACATCAAACATCTTCGCAAGTTTTACGCATAAGGAGTGGTTGCCGGGCCCCCCGGCAGACCACCTTTTGTACAAGCCTTGCCGGCAAGGCATGTAACGCTCTGTACAAAGCCAGGCGCAAACCCTGAGCATAAATAAATGAAGCACTGGCGCCCTATGTTATAGCATGCATGCTAGGTTGAGTCTCTCCCTTGGTTAGGGTTGAAAGTGCTTAGCGGCGACTAACCCCTAGCATAGAGGTCGAGTGTGCGTCTCTCTGTTGCTTTTTGTCCTCTTTGGTTCGCAGGGTACATGGACATTTCTGCTGAGCTATTTGGAAGAAAGAGAACAAGCCGGCGGTCCAGTCCCAGCAAACCAAGGTTGCCGGGGGGCTGCAGATTCAGATAAGTCCTTTATCCCTTGTTGTGCATTTCCGTATGGAATTGGGATGTATGAAACCTCATTTTATTCCTAGGCTACAGTGCTCCCCTTTTCCTGTACCCAAGAACTATTCCCTAGGTCAAAACTTGGTTGTAGTCGCGGTGAGAAGGAAGAAAACAAAGGGCCTAACCCTACTTCGCCCCTCCCTCCACCAAGAGCGTGAGTATGGTCGAATGAAGTAAGGGGACGGCAAGGCCTGTTGACGGGCGACAATGTTTATCATAAAAATAACAATGATTCATTCCTTGGCATGGGCTTCGCTCACGCACAGAGAACCCGACAACCACCCTTTTTTCAATAATACGTCCCATATAGGTACAACTCATACGGAATATAAACATGAGAAAGGGGATTACAAGGTTTACATCTGGCAAGTGCCCGTAGGCTTAAAAACTAAAAAGAGATAAGATGCCTGTAATCCCTTTCTTATCCCTCTCCCCAGGAAACAGAACAAGATGACAGGAGGGCAAAAGGAGTGCCTAGGCGAGGTATGAGCAGCAGAAGACACCAAGAGAACATCCCGGTGGCCGTCCGGAAGAGGGCCGGTGATGATGGTGCCGAGAGAAGAGTCCAAAGATGAGGCAGCGGGCCGGCAATATGAGATGAAGTCATCGGTGCCATCGTACTCTGACTTGACGGCCCGCCACCCGCCTTCTTCGTCTTCTCCGGCCTTCCCACGCTAGCCGCCGAAGGAGGCGACCCCGAGAAGTTCAAGGAGCTGGCCCCGCCCCAGCAAATCGCTCTGCCGGGGGAAAGACCAGGTACAGATGATGGTGCTGCCGACGTCGCCCGAGGACGGTGTGTCCGATGCCTAGTTGGACCATCCTCATCGTCCTCCCCACCAGTGTCCTCCTCGTTACTATTGCTCGAGGAGGAGCTTTCATCGTCGGTCGAGCTCTCCGCGCAGCACCCTAACCTGATTCCCGAGCGCCCAAAGACCTTGACGAAGAGCAAATCGCTCTCCACTAATTTGAAGTGGAGAACATGCCCCTTCATCAAGCAGTGGGCATGTGCAAAGGTTTTTCGACCCCGACGGAGGAGCATCACGTGAGAGACGGGGAAGCTTGTGTTCACCCACATGTCTCCATTGCAACACCCCTTCATGTGAAGCCTCAACCTCGGTGGCTGGTCAATCTCCAGCACCCTCGCAAACGCCTCGGGAAGACAAAGGCGGCTGCGCGGCAGCTCGCGCAACTGCAGGATAAACTCCAGTGCCGTGTCCCCCACATGGCCGCTAGATGAAGCAGGAGGAGATGGTGGAGGAGATGGCGACGAAGATGGTGGCAACGTGGGTGTCCCCATTCCGCGCCCACCTCTGCCTCAACCGCCACACAGACCGCGGCCCTGTCCGGCGCCTCCGCCTCGAGCGTGGCCTTCACCTTGGGCGTCCGTCTCTTCCTTAACCACCACTGCTCTCTGGCGAGAGGAAGACCTAGTCGCCTCCACAAAGGGACGGCCACAATCGCGCCCTCTTGCGTTGACAATGGAAGGAAAGAGACGAGATTGGGAGAAGACGGATGAGGGAAGACGCTGTCCCTCTCCTCTTTTTATAGGGAGACAGGGCCGAGCGAGCCTGAAGGCGACTGCCCTAATCAACCAATCCAGCCGCCGAGGGCGCAAGGAGACAGGACCGACCCGCTGCTCCTATTGGCGGTGCCTGGCCTCTCGCCCCTTGCACTAAAGCCCATACCCTCCATGTCCACCGCCTACCCTCCCCGAGGCATGGAGGACACGTGGCAGGCGAGCCAGGATTCAGATGGCAAGTGGAATGGTCGTTTCACGCCCCGTGATCATGGGGTGCAGGTGCCATAATGGCCACTACCCGAGTCCACCTAGTAAATGAGCCGTGCCCCTGCGGCTTCCCTGTTTTTATGGGGAGGACGCGAACCGCCTCTTTACTATGAACCGCGGGGTGACGCAAGCATGCTGCGGTCACCCACGCACGACCCCCACGTCACGCATTCGACACGGGTCGTGGGAAGCGCAACTGGCGATGGAATTACTGCATTAAAACTCTTCCACGCATGCCCGCGCATTGTTCTGGGCCTAGCCCAACAACGCATCGCACTTATGTGTGGCCCAGGCCCGAGGACTCCTGTCGGTGTACAAAAGTGGGAGCCCTGTTTGTACCCCTTTACTTGTGCACGGGCAGTCAGAGCCGCACCTGTGGCCATGCTTAGCGGGGCAGAGGAAGGAAGGAAAAGTACAAGACTACCCAAGCGGCGCTCAAACCAGGGGCGCAAAAGGTAAAGCGACAAGATGGGCTTCCCCCGGCAAGACCCTTGCCGAGGTGGCCTATGCAGCCCCGGCAAGAGCCTTGCCGGGGCAACTTACCCAACGCCAGCAAGGCCACCACCCTTGACCCTGAGAGTTCCGACACCATCGACAACATTGGAACCAAAGCTTGGGAGGGGGCCTGCATAGTGGCACACAGATCTTTGTGAAGACAAAGGGCCTGCGAGGGCTAGATAGGAACCAGAAGACAAAACAATAGCAAGGCTACTTGCCGAGGATGTCAACGAGGCCCCGGCAAGGCTCCTGCCGAAATACCCATGAGGCCCCGGCAAGACTCTTGCCGAGGGCGCTTGCAAGGCCCCGGCAAGACCCTTGTCGGGAATAATAGCAAGACCGCGGCAAGGCTTTGCCACCCGGTCGCCGACCTAGCTCAGCGACCGACCCACCAACTAAGCAAGTACCCATGTGGCAGTACATGGCTCCTAAGCCAACCAGTCAAGCACCTGCATGGTGGCATGCAGATCTTCGTGAAGACCCTGCCACCACACCAGCTCAGCGGCCTGCCAGCTTACATGGCGCTGCACGCCTCGTTTGCCTAAATGCGCGTTGAAGCAAGGCGAAGCGGCGATGGATCGGACGGGCTTCGTTGCCATCCCCGATAAAGCAAGAGGGCACCTAAATAGCGCATTTCATGCGTTTTGTCGTGTGATGTCAGGCGATAAGCTTGTACACTGTATACACTTTTCACCTCCTGTGTGCCACTGTGGCATCCCATTTTATTATAAAAGGAGGCCTGAGTCATACGGAGGAGGGATTCGGATCTTTTGAACAAGCCACGGGCCGTAGCTAGTTCAAGAACTCAAGAACACTCAAATATACACCAAAGCAGGACTAGGGTATTACATATCCTCGCGGCCCGAACCTGGGTAACAATCTTTGTGCTGACTTCTAGACCCGCTCTCTCCACAACCTCGCGTCCGCCGACCTAGTAGGGATTCCAATGATCCCATACATGTCGTTTTGCACCGACACATTGGTAAAGATCCGCGCTTTTACCCTTTCTGCATATGGGGAAATGAGATATCGATGAACCAGCATCAAGTGAGGAAGCTGATAAAATTTGTTAGTAAAATGGGTCAAAAGATGGCAATTAAACTATTTGTTTACACTTTATCCAATACAACCGCGAACTGCAGGATGGTAAGTAAGAACTCTACAGCCTTCTTTTTACTGCCCATAATGAGTTGTGTTAGATGACAATGTCTGAATCTTTTTTCCTTTGCAGTGGTTTACAAAGCAGTTTATTAAAGATTACCTGACAAACTACATGATTGGTGGGCATGCAAAAGTTAAAGTATTTCTACCAGAACACAGTGATTATCTAGATGTTTTCATGAAGACCGTGAAGGATGGGTGGTCGGCCATCACAAGGGGTTGGACTAGAGTTGTGCGTGCCTTCAGCATGGAGGAGGGAACAATATGGGCATTCTGCTTCACCTTGTTCAGCAACCAGAATGTATTTCACCTCTTTCTTTAACATATTTAATAGTACAAGTATACAACTGTGGTGCATCATTTTTTATTTGGTTCTTATGTAATTCTTGATGTGTATCTATGAATCAAATAATGCATTGGTTGTCTGAACCTGATGGATATGAATAAAGCTTTAGCATACATTCAAATTCAAATTCAATTTCAATTTGATATAGTAGATACTAAATTACGGTGAAATTACGCTCTCCAGGTTGTTACGACACACACAGTTGGTAAAACACAAACATTTGCAATATACACCATAATACGAGACGGTTCAGAGAGAGCAAACGTGTGCAAGTGTGCACACAATTGCCGTTTGCAAGTTGTGTGCGATGTCAGACAATATCACAAATGGTGTTGCCTTATGGTACACGATTTGCAACCATGAACTATTTCTGACGAAGTATGCATCGTAAACGTTGCACCACAGAATAGCATGTGTGATGGTTGCCTTATCATACACGATTCAAACCACAAACTGTTTCTGATGAAGTATGCATGATAAATGTTGCAGCACAAAATAGCATGGGCAAGAGTTGTTGTGTACGATGATGTTATGATGGTCCGATGTTTCATAATCCTATTCGACACTCGTACGACGATTAGCTAATCTTCCTAATTAGTTATCGTATATGGTTTGTGAAAAGCGTCTGTGTGTGATTGTATGCTTATCATCCACGTTCTATATAGTGAACCATTTTTATGGGCCACGCATCGTAAACGTAGAACCGCCGAATACCGACTGCGATGGCAATGCGAGCACAAACGAGTAGGAGTACTATACATGCATCTTGGCTCCTGTTGACGCTCAAAAGTGGCACAGTCATAAAATTAGCATAGGCAGCATCAATACTAATTCAAACTTATTATTGGAGGTCACCTATGAATGGATCTCTTTAAGAAGATCGAAATGGATATGAAGATGTTCTATAACGGAGCTCAGATGTAATAGTTATGACAAGTTCGAAGATGCTCATGTTGATACCAGATTAGAGAATGGCATGAAACTCAATTAATACGGCCTATTATGGAAAACGTTCTAACATGAAAGTTGTGCGTCTCATCGAAACGGTGGATTTTGATATACAAATCGTCTTAATCCGAGGTCGTATGCAACCTGTGGAGGCAAAACAAAGTCAGAAACAGAAGTTGCAGAGTCATTTCGGACTGACCGAGTTGATTTGATCGGTGAGACCGAGTTGGTCCGAAAATTAACCACAGAGTTGGCAATGTTGGCTCGGCAGGACAGAACCAAACCAATCGGTGATACCGAGTTGATCCAAAAAATTATAGAAGGATACAGAAAGTTGGCAACATTCACTCGGTCGGACCGAAATGAACCAATCGGTGAGACCGAGTTGGTCCGAGAAATTACCAAAGATTCCTGTCCGAGTTAGGTTAGGGTTTTTGATGTTTTGGACGGAATTTTTAGTCCTTTTTCTTGTACGCGAAGTCCATCCGCCTCATAAATAGATGAGAGGTGACGGCCGATTGAACAACACACAATCACAAAAAACACATCTAATACTTTTTCATCTACATTTTGTCTCTCCCTTGTTCTTGCTCCCTCATTCTTCGTTGGTCTTCGTGTTGGAGAGCTGCGAATACCGAGGCTCTAGGGGCGACTTGACCGACCTAGGGCAGCCCATAGCCACCGCACTCCCCGACGGGGTCCCTCCCGGGAGTGTGGGGTTTCGGGTCCTCAAAAGCTCTCGCCGGTCGACTTGCGAATTGCGCTTCCGGTGAGACTCCTTCGACGTGAGCTACGGTGCATCACCCCTGGCGTCGACGTGTTTGTGTGTGAACACACTTTTTGGCGACTCCGCTGGGGACTAGACCAATCATCATCATCATCCATCATGTCTGGCAACGATAAGATTCCCAGGCCCTCGGAAATCGACACCGATAACATAATCAATCCCAATTTTGAGGAGTTATCGGAGGAACATCGCCAAGCTTATGATGAGTACAAGAAGGAGCGTGAAGAGAAGGAGATGCAGGAGTTCCTTGCTAAGTTCAAAAAGGATCGTCAAGGCAATATCACTCCGGTTGGAGAAATCAAGTTTCCTCCTCTTCATGATGAACAGGTTAAACCCTTTGTAAGTAATACCTTCTCTCCTGAGGTTTGGGTTGAAATTGATAGTCACGTTACTGATAGCAATAATCTTTTATACCAAATTTTCTTGGAAAATAGTAATGCTAAAAATAGTGTGCCTCAATCATCTAGTGGTAATGTTGGTGGGCCTGCTACCGCAGAAATCCCTAGTCCATCTTTACCTATTTCATCGGCGCCTCCCGTGCCGATGAATTTTATCCTACCCCAGCAAATCAAATTGTTGCTGCACCCATTAATCCTATCATGAGTATGCCAAGTTCGGTGGTGACGCCGAACCAAACCCTACCTACAAGAGCAAACACTGTTAGATCACTGCCGAATTACAATTCGGCATG
The DNA here is from genome assembly GCF_018294505.1 of Triticum aestivum. Lineage (NCBI taxonomy): Eukaryota > Viridiplantae > Streptophyta > Magnoliopsida > Poales > Poaceae > Triticum > Triticum aestivum. The sequence goes on from NC_057810.1 coordinate 365,835,850, forward strand.
CATTCCACAATTCACACCTGCAACTACTAACCCTACTCCTCCTATGCTACTGCCACAAGCTTCATCGTCCACTGTGGATGATGGTCTAGCTAATCTTAGAGAGGAGATGGCTAAGATGCTCCGAGAGAATTTTGGAGTTGAGTTACCAAGGAACCGTATTTACCAAAAGCCATATCCAGAATACTTTGATGCAATTCAATGCCCTCCGGGATATAAAATTCCAGATTTTGTTAAGTTTAATGGAGAGGGCACAAAAACCACCTGGGAGCATGTTAGTCAGTACTTGGCACAATTAGGTGAGGCAAGTTCACGAGATGAGTGGAGAGTACGTTATTTTCCTTTATCTTTAACCGGTACTGCTTTCTCGTGGTTTTCTGCGTTACCACCCGGTTCTATTACTACATGGTTTCACTTGGAACAAAAGTTTCATGATCATTTTTATAGTGGTGATAATGAGCTTAAGTTGTCACATCTTACATCGGTTAGACAAAAGCATGATGAATCGGTCTCCGATTACGTCAAGAGATTTAGAGAGACAAAAACCGGTGCTATAGTTTGGTGATAACCGAGAGGGATTTGGCTGATCTTGTGCTTAGTGGTTTGAGAACTCACATTAGAGAAAGGCTAGAAGGACATGAGTTTTTAAATATCAACCAAGTCTTGCAAAGGGCTTTGGCTCAAGAAAGCCGAAGCAAAGATCTTAAAGAGGTGCATAGATATAAAACTGATCGTCCTAAGATGAATATGGTTGAGTATGATAGTGACCACTCGGACGATGAGGGTGATAGTTATGCTGCTGAATTTGTTTGGCCATCTAAGGCCAAACCATTTACTTGCAATGATTTAAAGCCGATTCATAAGAATCGTGATGAAGAGATGAAATTTAGCTTCAGCATTGCTAAGTGTGATAGAATATTTGATGCTTTATTGCAAGCGAAGATTATTAGAATATCTCATACTTTACCGCCGTTTGAAGAGCTGAAACGGCGTGCTTATTGCAAGTATCATAATTCTTTTTCTCATGCTACTAATGATTGTAATGTTTTTCGATGACAGATACAATCGGCCATTAATGACGGACGATTGAATTTTTCTGAGATGCAAGTTGATAAGCAGCCTTTCCCAATGAACACCATGGATTTGGAGGGGAAGAAGATGTTAATTCGGCCCAGCATAGCCGAATCAGCTAATAAGAATAATATTGTCATTGGTGAGCCCAGGAAAAATAAGGAGAGCGACAAGGTCTTGGGGAGACAAGTTGTGCTTGACAAGCAACCCGATGGCAAGGAGATAATCAAGATCACCATCAAAAATCCTACACTCGGGGGCAACCACAAGTGCAAGAGAACACTCATGTCAAATTTGTTAAGCCCAAGAGTCCAGAGGTTGGCAAGTGGAAGACGAATGAAGCTAAAGTGCAGCACAAGAAAATTAAGCCAACTTTTGATATCTTGTTGTCAAAGTATGTGAATCAAGCGGCCGGTTCTAGCTCCAATCGTTCATCAAATTTGAAGTGCTCAAGGTCACCTCCTCGGGAAGAATTTCAGCATCATGCAAGGCCATATGGGTCATGGGCACCAGGACCATGGATGGCGCCATGCCCCTATGTGCCATACTACATGGGAGACTTCAATGGAGGATGGGGGCAGCCCCCAATGGCCCCTTATGCTTTTCATTCGGGTTGGGCAGAACCAAGGAGGCCCGTTCATGCAAGGCTTTCTTATCCCACACGAGGCCGTTTGAACAATGGTGTCAATCGGCCAATGCAAGATAATCAAAAAAGGGTCAAGCAGGCAAGTGTGGCGTGCCAAATCACCAAGTGCTGAAATTTCAGAGCCTAGCAAGCAAAAGGAGAAGAGTACTAGTGGTGAAACTATTATGATAGGCACTAAAGAATTAATAATCAAAGAGCTGATTATTGTTGATAATCCGGCTGATTCTAATAAAGATGTAGCTGCGGTCCAGCAAGGCCCCATGGCTAATGATCATGAAGCTAGCACAAGCAAGGCCAAGTCGAGGGATCCAAAATATAGTCAGCCTAAGTGGTGTCCTTCCGGTCTGACCAAGGCGCAAAAAAGGAGATTGCAGCGCATGAGGAGTCATGAGAAGGAGGAACAAGAAGCAGAAAAGCTAAGGGATAAATTATTCAATGAAAGCCGTCCCATGGTAACCCCAAAACAAGTGTGGAGGCCAAAGCAAAAGGAAAACATAGCAGCTTCTGCATTGATCATAGCAACACCTACACCACCAACGGAGGACGATGCGGCTACTATGACATCGTCCACTTTGCCTACTACTTCCTCTTCCCTTGGAGATATTTCGGAGTCAGTGGACATGTTTGCGGAAGGAGATGAAATGCTCGATTATGAGTCTACACCGGTTCATGAAGGTATGGATATTAATATGGTGTATTACTTACCCGCTGAATTTCGTGCTATAGATGAAGAAGGGGAAGTAGCTCAGCTAGATTTTGGTCCTAAAAATGCTATATTCGAGAAGCCAAAAGAACCGGTGATGCACTTGAAGCCATTGTTCCTTAAAGGTCATATTAATGGATCACCGGTTGCTAGAATGCTTGTCGATGGTGGTGCTGTGGTGAATCTTATGCCATATTCGGTCTTCAAAAAATTGGGGCTGCGTGATGAAGAGTTAATAAAGACCAACATGGTGCTTAATGGATTTGAAGGCAAAGAGAAAACTGAAGCCAAAGGTGTAATGTATGTGGAGCTTACGGTGGGAAGCAAAACTTTGGCTACCGCATTCTTTGTCGCTGAGGTGCAAGGTAACTACAATGTGATATTAGGCCGCGATTGGGTTCATGCAAACCAATGCGTGCCATCTACTATGCACCAGTTTTTAATTCAATGGGTTGATGATGAAGTAGAAGTCATTCATCCGGATAATTCGGCTTGTGTTGCTTTGGCCGATGCATCGGTGGATTGGCAACATCCCAATGCTACTTGCTTGACGGGGCGCGACTTGTCAGAATTTGATTTTCTTAGCGCCACAAAAAGTGGTTTCGTGCCTGTTTCTTTAAAGCCGGTTGGCGATAATCGGCTCCAAGGTATGATGTATTTAAATGGATCCTAACTCAGAGTGGTTACAAAAGAGTCTTGTAGAATATCGGTCCAATGAGAACGATATGTATGAGTCCATAGAAGAGTTAGATGATATGGATAAATTAGGACAAGGTTTTACATCGGCTGATCCATTAGAAGAGATAGATATAGGAGATGGTTCAATTCCTAGGCCGACATTTGTAAACAAAAATTTAAGAGCCGATCATAAAGCTAAGTTGATCGAGCTATTGAAAGAATATGTTTGTTGCTTTGCATGGGAATATCATGAGATGCCAGGTTTAAGCCGAGAGCTAGTGGAGCATCGTTTACCTATAAAGGCCGGTTTTAGACCATACAAGCAATCGGCCAGAAAGTTTAATCCAAAAACGTATGACCGGATCAAGGAAGAGATCGGTCGTTTGCTTAAAGCTAATTTTATTAGACCTTGCAGGTATGCCGAGTGGATTTCTAACATTGTACCAGTAGAGAAGAAAGGCTCCGGCAAGTTGAGGGTGTGCATTGATTTCAGAGATTTGAATAGAGCTACACCTAAAGATGAGTATCCTATGCCAATAGCCGATATGCTTATTAATGATGCTTCTGGACATAAGATCATTAGCTTTCTTGATGGTAATGCGGGGTATAACCAGATTTTTATGGCCGAAGAAGACATGTCCAAAACGGCTTTTCGGTGTCCCGGTTTCCTTGGTTTATTTGAGTGGACAGTGATGACCTTTGGATTAAAAATGCCGGTGCCACGTATCAAAGGGCTATGAATTTAATTTTCCATGATTTGCTTGGTGTCATACTTGAGGTTTATATTGATGATATTGTTGTCAAATCGGATGCTTTTGAATCTCATCTTGCCGATTTGTGCTTAGCTTTTGAGAGAATGAAAAAATATGGACTAAAGATGAATCCTTTGAAGTGCGCTTTTGGTGTATCGGCTGGAAAGTTTTTGGGTTTCATTATTCATCAAGATGGCATAGAGATTGATCCCAAAAAGATAGAAGCTATACAAAAGGTGGAGGCTCCAACATGCAAGAGAGATATGCAAAAGTTCCTTGGCAAAGTCAATTATTTAAGGAGATTCATAGCCAACTTGTCAGGGAAGGTTGATGCATTCACTCCCATCCTTCGGTTAAAGGATGATGCCAATTTTACTTGGGGGGCAAGAAGCATTTGATATGATAAAAAGTTATTTGTGCACTCCTCCGGTGTTGAAAGCTCCCAAACATAGAGAGCCCTTTAAGCTTTATATTGCGGCGGAGGAAGGTGTTATTGGTGCTGTTTTGACTCAAGAGACCGAAGGAAAGGAGCATGCTATTACTTATTTGAGCCGACGCTTATTGGACGCCGAGACAAGGTATACATTTATTGAGAAATTATGTTTATGCTTATATTATGCTTGTACAAAATTGAGACATTATTAGTGCCTAGTACTTGCATTATAGCTTGTCAAACCGATGTCATCAAGTACATGTTGCATAGGCCAATTCTTAGTGGTAGAATTGGCAAGTGGGCTTATGCTTTAATTGAATATGATTTGGCTTATGAATCTCTGAAATCCATGAAAGGCCAAATCATTGCTAATTTTATTGTTGAGCATCGGATTGATGACAAGCATGATATTGATATAAACCTTGTCTCGTTAGTACCATGGAGATTATATTTTGATGGTTCAGTTTGTAGCAATGGCCAAGGTGTGGGTATTGTTTATATATCTCCTCATGGTGCTGTTTTTGAAGCCTCATGCCGCTTAGAATATTTTGCACAAATAATCAAGCTGAATATGAAGCATTGTTATTCGGCTTAGAAATGTTGCTTGCCATAGGTGCTACACATATTGAGGCTTTTGGTGATTCGTTATTAGTAGTGCAACAAATATCCAAAGTCTTTCAATGTTTTGACGAATCACTTAATGTTTATCTTGATAAATGTCTAGATATAATTTCTACTTTGGATTATTTTAGCATTGCTCATATATCTAGACATGACAATTGGAGAGCAAATGAGTTGGCACAACAAGCATCCGACTATCATGTTGATCATGGCATGTTTCATATTTCTCAAAGGCCGATGTCTAGTCTTGCCAACATAGGGGAGGTCGAACCGAAGCCCACCGTTTCGGCCACTAATGAAATATTTAATGCAGGAGAAAATCAAGACTGGAGGAAACCCATAATTGATTATTTGTGTGATCCTAGTAAGAGGGTGGACAGGACTGTTCGGCGTATGGCTTTCAAATACACAATGAGAGATGATGGTCTCTATCGCCGAACGGTTGATGATGTTCTTTTAAAGTGCTTGGACGAGGACCAAGCGAGAGTTGCTATGGGAGAGGTCCATGAAGGTATTTGTGGCACTCATCAGTCGGCTCCCAAGATGAAATGGTTATTACGACATGCTGGGTTTTATTGGCCGACAATGGTTAACGATTGCTCCCGGTATTATAAAGGATGTGAAGCTTGTCAAAAGTTTGGTGATATTCAGTTGGCTCCTGCTGCTATGTTACATCCTATTATCAAGCCGTGGCCTTTTAGAGGTTGGGTACTAGACTTTATTGGTGAGATTCATCCTTCTTCTTCAAAGGGGCATCGGTTCATGTTGGTGGCGACTGATTATTTCACTAAATGGTCTGAAGGTATACCACTCAAAAATATGACTCATACAGAGGTAATTCAATTCATAACTGAGCGCATTATTCATAGATTCGGCATTCCTCAAACATTAACTACAGACCAAGGTTCATCCTTTATGTCACATCAAGTTAGAGAATTTGCCAAACCATATAAGATAAAGTTGCTCAATTCCTCTCCATATTATGCCCAAGCCAATGGACAAGCTGAGTCTAGCAATAAAATATTAATCAAGCTCAGCAAGAAGAAGATTGAGGATAATCCAAGGAGATGGCATGAGCTATTGTCTGAAGCTTTGTGGGTACACAGAATCTCAAGGCATGGTGCTACAAAGGTAACTCCATATGAGCTCGTATATGGTCAAGAGGCCGTTTTACCAGTGGAAGTGAATTTGAATGCTTTGAGAATAGCCAAACAAAATAATTTATAGGCGATGGACTTTTATAACTTGATGATTGACAATATTGATGAAGTCGCTGATAATCGTTTGGCTGCTTTGAGAGAGATAAGTTGAGGGTGGCAAGAGCTTACAATAAAAAGGTCAAGTTGAAGACTTTTCAAGTTGGTGATCTCGTGTGGAAGGTGATTCTACCAATTGGTTCGAAAGATAGAAAATTCGGGAAGTGGTCTTCAAGTTGGGAAGGTCCTTTTAGGATTACAAGAGTTGTTCCTGGAAATTCATATTTGGTAGAATCCATACAAGGGACATTGTTACCTCGAGCTCTCAATGGAAAATATTTAAAGAAATACCACCCAAGTGTGTGGCAAGAAGCCTATATAGGCAACGGCCGATAAATAATTATTGCCCTTAGCATTAAACATGGCCGATATATACTTATCATCCTCAAAACATATAAATGGCCGATGGAGTGTTGACATCGTCCTTAGAACAAACTTCGTACAAGTTATTTTTCGGCGCGCTAGCTATGCCGAAAAATAGGGGGGCATGTGTTGACGCTCAAAAGTGGCACAGTCATAAAATTAGCATATGCTGCATCAAGACTAATTCAAAGTTATTACTGGAGGTCACCTCGGAATGGATCTCTTTAAGAAGATCAAAATGGATATGAAGATGGTCTATAACGGAGCTCAGATGTAATAGTTATGACAAGTTCGGAGATGCTCATGTTGATACCAGATTAAAGAATGGCATGAAACTCAACTAAGACGGCCTCTGATGGAAAACTTTCCAGCATGAAAGTTGAGCGTCTCGTCGAAACGGTGGATTTTGATATACAAATCGTCTTAATCCGAGGTCGTATGCAACCTGTGGAGGCAAAACAAGGTCAGAAACAGAAGCTGCAGAGTCATTTCGGACCGACCGAGTTGATTTGATCGGTGAGACCGAGTTGGTCCGAAAATTTACCAGAGAGTTGGCAATGTTGGCTCGGTAGGACTGAAGCAAAACAATCGGTGAGACCGAGTTGATCTGAAAAATTACAGAAGGATACAGAAAGTTGGCAACGTTCACTCGGTGGGACCGAAATGAACCAATCGGTGAGAGCGAGTTGGTCCGAGAAATTACCAAAGATTCCTGTCCGAGTTAGGTTAGGGTTTTTGATGTTTTGGACGGAATTTTTAGTCCTTTTCTTGTACGGGAAGTCCATCCGCCTCATAAATAGATGAGAGGTGACGGCCGATTGAACAACACACAATCGCAAAAAACACATCTAATACTTTTTCATCTACGTTTTGTCTCTCCCTTGTTCTTGCTCCCTCGTTCTTCTTTGTTCTTCATGTTGGAGAGCTGCGAATACCGAGGCTCTAGGGGCGACTTGACCGACCTAGGGCAGCCCATAGCCGCCGCACTCCCCGACGAGGTCCCTCCCGGGAGTGTGGGGTTTCGTGTCCTCAAAAGCTCTCGCCGGTCGACATGCGAATCGCGCTTCCGGTGAGACTCCTTCGACGTTAGCTACGGTGCATCACCCCCGGCGTCGAGGGTACACGTGACGTGTTCATGTGCGAACAGCTCCCTATCCCCGACGGTTTCTGGGTGGTGTAGGATGGACCCCCCTATTGCGCACACTCACTTGGCGACGGTTCCAAATTTTGCCACGGAAAGGGCTTAAAAACCATTTTGTCGGGGGAAACTGATCCATGAACACCTATGGGGCCGGCGGACCGAGCCCCTTTCGGTTCGGCGGGGGGGCGGAGATCGCACGATGAGCGGATCGAGGCGAAGCACATGAGTAGTTTACCCAGCTTCGGAGCTCTCCGGAGAGATAATACTCCTACTGCTGCTTGTCTGATTGTATTGACTTCTTGCTCGGGAGCGCTGAGTGCTACAGTACACACGAGCTGCTAACGAGACCGAGCGTGAGTGTTTTCTGCCTTCCGAACCCCCCCCCCACGTTGTGCATGGGCCTCCTTTTATATGCTCAAGGGGTCACCGATAGGTGGCAACGCAGACAAGGGTAAAAATGGAAAAGGAGTTGCGGTTGGTACAACTACCTGTACAGTGTATCCTACCTAACCCTGACGGCAGGGGACAAAGGCATTAAATGCCCGTCTGTGTCGCCCAAATAGTGCAAAAAGGACCGTCAGGGGCGCCACCGCTCGCCATGATGGCAGTCTTGTCAGCGTCGCTGGCCACCGCGCACCGCTGGCTGCACAACCTCTTGCCACGCGCGCCTGGAAAGGCACGAGGACGACACGTTGGTGGATGTGCTGGAGCGTGGATATAGGGTGGTAGTTTGCCGCGGCAAGCGCCTTGCCGCGGTCATTGTCTTGTCGCGTACGGAAGCTTGTCGCTTGCCGGGCCTTGTCGGGACACATGGCGCGTCGCGGCAAGTTCCTTGAGATGCCTTGGTTGGCCTTCCCGGCAAGCTCCTCTTGCCGGGGCCTTGTCTCCTTGACTTGAATACTTTGTTCTTGAATGGCTCCAAAGGAACCCCGGAGGACCTTGGCGGTCACCCGACAAGCCTTGCTGCGGGGCGCTGCAACTGCACGTGCACAAGTTCGGGATACTAGGGTACCCCTACTCTAGTACACCGACAGGAGCCCCCGGGCCTGGGCCACACACGGTGCCGAGCGCTGTTGGGCCAGGCCCAAAACAGGGCACGGGCACACGCGGCCTGGGTTACGCCATATCTCACTCTGTATCCACCGTGCCTCCCCGAACAGCACATGTTGAATGCAGCGTTGTGGGAGAGATCGTGGGTGGTTTCTTTATTCGGAATAACGGAACGCCCGCCCCCTCCCTCTTTATAAGCAGGGGAAACAGGGGCAGTTCGCTCATCGCGCCGGTTGCTACTCCAATCAAAGAAATCTCCGCTGCTCCCCCCTTCTTCCCAAGGCTGAAAGAGAGCAGCGCTCCGCCCCCCATCGCCACCAGCATCATCAACGCCGTCGATCTCCCCCACCACCTCCGCCATGGCTCCGAAAGCCGACAAGGGGAAGGGCATGAGATCGGTCGAGGCGCAGTGGCTCGCGGCGCTGCGAAAGGAGCGGGCCATCTTCCCCCCTCAGCTTGCCGCGAAGGAGCTGAGGGAGTAATACTACGTCTTCTGGTCGACAGAGACGCGAGCGCATCCGCGCACGAAGGTACTCTCGACTGCCGCTTCGGAACTGGCTCCAAACGGATACCCCTTCTTCGCGCTGTTCTTCTACTGCGGGCTCTGCCCGCCCTTCTCTGAATTTTTCTGTGACATCATGAACACCTACGGGTTCCGCCTCCTTGACTTCACCCCCAACACCGTTCTAACCATGGCAGTTTTCACACATCTCTGCGAAAACTTTGTCGGAGTCCATCCAAACGTAGCTCTTTTTCGCCACTTCTTTATGCCCTGAGTCGAGAGAGGAGAGCCTTTGGCCGGCGGAATCGCCTGGATCTCGAGAGTCGGCAAGAAGGAAGCTTATCTGGAGGGAGAGCTCCGCAGCAAGTGGGAGGAATGGAGAGCAGAGTGGTGCTGGATTGTCGAGGAGAACCCGCAGCCATTTACCGCCGTGCGACAAGCCCCAATAGCGCGCGGCAGTGATTGGAGCAACGTGGCCTGGGAAGACGTTGGCGTAGATTTTCTTTGCCGCTGCATCGCCCCCCTGCAGGAGACGAGGAGACCCGCCTGGGAGTTCCAAAACTCGGCGGATATCATGAGGCTGCGCCCGGGCCTTAACTTCAACTTCACCGTCCTGGAGCTGGACGCAATGCTCCTGGAGCTGTTCAAGCGCGATCCTCAATATCCATTCATGTTGCCAAGGGGTGTCGTTCCGTTGTGCAACAACTCCTCGCTCGACCGCATCCGTGCAATGATGCCGCTGTCCGATTCGCACGGAATCGTCCCAACCTGGCAAGAGCCTGCGAACGATGTCGTGCGGGATTTCTTTGACGGCTTGGTAGAAGTGCCGGTCCGCGCTGATGAACAGAAGAGCCTTACTCGCGACACCACTGATGCGGAAATGCAGCACATCACCACTAGGCTGGAAGAGGCGGCGGCAAGAGCTGCCGCGGGCGAGTTCGGGTTCACCGTGGAGGAGGCAGAGGCAGCAGAGGCGGCAAGCCTTGCCGAGCGCGAGGAGTTTGCCGGCGAGGAAGAGCTTATCGGGCCCGAAGATGAGTCGAGCGAGCCCGGCGAGGGAGAGCTTGTCAGGCCCGAACCTTCAGACAGCTTGCCGCAAGAGGAGCCCCCAGCTGCACTAAGAAGGCGTCCCTGCAAGGCCGGGGACGTAGCGGGGCGGCAAACGAGTCAACAGCCGCCGTGCCGCGCGACACGCTCTATCGCGGCAAGCTCTGTTGCCGCGGGAGCGCCTCACGCCGCTGCGGCAACTGGCGCGGGGTGTTCCCGGTCCACCGCTACTGCCCCTGCCAAGCGGGCAAGGGAACCTACTCCTCCGCCTCGTCGCACCGGAGGCGAGCCGGACTTCGATCTCTCCGCGCTCAGCTCCGACGAGGAAGAAGAAGAGTAAGATTCTTCGTTGTTCTTTTAGTTCTTCAATTTTTGTTGTTTTGTCTTGTATCTGATTTGCTTTACTTTGAACTCGTTCTTTTTCAGGACTCTGGCCCAGAGAGCGGCGAAGAGAGCCAAGGTCCCGGTGATTGTCATCGAGGACGACCCCACCGCAACGGCAGAGGGCATGTCCGAGACCACCTTGTCGGACCCGGCAACCATTCCTCAAAGCAGCCCCCAGCGCAGCCCCCCACGTAAGTATATGGTTTACTTCATGCTGTCAGGCGCGCATGGGTGCTCTCTCTTTGCTGATATCTGACTGTTGGTTTGTGTAGGAGCAGAGCAGCCTCACCAGGAGTGCCCGGAACCCGCTCCTGAAATGCCTTCTGCTTCGACTACACCGCCAAGGGAGGGTTCCCCGGCAAGGGAGCGTTCTCTGGCAAGGGTGAACTCTCCGGTAAGGGACAGTTCTCCGGCAAGGGACAACACCAGTGATCCTCCGGTGGTTGAGACCACGACTGCAGATCCTAGTACAGGTAATCCTTTTACTTGAAAACTTCCCTTGGGTTCTTCTTCTTCTGATTTTCTTTTTGGATATTTGCTTGACTTTTCTCCTTTTTTCGTTCGTCAGATCCATCTGCCATGGAGCCGATGGAAACAAGCCGGTGCTGATGATCCTGCCGGCGAAGAGGCCACCAAAGTTTCCGCCGCAGAAGCTGGCGAGGGATCCGGCGATCGCACTGACAGCCCCGAGGCTGCAGGAGCGTCAGGCGCTACGCCGACCGCTGATCCCTCCGCCGCTGCTGCAGCGCCAGGCTCCAAAGAGCCCCAGCCCGGCGCCTACTTGAAGGCCGGCAACGGCATTTTCATCAAGCTCCCCTGGGCGTCAAGCTCCAGGGCGCCGGTCAAAGGAGAGATCTTGGACGGAGAGGTGCTCGCCTTCGCTGGGCTGACGCTGGTCGACGCGCCAAGCAGCAGCAGCGACGAGCCTGAGGAGGAGCGGCTGCTGCGGAAGCTGCTGTCGCTCTACTGCGCCCGACAAGCCAAGATGGCATCCCGAGAAGCACTTGTCGCGAAGGCGGGAGAGGACATCGAGAAGCGCGCGGAGGAGCTCTGGGGTCTCAGGCAGGAAGCCCTCCGGTCCCTGGCGGAGGAGCGGGAGCAACTTCTCAAGGAGCGTAAAGCCTTCCTCCTCGCGAAGGCTGAAGTTGAAGAGCAACAGCGGCTCGCTGCCAAGAAGCTGTCTGCGCAGGAAGGTGAGTTGGTGCAGCGGAAGGTGAACCTTAACAGCCACGAGGAGGAGCTTGCCGCGCGCGAGCAAGCAATTGGCGGGGCTCTCAAGGAGGCAAGGGATGCTGCCGCAGCTGCCGAGGCCGCCAAGAAGGAGCTGGAGACGAAGGTGGCGCAGCTGGAAGCCGATCTCAGGGCGAGCGGCGAGGAGCTTGCCGCGCTCAAGCGTGAGCGCGAGAAGGACGCTGCCACTCATGGTGAGCTGTAGGGTCTTCTCGCTGAGAGGAGCAAGGAGCTCAGCACCGCCAAGGATTCCAATGCAGATCTCGAGCCGAAGCTGGCTACTTTGACTCAGACGCTGGACGGTGCCAGGGAGCGGGAGGTGGCCTTGTCGGAGAAGATCAAGGACGACGAGGCGCTGCTGGCGAGTGCTGCTGCCGCCCAGGATACTTTTAGGGAGACTGTGGAGCACTGGACCGAGGGTCTCGTGAATGTTGCCGCAGCCATCGACGGGGAGCTGGCGCAACTGGGGATGGAGGATCTCGGGTATCCTTCCGATGAGCACCTCCAACCCAGCACCAACCTCAGCCTGTTCTTCAAGGGCGTGGCGACGGCCCTCCAGCGACTCCGGGAGAAGATCCCAAAGCAGCTGGCCGACGTGTCGCGCAAGATCTGTGCAGGAGCTCTTCAGAAGGTGCTGGTGAAGGTGGCCTTCCGCAAGCCAAGCCTCAACCTCACCAACATCCTCAAGTCCTTGCAGCCGGATGCTGATCTGGAAGCGCTCAAGGCCCTTGTCGCACCCATTGTGGACAAGGTGAGCGGGATAAAGAGGGTTGAGGGCGATCGCGTAGATTAGACCGCCCGTTTTCTCTTTTTCTTGTCGCTGCTGGTCATGTTATGAGAACAATCTGTTAGAGCTGCGACAAGCTATCTTGTAATATAACTCTATTTTGGGGGAGATTGCTATGTTATTTCCTTTACTTGATTCCTTCCTTTGTATGTTTTAGCCCTTCGCTTTTAGGGAACTTGTCGGCGCAGGCACCTGGGCCGCGAGTGCTGAGTGCGGGACGTCAGCAGCCTGCTGGCGGTGCCGCTTCCGACAAGAAACCTTGTCGCAACTAGTCGCAGCTCACTTACGTTGTTGAACAGACTCGAAACAAAGTAAGGGCGCAACTAGCTACGATTTGGTTCCTCCGCGCACAGGTTTTCCATACAATGCACGGTCATTTGAGGAAGATAACTTTAAAAATTTAAAAACTGATTGCTCAAACTTTGGCAACTTAGCTTTTCTGTCGCTTGCTTTCCGGTAAGGTGAAACTTCCTTGAACGATGCCTGATCCACACCATTATCTTCTCCTTTCCCCCCGGCAAACTTGTGGGCGAGGGAACCTTCTTTTCCTTTTTGAGAGAAAGAAAGAAGAGAAAATAAAGATATGGAGCCTTACGGCTCGTTATTGCTTACCGGGGGTAGGTGCTGCACAAAGTGTCAGATAACGCATGCAAAGTAAAAAAGCATGAAATTGACAAGATGTGCGGGGCACATGAGCTTTACTTATGCACGGGGTCTGCGCCCGGCTTCGTACAAAGGATTACATGCAACATCAGCAAGACTTGTACAAAAGGTGGTTGCCGGAACAGGTTCCGGCAACCGCGCCTTAAGGGTAAAACTTACGAAGATGCTCAATGTTCCAGGAGTTGCTCACCGGAGAGCCATCTTCGGTCTCAAGACGGACAGTGCCAGGCCTAGTGACTCGCTTCACCCGGTAAGGGCCTTCCCATTTCGGTGTTAACTTGTTGGAATTCTTGGCGGACTGAACGCGCCGAAGAACAAGGTCGCCTTCCTCGAAACTTCTGGCATTAACTTTGCGGCTATGGTAGCGGTGCAAAGCTTGCTGGTATCGAGCAGCTCGTACAGCATCCTGAAGACGGTCTTCCTCAAGGAGTAGCGCGTCATCTTGTGGCAGCTGCTCTTGCTCAAGCTCATCATAAGCGAGCACTCGAAGTGACCCGTATATGAGTTCCATGGGGAGAACTGCCTCCGCTCCATAGACTAGAGCGAAAGGTGTCTGGCGAGTGGCTCGATTTGGCGTCGTCCTGATCGACCAAAGAACCACCGGCAGCTCCTCAATCCAGTTCTTTCCGCACTTGTGCAGCCTGTCGAAATTTCTGGTCTTGAGCCCGCGCAGCACTTCAGCATTCGCCCTCTCCGCTTGACCGTTGCTTCTTGGATGAGCAACAGAAGCGAAGCGGACCTTGGCGCCAAGATCTTGGACGTACTGCATGAAGGTGCGGCTCGTGAATTGCGTGCCGTTGTCGGTGGTGATCCTGTTAGGGATCCCGAAACGGCAAGCAATTGACCTGAAGAACTTGACTGCTGACTGTGTTGTCACCTTCCTCACTGGTTCCACTTCCGGCCACTTTGTGAACTTGTCGATTGTAACGTACAAGTACTCAAAGCCCCCGACAGCTCGGGGAAAGGGGCCGAGGATGTCGAGCCCCCAGACCGAAAATGGCCAGGATAAAGGGATCGTCTGGAGAGCTTGAGCTGGCTGGTGTATCTGCTTGGAATGGAACTGGCACGCTTCACACTTGGTTACTTGTGCAGTCGCATCCTGGATGGCTGTCGGCCAAAAGAAACCTTGCCGAAACGCTTTGCCGGCAAGTGCTCTTGCGCCAATGTGGTGACCACATATGCCTCCATATATCTCTGCCAACAGCTCTTGTCCGTCTGCCCGGCAAATACACTTCAATTTCACGCCGTTGAGGCTTCTTCGGTACAGTGTGTTGTCGACAAACTGGTACATACTTGACTGCCCGGCTACTCTTTCCGCTTCTTCCTACTCTTTGGGAAGTTCTCCTGTCTGAAGGAAATGGACAATCTGCTGTGCCCATGCTGGAGCTCGCGGCTCGACAACAAGGACTAAAGTCACATCTGCTGCTGCGGGAACATCCGCTTCTACGGCGAAAACCTGCGGCTCAGCCGGAGCTTGACGTTCCCCGGCAAGCTTGCCGGGAAAAAACTTGTCGGGAGCGTCTGCTTCAACGGAACAAACCCTAGGGCTTGCCGGAGCAGACTGCTCCTCAGCACCCTTGGTGTTGATTTTGATGACCTTCTTGGCGGCGGCTTCGGGGAGCTCTGCCGGAAAACAGTCACCAGAAATCAACTTCCTCTTCTTGCCCTGTACAATTGATGGCGTTACGGATGGTTGAGTCAGCTTGAGCACAAAGATCCCTGGTTCCACAGGTAACTTAAGCGCGGCGCACTTTGACAGACCATCGGCAACGTCTTTCTGAGCTCTTGGAACATGTTCCATCTGTAGGCCGTCAAAGTGCTCCTCTAGATTTCTCACTTCATCAACGTAAGCTTCCATCAACGGACTCTGATAATTCTTGTTTACTTGGCGAACGACAAGCTGTGAGTCACCCCTGACAATGAGCTTCTTGATCCCAAGGTCCGCTGCAATCCTGAGACCGGCAAGCAAACCTTCATACTTTGCAGTATTGTTCGTTGCTTGCTCCTTGGGAAAGTGCATCTGGACTACGTACTTGAGGTGCTCTCCGGTAGGTGCGACAAGTAGCACGCCCACACCGGCGCCTTGCAGCGAGAAGGCACCATCAAAGTACATCAGCCACTCTTTGCTTGCTTCCTCGACGGGGATGCTTGTTTCTGGAATTTCTTCATCTTGTGTTGGCGTCCATTCTGCTATGAACTCTGCCAATGCTCTGCTTTGGATAGTTGAAGTGCTTTCAAACTTGAGGCCAAAGCTTGACAGTTCCAGTGCCCACTCAACAATACTGCCTGTTACTTCTGGATTTTGCAGTATCCTCTTCAGCGGAAAACGAGTGACGACTGTGATCTCATGTGCTTGGAAGTAATGGCGCAGCTTCCTCGAGGCCATGAGAAGGCCGAAAAGCAATTTTTGCACACCAGAGTACCTTGATCTAGCTCCCTGCAAAAGGGAACTGACAAAGTAAACTAGGCGCTGCACCATTCTTTTCTGCATCTTGTCACGCTCCTGCGCAGATCCATCTTTGTTGGGACCAGAGCTTGCCGGTGAAGTCCCCTGCTTGTCGCTGGATGCATCTGCCGTGGTTGCTGGCTCATCATCCGCCTCCCTCTCCGCTACTAACGCAGCACTAACCACTTGATTGGTTGCCGCTATATATAGCAGCAACTTCTCTTGTGGCTTAGGTGCGACAAGTGTTGGAGTGGAGGACAGGTATCTCTTCAAGTCCTGCAGCACAGCCTCCGCCTCTGGAGTCCATTTCATTGGACCTGCCTTTTTCAATATTTTGAAAAATGGCAGGGCGCGCTCAGCAGATCTAGAGATAAACCTGCTGAGACCAGCCACGCAACCGGCAAGTCTTCGTACATCCTTGACGCGCTTTGGAGCTTCAATCTGCTCAATGGCTTTGATCTTGTCGGGATTGGCTTCAATTCCCCGCTGAGACATGAAGAACCCGAGAAGCTTGCCGGAGGGGACTCCAAACACACACTTCTCGGTGTTAAGCTTGAGGTTGATCTTGCGCAGATTTGCAAAGGTTTCGTCTAAATCTTGAATCAGAGTCGCCTTGTCGTTGCTCTTGACCACTATGTCATCCATGTAGGCTTCCACATTTCTGTGCATTTGCGGCTCAAAAGCATCATGGACTACTCTTGCAAATGTTGAACCAGCATTCTTTAAACCGAAAGGCATCCGTACGAAACAGTATGTGCCACATGGGGTGATGAATGCGGTTTTCTCCTCATCCTCTTCTGCCATGAAGATCTGATGGTATCCTGAGTATGCATCAAGAAATGAGAGCAAGTCACATCCGGCCGTGGAGTCAACAATCTGGTCGATGCGCGGCAAGGGAAATGGGTCTTTGGGACAAGCTTTATTGACATCGGTAAAGTCGATACAAAGCCTCCATTTCCCGTTAGCCTTGCGCACGACTACAGGATTGGCCAACCACGTAGGATGGAGCACTCCTCTGACAAGGCCTGCTGCTTCCAATTTCTTGATTTCTTCTGCGATGAATTCTTGGCGCTCCACTGCCTGTTTCCTGATTTTCTGCTTGACGGGCCGTGCATGAGGATAGACGGCAAGATGGTGCTCGATTACTTTCCTGGGAACGCCGGGGATGTCAGACAGTTGCCATGCAAACACGTCGACGTTCGCCCGCAGGAAAGCAACGAGCGTGCTTTCCTATTTAGGGTCGAGAGTGGCACTGATGGTGAAGGTACCACCAGTGCCGTCCTCCTTGGTGGACACCTTCTTGGTCTCTGGTGGAGCTGCCATTGTCTTCTTACACTTGCCGGTGGAGCTCAATGGTGCGTCCTTGTCACATCCCTAGTTCTGACAATGCCTAGTGCATGCATTAGAGTGTTGCACCATGTTTAAATTTCAGTTAAATTTGAAATAGGGATTGTTGAAACCCTAGCACCAAATGAAATTTAACTAGGTTCAATAAAAATATTTTCAATAACCCAGAATGCCCTTTGGAAATGTTCATAATTTCTGTTAAAGGTGAAAAACCTCTTCCAAAAATGATGAACATATTTATAGGCTATTCCTGGATTTTTGAATTTAATTATATAGTATTTGCATTTGGGCATTTAATTGCTAATAATATTTTAAATGCTCAAATAATCACAAACTGAAATGTTTACTGTTGGAAATATTCCAAACAGTGGCCACAGTCAGTTGCATGATTTTTGGAAATGCTCTGGCATTTTTAATAAATCCAAACACAATTACAGAAAATAGAAAACAGTAACTAAAATAAAGAAAAGAGAGAGAGAAGCCCACTTACCTGGCGCTCACCTGTGCTGGCCCAGCCCCCCCTGTGCAGCCCACCTGTGAGGCCCAGCCCACCTCCTCCCCCTTGTCTTCTTCCTCCCCTCGCACCGAAGCAGCTCGGTGGCGAGCGCCGATGCCGCCTCGGCCACCTCCTGCTTCCACCGAGTCGTTCCCGAGCCTCCCCCTCACGCCTCGTGTCCCCTCGCTCCTCTTCCTCCCTCGCTGCTCCCTCTCTCTTCCCCGAACGCTCTTCCCCCTCTCTGTTTTCCTCCCCGAACGGAGCCGCCGTCGCCGCCGCTCGCCACCACCGCGGCCACAGGGCCTCCCTCGCTCCCCCAACTAGCCCACCAGCTCCGCCACTCCATCCTCACCCTCCCCGCCATCTCACGCGACCGGAGAAGCCCCGAGGCGCCGCCCCGCCGTTCTTCCCCTCTTCGGACCCGCCGGTCGCCGTCGACGAATTCGTCGGCTCCGGGCCGTCCCCGACCTCGCCGAGCATCCCATCGCCATCGCTGTGAGCCCCCGCACCGAACCCCCCTCTCCCTGATGCCGATTCTTTCCTCTAACCACGGGCTCCGCCGAGCCCGAGAGCTCGTCGCCGCCGGCCACGAGGTCGCCGCGGCTAGAGGCCCCGCACGTCGCGTCCGAGCACGCTGTCGTCCTCGTCGCGTTCCCGGGAACCCAGAGCACCTACCCACTCCTCCTCCCGTGCCCCAAAACGCCGTGTCCGAGCGTGCCCGAGCTCCGGCCGCCGCATAGCTCGCCGCCGGCGTCGATTCCGACCGCCCCGAGCTCAAGTCCCTCCACCAAGAGCCTCAGCCCATCCCCAGCTCCCCGTAGGTACCCTCCCCGACCCTTTTGGTGGCCGGAACAGCGAATTGCACTTGCGCCGCCGCGTCGGGCTCGCCGGCGGCTAAACGCCGGCGCCCGCTGACCCGCTGACCGGCGTGGGTTGACCCACTGCCCGGTTTGACCTCCCCCTCTCCCCACTGACATGCGGGCCCCGCCCGGCTAACTAATCCAGTTTAGATTTAAACTAATTTAACTTAACCTAGGTTAGTGCTAATTAACTAGGTTAGATTAGATAGTCACTGACCAGTGGACCCCACTGGTCAGGTTTGACCAGCAGCAGCGTCTGTTGACCTGCTGACGTCATAGTGATGCAGTGCTGACGCAGTAACTCTTTTTCTGTATTTATTCTTATATAGGAAATTCCAGAAATTGTTGCAAACTTCTAAAATTCATAGAAAATTAACCGTAACTCCAAATTAAATAAATTATATATGAAAAATTATCAGAAAAATTCAAGGAATCCATCTGTACCATTTTCATGCATGTTAGAACAACTTATCACTACTGTTTAGGGCAAATGAAGTGAATGGCATTTGAATAATCACATATGGAGTTTGAATTTGAATTTTATATTCAAACCAACTTCATTTAATCTGTTGCTAGTTGCATTAGCCCAAAACACATTCATTTTGCCATGTCATGATCATGCATCATATTGTGCATCGCATTGATTGTGTTCCTTTCTGTGTTGCCGGTATTCGTTCCCTCTCGATAGACGTGATACCGATGATGTGATCGTTGACACTGACGAAGACTCAATGTTATCTTCAGAAGTGCCAGGCAAGCAAAACCCCCTTGTTCATTCCGATACAATCCTACCCTCTCGCTCCTGCTCTCTTTTACTGCATTAGGACAACACCGATTCAACTGTTACATGCTGCGGTAGTTGAACCCCTTTATCCTTTGCATGACCTGTCATTGCCACAGTAAATAGATGAAACCCACTAGCATGAGTAGGAGTTGTTTGAGCCCTATTGTGCCTACTCATTCATGTTTGTTTGTCATGCCTGCTACTGCTTAGAGTTGAGTCAGATCTGATTCATCGGGGATGAATTAGAGGCGTGTGAACATGTCCTACTGTGTGTGAGCTAAGTGTGTGAACACGATTTGGTAAAGGTAGCGGTGAGAGGCCATGTAGGAGTACATGGTGGGTTGTCTCATTGTAGCCGTCCTCAGGAACTGAGTTCTGTGTTTGTGATCCATGATTCAGTTACTACCATACATTGGGCCCTGAAATATGACCCCGCTCGACTTCTCATTCACCCTCGTCCTCTGTCCAGGAGTTGCAAGTAGTTTCTGGTGTTTGTAGTATGCTGGAGGCCGTGGACAGCGCTGACCGTAGGGGTGGGCTGTGATGCGGTAGGCACGTGGCCGGGTAAACCGGGCGCCCGTTTGGTGTCACGGAACCCTGTTCACATCGTTTGGGGCTGTGAGCGAAACTCCGGCCGGATCTCCTCATGGATGGAACCCGAATAGGCGATAAACCTGGACTAGAGACTTGAGTGTTTAGGTAGGTCGTGGTCTACACCCACGTCGGCTTTCGCTTGAAGTCTGCCGAGCACATGTCGTGTGCAGACGCTAAGTGGTGGAAACATGTATGAAGAAGTACACCCCTGCAGGGTTAACATCATCTATTCGAATAGCCGTGTCCGCGGAAAAGGACTTCTGGATTACTTATATCAGTTCATAGACAAGTGAAAGTGGATACTTTAAAATGCGCAAGATAAGCGTGAGTGCTATGGATGGCGTTCTCGTAGGGAGACGGGAGCGGATCCATAGTGGTGTATTGATATGGTGAATATGTGGACTCGTGTGCGCCACCTCAAAAGAGTCGCTTGCAGTCGTAGTTTAGGATAGCCACCGAGTCAAAGCTGGCTTGCTGCAGTCAAACCCTACCATCCCCTTTGTTGATAATGATGCATATGTAGATAGTTCTGATGTAAGTCTTGCTGGGTACATTTGTACTCACGTTTGCCTATTTTATGTTTTTGCAGAGAGACTTCGGTCTCGCTAGTAGTTTCACGTGGACTTCGACGTTTAGCTTGATACCTCAGCTACGATCTTGTGCCCCGGCAGGATCTGATAGATAGTCAGGCTTCTCAGCCTTTTTCATTTATAGATGTCTGTACTCAGACATGATAGCTTCCGCTTGTGCTTTGACTTGTATGCTCTGAGTGTTGGGTCATGAGACCCATGTTTGTAATATCTCGCTCCTCGGAGCCTATTGAATAAACTACTTGAGTCGTAGAGTCATTTTGTGATGCCATGTTGTATTGCACATATCGAGCATATTGTGTGTATGTTATTGAAATGCTTGGTATGTGTGGGATCTGACCATCTAGTTGTTTATCTTTAGTAGCCTCTCTTACCGGGAAATGTCTCCTAGTGTTTCCACTGAGCCATGGTAGCTTGCTACTGCTCCGGAACACTTAGGCTGGCCGGCATGTGTCCTTCTTCGTTCCTGTGTCTGTCCCTTCGGGGAAATGTCACGCTTTGAGTACCGGAGTCCTGTTAGCCCGCTACAGCCCGGTTTACCGGAGTCCTGCTAGCCCAGTGCTACAGCCCGGACCCACTCGCTGATGACCGACACGTTCGATGCTGGGTCATGGATGCCTGTCCCTGTAAGTCTGTGCCGCTTTGGGTTTACGACTAGCCATGTCAGCCCGGGCTCCTTATCATATGGATGCTAGCGACACTGTCATATACGTGTGCCAAAAGGCGCAAACGGTCCCGGGCAAAGGTAAGGCGACACCCGTGGGAATACCGTGCGTGAGGCCGCAAAGTGATATGAGGTGTTACATGCTAGATCGATGTGGCATTGAGTCGGGGTCCTGACAGCGTTGGTATCAGAGCTTGACTGCCTGTAGGATTACCAAGCCAAACTGGTCGAAGTTGAGTCTAGAAATTCTTAGTTATATAAGGGAATTGATTGTGGGATGGAACGTAAGGCTCTTTTTATTCCTTATACCTTATGCCCCTCTGATCTGAGTCATCTTCTCTTCTGCGGGGATTAAGAACTAGGCTATCTCTTCTTTCTATCAGGATCACGTGTTACTAATCCATAGACTTATAAGATTGTTGATTCAAGCCTCAGTTCAGCTCCTACTACTTCCGTATGTTAATTATTGATCTCGGAACCTTGATATTGTGCTTCTGAGTGGTTATGCCACCATTTTTGTGAATGTCTCAAATCTTTTCTGAGCATTTACAGCCGTTATGCTGTCCGAGTCATCCCAGGTTTCTAACTAGTCTGATGCATTTGCAAAATCCCTTCCTTCCGTTCCGATGTTCCTTTGGGCCAGATTAACCACACTAATCAGTAAGTTGACGTACTCCGTTACCTTGACATATATGTTGGAAATATTATTATGACCCTAGGTGTCTTAGGGGATCATCTAGTGGTCTAGCCATGATTTGTGTCCTAGTGTGAAGATTCTGGCCTTTATTCTCGGAAGCATCCCGTGATGCCACTTAGTAGTAGGTATTCTACTCCTTGGGTTTTGAACCCGAGATTTACTCTACTTACTTCATGTTGATAGTAATTGCTAGTGCCTTTAGGATATTAGCAACCTTTGCATTAGTCCTCGATGTTCGTGGTATTCCTTTCTTCCAAATACTATGAACCGCTTATGGCAGATGTTCCTCGCTGACCGAAAGATCACAATCAGAGTGCTCTCGATGGGTTCTCGATTCTACATTGTGACTCTGCCAGTTCTACCTTTCTGCATGGGTTATCCGGAAGAAATATGTGGAATTCGTTCGACATGCTAAACCATGCATCCACAACTCAGAAAATCGTATGTTCCTTTGAGTTGTTCTCTTTAGTTGCATTCTGACCCTCGTCTATCAATTGATAGTCAAGAGTATGCGTGCGTTCGTTTATCGATGCCTATTACTCTTGTGGTCCGTCAAGCCATTCCATCGCAGAATGACTAGGAGAAACAAACTCCAGTACCTCTTCCATATCCAGGATTGGGTCAGAGAAGTTGTGCTCCGCAGATCAAATTGCTAATCCAGCTTTCGATTCTGTTCTACCTTGGAGTATTACCATCTTTAAATCGGGATTGTTATAGGAATTGCACCCCATCCTATGAACTCCTGGTACAGTGATACTTCTTGCCGTCATTAGTCATTCCTCGGTCTTCGTGTTGATGCAACCGGAATACCGACAAATGAATTGTGATGTGTGAAATCAATACGCCTAGCAACCTCGTTGCTGGGTAGTTAAAGGACAATAATGTTATTTTTAGTGTGTTGGTTATTGAATCATCATTCTAAGATTGATCGTGCTACCTAGTCCATTCTCCTGGTTCACTCCTCGATCGATGAGTTAGGATTATTTCAAATTCTTGCTCTATTGATCATATCGTCTTGCCCTGAAAAGCAAGATTGTTCTCGAGCTTAGTAACATACCGGTGGCTCGTGATTCTCTGAATATCTTCTCAGAAGTATTACCAGGTTGTCACCTGACCGCTATGTTGAGCTCGTGATCAAGTTGGTTTTTTGTGAACCATCCTTCTCCAAGAATCTGTGTTGGATATCCCTGAGCTAGTTGGTTAAGTTAGACAACGACTTGGAGAGTTGGAAGATAAAAGCTTGCCTGACTTAGTTCATTCCAAAGGGATATTCTTGTGTAGTGTGTGTTGAAGAAAGATGATATCTTCATCGATTGGTCCCTGTGATCAGTTGCTGGATCTATTGTCTTATCAATCCTTTGATTTGAGTGTGGGCTATCGTCAAATCAAATCAGAACCAACGATATTCGTAATGTTGTCTTACTCGTGGTTGATTCCTCGAGCATACACCATTATATCTTTGGTCTGACCAATGCTATCACCGTGTTCACTTAACTATGGAATTCCTTTTAAAAGGAAACCTAGATGAATTGTTGTTGAGCCCATTGACAACATCCTTATCTCCTCCATAATTTTGTTGAACATTAAGCTAGTGTTGGAAACTTTTGAAAGCATTTGTTCATGCTAGTTCATGAGGCATATGTTCGGATGTAAGTAGTGACTTCCTTTAGTCCATGTGCATTTGATGCAAGTTGCCGCCGTGGATTCGAGAAAGTCAATGTTGCTTCCTCTGGAATCATCCCAAGTCAGTCATGCATACGTGCGAAGTATTCTGTGGTCTGGAGATTTGCAACCTCCATGCTATATGTATATCCTAGCACACCAAGCCACTGATTGAATTGTTCAAGGAGAAAAAGTTCCTTCTTAAGAGTATACCTTATGCAAAGACTTCGATACCCTCGTTGATGGTTTCCCCTCCTGAACTCGGTAGTGTTTTATTATAAGACTACTTTGTGGTCATGCTTGTCTGGGACAACGTGTTCACATGTTGTAGCAGAACCAGCTCATGTTTTGGAGCTTGCTATCGTAATTCATTTCCCGAGAATCTCGCAACGTCATCTCGTCGATTTGTGTTGCAAACTTTCATTTTTCTTTCTAGACTTGATGAGTCTGGGATATCCTGACACCAACCAGATCTGAATCTCAGGCAGATATGATGGTTTGGAACATTTCCCAAGAACTATAATATTGGTCCCTTGATAACCGGTAAAGTGGATGTCGTGGCCAGCACCACCCAGCCGAAGGACCTATTATTGTGGTATCTTGATTGAAGCAGTTGGCCACCTTCCCATAAGGACTTCGTAGGATTTACTTCCTAGTTGTGCGTTATGCTTATTGTGTTCCCGAAGTCCGACCTTTTACTTGATGTTCTAGTTATCAAACCGTATCTATGAATGGGATACACTAGCACATCAAGGAGAACATTAGAAGCGAAGTGCTAAATGTCTCTCGGTCGATCATCCAGATTTTGTTCCTTGGCTTCGCTAAGGTGTAATCTGAGAAGGTGTTATCTTCCTTTGCATCTGCATCCTCCATCACCATTCATCATGGTAGTAAGTTGTGTTACCGGACCCTTGACGCGGTTGTTGATAAAACCTTGATGATTGTGGAAATGCTCAAGTTCTTGAGAGCACGCACAAGCGCTACGTCTTATCATCGGCACTAGCTGGGATTGCCCCAGATTTCCTCGGTTATGCTATAACCACTCCAACAGTGAATTCACTCTTTATTGTTGGGTTCTTCCCCAGTTACCAGAATCATTCCCAGCATTTGCATTTTGTTCCCAGCTTGCACCGCCAATGTGCCATTCTACCATGGGTCTCTTCCATTTCCGGTGATAAGCAAAATTCATCCATTACGTTGTCTTCAACAAGGTAATCCACATCATCCAAGTCCGAGTATGCCATTCTACAGACCCCCTCCAAACGATCGTTGTGAATTGCCTTATGCTGGTATGAAGAGTTTCAATGATCTCTGAATCAAAAGTAATTCTTTTTGCCACTTAAGGTAATACTCTACGATCACCTTCCTCCAGGATGTTTCGTCGTGGTATCATGGCAACTCAACTCTTCGCTACGTTGGCAATCGTTTACCACCTTCTTAAGTGTGAAATTGTTGTCTACCTAGTGAACCTTCGTCATCTGCTCCACTCCAATTCTTCAAATCTGTGCTTCGTCTCCCAGCTCAAGAGATGGTTCTAAGTCTCATTCCGTGAGTTAATCCTGAGTTGTTCGATCTTCGAGAAGACCGATCCTTCCAGAGTTTTCCTTTCCTCTTCTTGTCATGATTAGCTGAAGATCTCAGAGCAAGACGACAAGACAAAGATGGTGATCGAATCAACGTTTCTATGAAGTGCAACCTGGATCGTGAAGATTGTGCTAGTTTGCGTTCCCCTTTCACCTTACCCTACGCTTGAATCTCGAGACGAGATTCTTGTTTAGTGGGGGTGAGTTGTCACATCCCTAGTTCTGACAATGCCTAGTGCATGCATTAGAGTGTTGCACCATGTTTAAATTTCAGTTAAATTTGAAATAGGGATTGTTGAAACCCTAGCACCAAATGAAATTTAACTAGGTTCAATAAAAATATTTTCAATAACCCAGAATGCCCTTTGGAAATGTTCATAATTTCTGTTAAAGGTGAAAAACCTCTTCCAAAAATGATGAACATATTTATAGGCTATTCCTGGATTTTTGAATTTAATTATATAGTATTTGCATTTGGGCATTTAATTGCTAATAATATTTTAAATGCTCAAATAATCACAAACTGAAATGTTTACTGTTGGAAATATTCCAAACAGTGGCCACAGTCAGTTGCATGATTTTTGGAAATGCTCTGGCATTTTTAATAAATCCAAACACAATTACAGAAAATAGAAAACAGTAACTAAAATAAAGAAAAGAGAGAGAGAAGCCCACTTACCTGGCGCTCACCTGTGCTGGCCCAGCCCCCCCTGTGCAGCCCACCTGTGAGGCCCAGCCCACCTCCTCCCCCTTGTCTTCTTCCTCCCCTCGCACCGAAGCAGCTCGGTGGCGAGCGCCGATGCCGCCTCGGCCACCTCCTGCTTCCACCGAGTCGTTCCCGAGCCTCCCCCTCACGCCTCGTGTCCCCTCGCTCCTCTTCCTCCCTCGCTGCTCCCTCTCTCTTCCCCGAACGCTCTTCCCCCTCTCTGTTTTCCTCCCCGAACGGAGCCGCCGTCGCCGCCGCTCGCCACCACCGCGGCCACAGGGCCTCCCTCGCTCCCCCAACTAGCCCACCAGCTCCGCCACTCCATCCTCACCCTCCCCGCCATCTCACGCGACCGGAGAAGCCCCGAGGCGCCGCCCCGCCGTTCTTCCCCTCTTCGGACCCGCCGGTCGCCGTCGACGAATTCGTCGGCTCCGGGCCGTCCCCGACCTCGCCGAGCATCCCATCGCCATCGCTGTGAGCCCCCGCACCGAACCCCCCTCTCCCTGATGCCGATTCTTTCCTCTAACCACGGGCTCCGCCGAGCCCGAGAGCTCGTCGCCGCCGGCCACGAGGTCGCCGCGGCTAGAGGCCCCGCACGTCGCGTCCGAGCACGCTGTCGTCCTCGTCGCGTTCCCGGGAACCCAGAGCACCTACCCACTCCTCCTCCCGTGCCCCAAAACGCCGTGTCCGAGCGTGCCCGAGCTCCGGCCGCCGCATAGCTCGCCGCCGGCGTCGATTCCGACCGCCCCGAGCTCAAGTCCCTCCACCAAGAGCCTCAGCCCATCCCCAGCTCCCCGTAGGTACCCTCCCCGACCCTTTTGGTGGCCGGAACAGCGAATTGCACTTGCGCCGCCGCGTCGGGCTCGCCGGCGGCTAAACGCCGGCGCCCGCTGACCCGCTGACCGGCGTGGGTTGACCCACTGCCCGGTTTGACCTCCCCCTCTCCCCACTGACATGCGGGCCCCGCCCGGCTAACTAATCCAGTTTAGATTTAAACTAATTTAACTTAACCTAGGTTAGTGCTAATTAACTAGGTTAGATTAGATAGTCACTGACCAGTGGACCCCACTGGTCAGGTTTGACCAGCAGCAGCGTCTGTTGACCTGCTGACGTCATAGTGATGCAGTGCTGACGCAGTAACTCTTTTTCTGTATTTATTCTTATATAGGAAATTCCAGAAATTGTTGCAAACTTCTAAAATTCATAGAAAATTAACCGTAACTCCAAATTAAATAAATTATATATGAAAAATTATCAGAAAAATTCAAGGAATCCATCTGTACCATTTTCATGCATGTTAGAACAACTTATCACTACTGTTTAGGGCAAATGAAGTGAATGGCATTTGAATAATCACATATGGAGTTTGAATTTGAATTTTATATTCAAACCAACTTCATTTAATCTGTTGCTAGTTGCATTAGCCCAAAACACATTCATTTTGCCATGTCATGATCATGCATCATATTGTGCATCGCATTGATTGTGTTCCTTTCTGTGTTGCCGGTATTCGTTCCCTCTCGATAGACGTGATACCGATGATGTGATCGTTGACACTGACGAAGACTCAATGTTATCTTCAGAAGTGCCAGGCAAGCAAAACCCCCTTGTTCATTCCGATACAATCCTACCCTCTCGCTCCTGCTCTCTTTTACTGCATTAGGACAACACCGATTCAACTGTTACATGCTGCGGTAGTTGAACCCCTTTATCCTTTGCATGACCTGTCATTGCCACAGTAAATAGATGAAACCCACTAGCATGAGTAGGAGTTGTTTGAGCCCTATTGTGCCTACTCATTCATGTTTGTTTGTCATGCCTGCTACTGCTTAGAGTTGAGTCAGATCTGATTCATCGGGGATGAATTAGAGGCGTGTGAACATGTCCTACTGTGTGTGAGCTAAGTGTGTGAACACGATTTGGTAAAGGTAGCGGTGAGAGGCCATGTAGGAGTACATGGTGGGTTGTCTCATTGTAGCCGTCCTCAGGAACTGAGTTCTGTGTTTGTGATCCATGATTCAGTTACTACCATACATTGGGCCCTGAAATATGACCCCGCTCGACTTCTCATTCACCCTCGTCCTCTGTCCAGGAGTTGCAAGTAGTTTCTGGTGTTTGTAGTATGCTGGAGGCCGTGGACAGCGCTGACCGTAGGGGTGGGCTGTGATGCGGTAGGCACGTGGCCGGGTAAACCGGGCGCCCGTTTGGTGTCACGGAACCCTGTTCACATCGTTTGGGGCTGTGAGCGAAACTCCGGCCGGATCTCCTCATGGATGGAACCCGAATAGGCGATAAACCTGGACTAGAGACTTGAGTGTTTAGGTAGGTCGTGGTCTACACCCACGTCGGCTTTCGCTTGAAGTCTGCCGAGCACATGTCGTGTGCAGACGCTAAGTGGTGGAAACATGTATGAAGAAGTACACCCCTGCAGGGTTAACATCATCTATTCGAATAGCCGTGTCCGCGGAAAAGGACTTCTGGATTACTTATATCAGTTCATAGACAAGTGAAAGTGGATACTTTAAAATGCGCAAGATAAGCGTGAGTGCTATGGATGGCGTTCTCGTAGGGAGACGGGAGCGGATCCATAGTGGTGTATTGATATGGTGAATATGTGGACTCGTGTGCGCCACCTCAAAAGAGTCGCTTGCAGTCGTAGTTTAGGATAGCCACCGAGTCAAAGCTGGCTTGCTGCAGTCAAACCCTACCATCCCCTTTGTTGATAATGATGCATATGTAGATAGTTCTGATGTAAGTCTTGCTGGGTACATTTGTACTCACGTTTGCCTATTTTATGTTTTTGCAGAGAGACTTCGGTCTCGCTAGTAGTTTCACGTGGACTTCGACGTTTAGCTTGATACCTCAGCTACGATCTTGTGCCCCGGCAGGATCTGATAGATAGTCAGGCTTCTCAGCCTTTTTCATTTATAGATGTCTGTACTCAGACATGATAGCTTCCGCTTGTGCTTTGACTTGTATGCTCTGAGTGTTGGGTCATGAGACCCATGTTTGTAATATCTCGCTCCTCGGAGCCTATTGAATAAACTACTTGAGTCGTAGAGTCATTTTGTGATGCCATGTTGTATTGCACATATCGAGCATATTGTGTGTATGTTATTGAAATGCTTGGTATGTGTGGGATCTGACCATCTAGTTGTTTATCTTTAGTAGCCTCTCTTACCGGGAAATGTCTCCTAGTGTTTCCACTGAGCCATGGTAGCTTGCTACTGCTCCGGAACACTTAGGCTGGCCGGCATGTGTCCTTCTTCGTTCCTGTGTCAGTCCCTTCGGGGAAATGTCACGCTTTGAGTACCGAAGTCCTGTTAGCCCGCTACAGCCCGGTTTAGCGGAGTCCTGCTAGCCCAGTGCTACAGCCCGGACCCACTCGCTGATGACCGACACGTTCGATGCTGGGTCATGGATGCCTGTCCCTGTAAGTCTGTGCCGCTTTGGGTTTACGACTAGCCATGTCAGCCCGGGCTCCTTATCATATGGATGCTAGCGACACTGTCATATACGTGTGCCAAAAGGCGCAAACGGTCCCGGGCAAAGGTAAGGCGACACCCGTGCGAATACCGTGCGTGAGGCCGCAAAATGATATGAGGTGTTACATGCTAGATCAATGTGGCATTGAGTCGGGGTCCTGACAGCCCTCGACGGTAGCGCAGCACTCCGAGGAGGTGCGCTTCCCGGAGTGGGCATCAGAACTGTTGCCGGACTTGGTCTTTTTCTTCCCCCGGGGAGCTTCAGCGGCAAGTGACTTGCGATCCGTTGCGGCCGCTGCTTCCCGGTAGATCTTGTCGGCGCAGATAAGAGCATCCTTCTTGTCGCCAGGGACAGAGATGACACTTATCGGGCCTGGCATCTTTAGCATGTTGTATGCATAATGAGAGGCTGCCATGAATTTGGCGAGTGCTGGACGACCGAGTATCCCATTGTAAGGCAATGGAAAGTCAGCAACATCAAAAGTGACCCTCTCAGTCCTGAAGTTTAACTCGCTGACAAATGTCACCGGCAACGTGATCTTCCCCTTCGGCTTGCTCCTTCCCGGATTGATTCCTTGGAATGTGCCAGTCTCTTCGAGCTCGCTGTCAGGGATCTGGAGTTTCTGGAGTACCGTGGAGGAGATTAGGTTCAAGCCGGCCCCGCCGTCAACTAGCATCTTAGTGACCTTGAGGTTGCGGATAGTTGGTGAAACCAACATCGGCAAGCACCCGACCGCAGTTATGCGATCAGGGTGGTCCTCAATATCAAAGATGATAGGCGTGCTGGACCATTTCAGAGGCTTGCGTGACTCGACGGGTGGTTCTGCCGCATTGACTTCCCGCACCCACTGCTTGAGCTGGCGGTGTGAAGTATGCAAAGAAGCACCGCCGTCAACGCACATGACCTCTGTGGCTTTCTGGAACTCCTGCTCATCAGTCTCATCATCATCCATATCTTCATCGTCGTCGTCATCTTCACCCTTGTCGCGGCCGCGGGGAGGTCTGTCTCCTTGCCGCTGCTTGGCCTTGCCGCGGCGTCCTCCTAGGCCGGGGCGTTTCTTGCTGACTCCTCCAGCACCTTCCTGGGCCTTCTCCTTGTCGCGTCGCTCGTATTCTGCCTTTTGCTGCTCGACAAGCTGCTCGACCTTCTTGCAGCTCTGAAGATCATGGCCCTTGGTGCGGTGGATTTTGTAGTATTGCTTGTTGGTGGCGTCCTGCTTGTCGGTGACCGCCACAGCCTGGTAGTTGGTACCTGCGGCAATCTCCTTGCCGGAGCTGCCAGCTTTGGCTTTCTTGGCGCCACCTCCATTTTCGGACTGCTCAACGACTAACACATCTTTGCCTTTCTTCTTCCTGTTGTTCCGCCGCTGGTTTCTCTTTGCCGGGGCAGTCTCCTCACTATCAGATACTCCTGCTCCTATATTCTCTCCGGGGAGTTTCCTCCCTTCCTCAGCACGTGCACACTTGTCGGCCAGGGCATATAGCTCGCTGACCCCTCTGATCTTGCACATCGCCATTTCCTCCCGCATCCTGCGGTTTCGCACGTTCTGATGGAACACGCTGATTACCGCGGCAGGGTGGACATCTGGGATGTTATGTTGTACGCGGCTGAATCTCTGAATGTACTTCCGCAGGGGCTCTCCCTCCTTCTGGGCGAGCAGATGAAGGTCGCTCTCTTGGCCATGAGGCTTGTGGCCGCCTGTAAAGGCTCCGACAAACTGATGGCATAGATCTGCCCAGGAGGATATGGAGTTGTCCGGCAAGTGCATGAGCTAGGATCTGACATTGGGCTTGAGCACTAGCGGGAAGTAGTTGGCAAGCATCTTGTCGATCCGTCCCCCGGCAGCTTGTACCGCGATGGTGTAGATGCTGAGGAACTCCGACGGATGCGACTTGCCGTCGTACTTCTCTGGTACGTCTGGCTTGAAATTCTTCGTGCTGGGCCACTGGACTTGCCGCAGCTCACGAGTGAACGCAGGGCAACCTACCGCATACGGCAAGTCGCCTGGTTCCCCTGGCGCATGCATGTCGACAGAGGGCCCAGCGCGCTGGTCGGATTGACGCCACGATTCTCTTCGGTGCTCGATGTGAGTACGAGCGTCTTCCTGTTGTCGTTCGTGAAGAACTTGGCGTTGATCGCGACGAGCTCGTGGATCCGATGATGCGGTGGAGTCGCTGTCGAGGTGGATCCGGCGAGTTGGCGATCTTGGCCTTCGGGGTGGAGAGTGTATGGTGGTTGCACCCCCACCGGTTTCGTCGCCATTGGCTCGTGCCTGGCGGTCCTACCGCGGCAGCGATCTACTCGGCTGCCACGGAGTGTCACCGTTGGCGAAGCCGATGAGACTCTGAATGGTGGCCCTCCATCTGTCGATCTTGTCTGACATTGGAGGGTAATCCAGGAGCAGTTGAGCTCGCGCCAAAGCTTCTGCTGGAGTGGTGGGCGGCAGTGGCGAACGGTGCGAGGAGCGGGATATGCTCGGACTTCTAACTATGTTAGAAGGAGCAGTATCCTGTCCAAGCGACCGTGTCTCGCTCGTGCCAGTATGTTGGCGTGCATGCTGGTCTTGAGCGCCCCGAGATCCACCAGCTCGATCTTGGTCCAACAAACGTATGGTACTGCGAATACCATGACGCTGTCGGTCCTGCGCCTCCTGAGATGGGCGTGGAACATGTACGGACGCCGAGGTCTGGGCAGCCTTGTCCTTGGGCCTGGCAGCACCGTGAGCTCCCTCGTCGATGTCCGTTCTTCCGCTGGCGTCTACCCCACCACTCGTTTGCTCCGGTGGTGGTGGGATCGACGTGGACGGAACAGCTACCTCCGAAACCTTCTTCTTCGGTGGCATGTCGATGAATAAGATGAAGATTTAGCTCGTGTGAACGCCGGATCGGGTTCACACAATCTCGACACCCCCTACCTGGCGCGCCAGAGATATCAGGGGAAACTGATCCACGAACACCTATGGGGCCGGCGTACCGAGCCCCTTTCGGTTCGGTGGGGGGCGGAGATCGCACGAAGAGCGGATCGAGGCGAAGCACACGAGCAGTTTACCCAGCTTCGGAGCTCTCCGGAGAGATAATACTCCTACTGCTGCTTTTCTGATTGTATTGAGTTCTTGTCGGGAGCGCTGAGTGCTACAGTACACACGAGCTGCTAACGAGACCGAGCGTGAGTGTTTTCTGCCTTCCGACCCCCCCCCCACGTTGCGCATGGGCCTCCTTTTATATGCTCAAGGGGTCACCGACAGGTGGCAACGCAGACAAGGGTAAAAATGGAAAAGGAGTTGCGGTTGGTACAACTACCTGTACAGTGTATCCTACCTAACCCTGACGGCAGGGGACAAAGGCATTAAATGCCCGTCTGTGTCGCCCAAATAGTGCAAAAATGACCGTCAGGGGCGCCACCGCTCGCCATGATGGCAGTCTTGTCAGCGTCGCTGGCCACCGCACACCGCTGGCTGCACAGCCTCTCGCCACGTTGGTGGATGTGCTGGAGCGTGGGTACAGGGTGGTAGTTTGCCGCGGCAAGCGCCTTACCGCGGTCGTTGTCTTGTCGCGTCCGGAAGCTTGTCGCTTGCCGGGCCTTGTCGGGACGCATGGCGCGTCGCGGCAAGTTCCTTGAGATGCCTTGGTTGGCCTTCCCGGCAAGCTCCTCTTGCCAGGGCCTTGTCTCCTTGACTTGAATACTTTGTTCTTGAATGGCTCCAAAGGAACCACGGAGGACCTTGGCGGTCACCCGACAAGCCTTGCCGCGGGGCGCTGCAACTGCCCGTGCACAAGTTTGGGATACTAGGGTACCCCTACTCTAGTACACCGACACGTTTGTATAGCACCGACGCGTACCAGTGAACGACAACAAACTGGGCTGTAGTTCGCACTACATATACCAAAGTCCTTACAAAACCTAACATCTTCACCTTGGTAATCATTGGCAGCCCAAGTACTTCGTTCTTTTTTCTTTCCATCTTGTTTCACATGATTCACGGTGTTGATCAAACTATTTGTGTATGTCTTCTTGTTTGCAAACAGAGAATTCCAAGAGCAACGAGGGAGTCGTTTAATAATCCGGGCAACCGTGGCCAAGTTTCCCTTACCATACGCAGTCTTGGTGTGAATGAACTTGCTCAATATACTATAAGTACAAAGGATGGTCGCATGATGATTGATGCTAAAGGATGGTCAAGGTTCAAAACTATATCAAATCTTGTAGTTGGGGATGATTTCAAATTCAAACTTTCTCAGCAAGGAGAGCTAATCCTAATCAACTTTGAAATTGTTCAATAGTAGCACGCACCTGCCGAACTGGCATGGTGAAACAAGTGTTGTGTGTGTATAAGTATTATGATAGTATTATTTAGCACGTAGGATATTGTCAAAGAATTGCAACTCTGATTGCTGGTTAGGAACCGTTGTTAGATTTCATTCTAATAGTTGTTGTGCTTTATTTAATTTTATGTATTCGCCTTGCGACAGCATCTAAAACCAGCGTTGAACGCTTGCAATATTTACCGGATGAAATGCGTTGAATTAGAACACATGGCCCCCAAACATGCAGGCCCATCGGCCTGTGGCCCAAAGTCCAGACCCGTCAGCCTATCTGAGTATTTTATTCTCATCTGAAGCCCATATTATGTTATATATTTTTCCCTTGATTTTTCTTATGTATAAAGTTGTGATATAAAATATTTCTATATTTCTTTATAGAGGGAGTATCTCTCTATCAAAAATATATTTATGTCTAACTAGTTACTCCTACCTTTGTACTTACTTTCACTGATATGCGGGGCATCTGGCAATGGGGTCCACGTGCCATGCACGAAATTAGAGTGTAGCACGGTAGACTCGCCACGGTCGTAGTGCTCCAGTAATGCCCAATGAGCCATCAAATCACAAAACCCCCATCTTTCCAGCAGTAGTAGTAAGCTAGACGGATAAAGCAGCAATATTTTATTGGGCCTGAATCCCCTTCTCCCTTGTCTGCTTGTTCAAAGAAAACCTCATCTTGGCGATTGCTTAGGGTTTTCTCATGGAGAACCATGTATGAATTCTTCATGCATCACTGATAAATCCTGGTCCATTTGTCCCTGGTTATCCTAGGATGGTAGCCACCATCGTTGGTGCATTTCTCTTCCTACTGAATCTAATGTGTTCCATTTGAAGTGCCCAAAGTGCAAGGACCCTACTGTTTTCTACACCCTCGGCGAGACGCCACACTTGTTCCTTGATACGTCTCCAACGTATCTATAATTTTTGATTGCTCCATGCTACTTTATCTACTGTTTTGGACTATATTGGGCTTTATTTTCCACTTTTATATTATTTTTGGGACTAACCTATTTACCGGAGGCCCACCCCAGAATTGCTATTTTTTGCCTATTTCAATGTTCCGAAGAAACGGAATATCAGACGGTGTCCAAACGGAATGAAACCTTCAGGAACGTGATCCAGGAGTCTTGGACCCTACTCCAAGGAACAAAAGAGGCAGTCACGAGGGTGGAGGGCGCCCCCCCCCCCCCCGGGCGTGCCCCCTACCTCGTGGCCCCCCTGCCGCTCCACCGACATACTCCTTCCTCCTATATATACCTACGTATCCCCAAACGATCAAAACAGGAGCCAAAAGCCTAATTCCACCGCCGTAACCTTCTGTATCCACGAGATCCCATCTTGGGGCCTGTTCCGGAGCTCCGCCGGAGGGGGCATCCACCACGGAGGTCTTTTACATCAACACCATAGCCCCTCCGATGAAGTGTGAGTATTTTACTTCAGACCTTCGGGTCCATAGCTAGTAGCTAGATGGCTTCTTCTCTCTTTTTGGATCTCAATACAATGTTCTCCCACTCTCTCGTGGAGATCTATTCGATGTAATCTTGTTTTTGCGGTGTGTTTGTTGAGATCGATGAATTGTGGGTTTATGATCCAACTTATCTATGGAAAATATTTGAATCTTCTCTGAATTCTTTTATGTATGATTGAGTTATCTTTGCAAGTCTCTTCGAATTATCCTTTTTGGTTTGGCCAACTAGATTGGTAGTTCTTGCAATGGGAGAAGTGCTTAGCTTTGGGTTCAATCTTGCGGTGTCCTTTCCCAGTGACAGCAGGGGAAGCAAGGCACGTATTGTATTGTTGCCATCGAGGATGACAAGATGGGGTTTTTATCATATTGCATGAATTTATCCCTCTACATCATGTCATCTTGCTTAAGGCATTACTCTAGATGCATGCTAGATAGCGGTCGATGAGTGGAGTAATAGTAGTAGATGCAGAATCGTTTCGATCTACTTGTCTTGGACGTGATGCCTATATACATGATCATTACCTAGATATGCTCATAACTATGCTCGATTCTATCAATTGCTCAACAGTAATTTGTTCACCCACCGTAGAATATCTATGCTCTGGTGAGAAGCCACTAGTGAAACCTATGGCCCCCGGGTCTATTTTCATCATATCAATCTCGATTGCTTTATTTACTTGCTTTGCTTTTACTTTTCCTTTTACTTTTCACTTTGCATCTATCTATCAAAAATACCAAAAATATTATTTATCATCTCTATCAGATCTCAACCTCGTAAGTGACCGTGAAGGAATTGACAACCCCTAATCACGTTGGTTGCGAGTAGCTATCGTTTTGTGTAGGTACGAGGGACTTGTGCGTGGTCTCCTACTGGATTGATACCTTGGTTCTCAAAAACCGAGGGAAATACTTACGCTACTTTGGTGCATCCTCCTCTCCTCTTCGGGAAAATCCAACACAGTGCTCAAGAGGTGCCAAGAAGAATTTCTGGCGCCGTTGTCGGGGAGGCTCACGCAAGCAAGTCAACCATACCAAGTACCCATCGCAATCCCTATCTCTCGCACTACATTATTTTCCATTTGCCTCTCATTTTCCTCTCCCCCACTTCACCCTTGCCATTTTATTTGCCCTATCTTTCCCAATCTCCTCCTCTCTTTCCTGTTTGCCTTTTTCCCGTTGCCTTTCTGCTTGCTTGTGTGTTGGATTACTTGTTGCCATGGCGCAAGATAATACCAAATTGTGTGACTTCTCGAATACCAATAATAATGATTTCCTTAGTACTCTAATTGCTCCTCTTAATAATGATGAGTCTTGTGAAATCAATACCGCTTTGTTGAATCTTGTTATGAAAGATCAATTCACCGGCATTCCTAGTGAAGATGCCGCTACTCATCTAAACAATTTTGTTGATTTGTGTGATATGCAAAAGAAGAAAGATACGGATAACAATATTGTCAAATTGAAGTTATTTCCGTTTTCACTTAGAGATCGTGCTAAAGTTTGGTTTTCGTCTTTGCCTAAAAATAGTATTGATTCTTGGAACAAATTCAAAGATGCTTTTATCTCTAAGTATTTTCCTCCCACTAAGATCATCACTCTTAGGAACGATATTATGAATTTTAAACAACTTGATCATGAGCATGTTGCCCAATCTTGGGAAAGAATGAAATTAATGCTTCGCAATTGCCATACTCATGGTTTGAATTTATGGATGATCATACAAATTTTTTATGCCGGATTGAATTTTGCTTCTAGAAATCTTTTAGATTCGGCCACGAGAGGCACGTTTATGGAAATTACGTTAGGAGATGCTACCAGATTGCTTGATAATATTATGGCCAATTATTCTCAATGGCACACCGAAAGATCTTCTAGTGAAAAAGTGCATGCTATAGAAGAAATCAATGTTTTGAGTGAAAAGATGGATGAACTTATGAAGATGTTTGCTCCTAAAAATACTCCTGCTGATCCCAATGATATGCCTTTATCTACTTTGCTTGAGAATAATAATGAATCTATGGATGTGAATTTTGTTGGTAGGAATAGTTTTGGAAACAACGCGTATAGAGGGAATTTTCCTAGGCCCTATCCTAGTAATCCTTCTAATAATTATGAAATTCCTACAACAACTCTTATGGAAATTTTAATAAGATGCCCTCTGAATTTGAGAGTAGTGTTAAAGAGTTTATGAATTCACAAAATAATTTTAATGCCTTGCTTGAAGAGAAATTGCTTATAGTTGATGATTTGGCTAGGAATGTTGATAGAATTTCTCTTGAAATTGATTCTTTAAAGCTTAGATCTATTCCTCCCAAGCATGATATCAATGAGTCTCTCAAAGCCATGAGAATTTCCATTGATGAGTGCAAGGAAAGAACCGCTAGGATGCGTGCTTCCAAAGATGCCTTTATTAAAGCGTGTTCTTCCAATTCCTATGAAAATCAAGATGAAGATCTAAAAGTTATTGATGTGTCCCCCAATAAATCTTTGTTTTGCAATATGAATCTTGATGAAACTGAATATGATCTTCCTTTACCTAGAAAGCGTTCTAAGAATTCGGAGTTTCTAGATCTTGATGATGAAATTGATGAAAGTGGGATTGAAAGAAATAAAAACCTAGATGTTGCTAAACCCACTATTTTGGATCTCAAGGAATGTAATTATGAAAATTTCTCTTTGATTGGTTATATTTCCTTGTTGCAATCCGTGCTAGATTCTCCTCATGCTTATAGTCAAAATAAGGCCTTTACCGAACACATTGTTGATGCCTTGATGCAATCTTATGAAGAAAAACTTGAGTTGAAAGTTTCTATCCCTAGAAAACTCTATGATGAGTGGGAACCTACTATTAAAATTAAAATTGAAAATTGAGTTTCATGCTTTCTGTGATTTGGGTGCAGTGCCTCTACTATTCCCAAAACTTTATGTGATTTGCTAGATTTCCGTGATTTTGATGATTGCTCTCTAAACTTGCATCTTGCGGATTCCACTATTAAAAATCCTATGGTAAGAATTAATGATGTTGTTATTGTTACAAATAGGAATTATGTGCCCGTAGATTTTATCGTTCTTGATATAGATTGCAATCCTTCATGCCTTATTATTCTTGGTAGACCTTTCCTTAGAACGATTGGTGCAATTATTGATATGTAGGAAGGGAATATTAGATTCCAATTTCCCTTAAAGAAGGGCATGGAACACTTCCCTAGAAAGAAAATAAAATTACCATATGAATCTATCATGAGAGCCACTTATGGATTGGCTACCAAAGATGGCAATACCTAGATCTATCCTTGCTTTTATGCCTAGCTAGGGGCGTTAAACGATAGCGCTTGTTGGGAGGCAACCCAATTTTATTTTGTGTTTTTTGATTTTGCTTCTGTTTAGGAAAAAATAATCCATCTAGCCTCTGTTTGGATGTGGTTTTATCTTTTAATTAGTGTTTGTGCCAAGTAGAACCTATAGGATAACCTACGATGATAGTTGATTTGATTCTGCTGAAAAACAGAAACTTTGCGCGCACCATCCTCTCCTCTTTAGGGAAATCCAACGCAATGCTCAAGAGATAGCATTCCTTCTCATCCTAACACAAGATTATAGTATGTTCCTACAATCCTCTTTTCTATCCGGGAGGGTTGGGGACATGATGTTGACTAATTTGGAAATTTAGATTGCTATAGTTGGATAAAAGGTACTAATACCATGGTCAACACTGACGTGAAAGAGAAAATTATTTCAAGATTTGGATAGCGAATAAATTGTGTTATCATATTATTTTGCTTGTAGTGCATCCCTTTCTCTGCAAGAACACATGTACTCGAGATGGGCGGCCTTGCCATAAGTGAAAACACCGGTTTAATGGTCACACTGAAGACACGCCGTGGATATAAGTTCCTAGTTCGGTTCATGAACCAAGAAGATTGCTGCTTTTTTATGGTCGAACTTGGATAAATTTTCTGAAGTGTTATGGACTGAAAGTTGGCACACGAATGTTGATGGAAATAGCAGAACCTGGTCTCATCTTCACAGTGACCTTCCACCCAGATGTCGATTACTTCTTAATCCACCTATTATGTCAGAATTTGACTTTAGAATTTGTGATCCCTTCTCTCATGAAGATGCTAGTTCTAACTAATATTTTTTATAATTGGTGGCATGTGTAGGTTAGTACAAAGTTGAGGACACTACTTGTTTTTTGGTTGACAAGAACTCGACTATTCCCAATGACACCAAAGTTGACTGGGATGAAATCCACTAGTTCCTACACTTTATTGATCGTCTTGAGGTCCTTGTGGGGCGCTTCAATGGTGGAAGGCCACGTGGGATATGTGTGCCACTAGTGCACACGTTGAGCAGGTCCAACTATATGAAGAAACTTATGGTACGCGTTATTTTCTATTATATATGTTGTTCATAAACTCTTGCTTATACACAGTTTTACAGTTGTGATCTTCTTGAAATAGAAACTGCCTAGTTTTATTGTTCCTATACAAATGCCTAACCATGGTCGGGTCGGAGTTGCGCTTGGTCGCAACATGATGTTTATGTCGACGTACTCCATTTCCCTTGGAGGTGAAAAGATACTTATTCATGGGTGGTCTCAGATAATGAAGGCCCATCCACCTTGGAGAATTGGACAGAAGGTTATGCTCATGCTTTTCCATGGCTCTATAGCGAATATCCTATTTATTGACAACATTGCGAGATGAAGTCGCTTTCAGAAGGTTGTGGATGCCTGGGGGCCATGTCCTATGGCTTGGTGGCCTCACTCTTGGTTAACTGTAGGAAAAGTAGCACTGTTCGAGATGTGCTTTGTATGGTTGAACATGTATAAGTACTCATACTGCTTTCAGCTATGGTTGTTAAGTGCCCCTGCTGGTTTCAGTTAAGGTTGTTAAGTACTCCTACTGCTTTTACGGTATGTCGTGTTTCTTCAGTCCCATCTTCCTCCAGCCACCAAAACCAAACCAGCACCGGCAGGGCCACCTGCTCCCGCTTCTCATGGCTGGTTGCGCCTGAGCGCAAGCATCGCTGCCCCAACCTCTCTAAATCATTAACGCCGACGTCAGTCCCACCACGCACCCAAACTAGTTAATCCTTGTACTACCCTTCGTCCGCGACTTCACCGCCACATCTTCCTCGGCTCCTGTTTGTTCTTGTCCGAGGCCTTGCCGTCATCTTTTGTGCGCTTTGTTGCCCTCCTCCTGGTGCTTCCCTCTCGCGTTGTCAACATGGTCAACAAGCAAGAGGAATCGTGAGAGGACTATACGTGGAGAGGATGACAATAGGGACACACCATGTCCATGTCCATACGCAAGCAAGTTCTTCAATTTTTTTGTTATATACTCCATTGTCAGCGTATAGAAAAGGAAAGTGCTTCCCCCAAGTGGTTTGCTGACATCTGGGACCAACGACATTGTCAACGTATAGTCAATAGACAAGAGAACAACACAAGAGTGGCTGACACCTGGGATGTAGATGCTCGAGCAATATTTGTTTGTTATTGTTGAGATGGAGAAGGGTTTCAACTGGGCTATCACCTGGCTAGCCCAGGATACTATTTTACCTTCACCACATGATCAACCTGTCAGGACCCCGACTCAATGCCACATCGATCTAGCATGTAACACCTCATATCACTTTGCGGCCTCACGCACGGTATTCCCACGGGTGTCGCCTTACCTTTGCCCGGGACCGTTTGCGCCTTTTGGCACACGTATATGACAGTGTCGCTAGCATCCATATGATAAGGAGCCCGGGCTGACATGGCTAGTCGTAAACCCAAAGCGGCACAGACTTACAGGGACAGGCATCCATGACCCAGCATCGAACGTGTCAGTCATCAGCGAGTGAAACCAGGCTGTAGCACTGGGCTAGCAGGACTCCGGTGAACCGGGCTGTAGCGGGCTAACAGGACTCCGGTATTCATCGCGTGACATTTCCCCGAAGGGACAGACACAGGAACGAAGAAGGACACATGCTGGCCAGCCTATGTGTTCCGGAGCAGTAGCAAGCTACCATGGCTCGGTGGAAACACTAGGAGACATTTCCCCGTAAGAGAGGCTACTAAAGATAAACAACTAGATGGTCAGATCCCACACATACCAAGCATTTCAATAACATACACACAATATGCTCGATATGTGCAAATACAACATGGCATCACAACATGACTCTATGACTCAAGTAATCTATTCAAGAGGCTCCGAGGAGCGAGATATTACAAACATGGGTCTCATGACCCAACGCTCAAAGCATACAAGTCAAAGCACAAGCGGAAGCTATCATGTCTGAGTACAGACAACTATAAATGAAAAAGGCTGAGAAGCCTGACTATCTATCAGATCCTGCCGAGGGCACAAGACCGTAGCTGAGGTATCAAGCTAAACGTCGAAGACCACGCGGAATTACTAGTGAGACTGAAGTCTCTCTGCAAAAACATAAAATAGGCAAACGTGAGTACAAATGTACCCAGCAAGACTTACATCAGAACTAACTACATATGCATCATTATCAACAAAGGGGATGGTGGGGTTTAACTGCAGCAAGCCAGCTTTGACTCGGTGGCTATCCTAAACTACGACTGCAAGCGACTCTTTTGAGGTGGCGCACACGAGTCCACATATTCACCATATCAATACACCACTATGGAACCACTCCCG
The DNA here is from genome assembly GCF_018294505.1 of Triticum aestivum. Classification (NCBI taxonomy): domain Eukaryota; kingdom Viridiplantae; phylum Streptophyta; class Magnoliopsida; order Poales; family Poaceae; genus Triticum; species Triticum aestivum. Next base: position 365,877,541 of record NC_057810.1, read on the forward strand.
TCTCCCTACGAGAACGCCATCCATAGCACTCACGCTTATCTTGCGTATTTTAGAGTATCCACTTTCACTTGTCTATGAACTGATATAAGCAACCCAGAAGTCCTTTTCCGTGGACACGGCTATTCGAATAGATTAGGTTAACCCTGCAGGGGTGTACTTCTTCACACACGCTCTCACCACTTACCGCCGTTTACACGACATGTACTCGGCAACCTTCAAGCGGAAGCCCAACGTGGGTGTCGGCCACGGCCTGCCTAAACACTCAAGTCTCTAGTCCAGGTTTATCGCCTATTCGGGTTCCATCCATGAGGAGATCCGGCCGGAGATTCGCTCACAGCCCCAAACGATGTGTACAGGGTTCCGTGACACCAAACGGGTGCCCGGTTTACCCGGCCACATGCCTACCGCATCACAGCCCACCCCTACGGTCAGCGCTGTCCACGGCCTCCAGCATACTACAAACACCAGAAACTACTTGCAACTCCTGGACAGAGGACAAGGGTGATTAAGAAGCCGAGAGGGTCCATTGGTTTCAGGCCTAATGCGTGGTAGTAGCTGAATCATGGATCACAAACACAGAACTCAGTTCCTGAGGACGGCTGCAATGAGACAACCCACCATGTACTCCTACATGGCCTCTCACCGCTACCTTTACCAAATCGTGTTCACACACTTAGCTCACACACAGTAGGACATGTTCACACACCTCTGATTCATCCCCGATGAATCAGACCTGACTCAACTCTAAGCAGTAGCAGGCATGACAAACAAGCATGAATGAGTAGGCACATCAGGGCTCAAACAACTCCTACTCATGCTAGTGGGTTTCATCTAATTACTGTGGAATGACAGGTCATGCAGAGGATAAAGGGGTTCAGCTACCGCAGCAAGTAACAGTTGAATCGTTGTTGTCCTAATGCAGTAAAAGAGAGCAGGAGCGAGAGAGTAGGATTGTGTCGGAATGAACAAGGGGGTTTTGCTTGCCTGGCACTTCTGAAGATAACATTGAGTCTTCATCAGTGTCAACGATCACATCATCGGTATCACGTCTATCGAGAGGGGACAAATACCGGCAACACAGAAGGGAACACAATCAATGCAATGCACAATATGATGCATGATCATGACATGGCAATATGAATGTGTTTTGAGCTAATGCAACTAGCAACAGATGAAATGAAGTTGGTTTGAATACAAGATTCAAAGTCAAACTCCATATGTGATTATTTAAATGTCATTCACTTCATTTGCTCTAAACAGTAGTGATAAGTTGTTCTAACATGCATGAGAATGGTACAGATGGATTCCTTGAATTTTTCTGATAATTTTTCATATATAAATTATTTAATTTGGAGTTACGGTTAATTTTCTATGAATTTTGGAAGTTTTTAGGCATTTTCTGAAATTTATAAATCATTTAGGATTTATTTAAATTCCAGAACAAATACTGCGTCAGCATGACGTAATAGTGACGTCAGCAGGGTCAACCGAGCGCCCCAGGTCAAACCTGACGTGTGGGGTCCACACGTCAGTGTCTCAGTCAACTAACCAGGTTAGTTAGCCCTAACTAACTTAGTTAGCCGGGCGGGGCCCGCATGTCAGTGGCCTACCTAATTAACTAAGTTAGTTAACACTAACTAACTTAGCACTAACTAAGCAGGCGCCTGGGCCCACACGTCAGGGGGTCAAACCCCGGGTCAAACCCGCCGGAGTTGACCCGCGGCTTGTCGCCGGCGACGCCAGCAACGGCGGAGGGCGTCGGAAACGCTCCTTCGGCGACCAAATCGGCGACTGAGGGGCTCTACGCGTAGCGGGGAGTCGCCCGCATCCATCTGTGCAACCGGCAGGGGCTGGGGTGGCTCGAGCTCACCGGAACGGGGCCCGCGGCGGCGACCGGAGTTCGGGCCAGCACGGGCACGGGGCTACGCTTGGCGAGCGAGCGAGCTGAGAGGCTGGGCGGGCTCCTGGAAGATCCACGAGCTCGAGGTCGTGCTCGGACGCGAGTTCGGTGACCTACAACGACGGCGGCGACATCGCCGGCGGAGCCGAGCTCGCGGCTCCGGTGGAATCGAGGCTACAGGGCGCAATCGAAGGGGAAAAGAGGGAGGGGAGGCGTGGGAGCTCACAGCGGTGCCGTAGGGGTGGTTAGCCGGCTCGGGGATGCGACGATGGTGGTGAATTGACGATGAAGATCCTCGGCGGCCGGCGATGGAAACGGCGATGCCGGCGACGTTGTGGCGCGTCCGTAGTTCCATGGCTTGGTGGGGAGGTCGAAGATGTCGTGACGGAGCTCTCAAGCACGCTGGATGGGCGAGGGAGGGCTGGTGGCCATGGTTACGGCGACGAAGACGGCGAGCTCCGCTCGGTGGTGTGCGCGGGAGGGAAGCAGAGGAGGGAACGGGGTCCAGGGGAAGAGAGGGAGGGCTGGACGGCTCCGGGCGGCTGCGTGGCGTCTCCACGCATGGATAGGCTCGAAGGGGGAGGCCTCCAGCGCGAAGCAGGAGGTGGCCGGCGTCGACGCGCGCCACGCCTCGCCTCTGCTCGTCCTCCTGGCAGAGGAGGAAGAGGACAAAGGAGGAGGAGGTGGGCTGGGCCGGCTGGGGGAACTGGGCCGGCTCTGGTGGCTGCGCGGGTAAGGCCAGGTAAGTGGCCCAGGTGGCCTCTCTCCCCTTATTTTTGTTCTGTTTTATTTTTTTCTATTTCTGCAATTTGTTTTTGATTTGTTTTAAATATCAAATCATTTAATAAAATCCTGGAAATAAATATGGGTGCTTTCTGAATTATTTCAGTGACCCTTATCAATTTCCAACATTTATTTGAGCATTTAAAATATTTATAGTATTTAAATGCCCAAAGTCAAATACAATATGATTTAATTCAAAAATCCAAAAATGACCTAAGGATATATTCATCATTTTTGGCAGAGGTTTCCACCTTAACCAGAAATCATGAACTTTTCTTAGGGGCCTTTTGGGTTTATTGAAAAGATTTTAACTTACCCTAGTTGAGTTGATTTAATGCTAGGGTTTGAACATCCCCATTTCAATTTTAGGCAAAATTTAAACATGATGCAACACATGACTAGCTAGCTCAGAGCATTACCAGAAGCTAGGGATGTGACACAACCCATCTATTTTTTCTTTGTAAAAATAGCTAACCAAGCATTTTTTCTGAAGCATGCCCAATCCAAGCTTACCCAACCCAGGCCTACTTATTTTTCTCAGCCCTGGTAGGCTACAACTCTTTCAAGACGGCAGCAAGTCTTAAAAGTAATATGAAATGGGCTATAAATATAAAAACACATGACAAATTGGCAATTACTTTCAAATTTCTAAATTTCTTCACCTTTTCACATGCCAATATTGTTGGGCTTTAACCTAATTTAAATGTATCTTAAAATTACTTTAAATCTGGCTCGACATTTTGGTATTAAAAATAGTTTGGACCCCACCAAAATTTGTGAAATTTTGTTTAAATTTTTAACCCATGCCTTGTTCAACAAAAATAAAATGAACTGCAATAAATAGCATAAGAAGTTGCAAATGAGCTATAAATTATTAAAAATATAGGAAATGGGCCTATTAAGTTGACGTGTATGCAAGATTTTTTTACTTATTATATATGTCAGCAAATGATTCTAGCAGAAGTGACCATTGGATGTCAATCAAACAGCCGTCGTGCTTCTTCAATCTCTGATCTTCTTGCTCCAGCCGGCAAATCCAGAGCCGACAGGAAGTGGGCCCCGTCGGCAGGTGGTTAGCTTAGTGCTAATCACTGTTAATTAACCCCCCTGACACTGACAGTGGGCCCCAGCGCCACTAACTCTTAATTAGGATTAAACTAACCTCTGTTAAACCCCCCTGTCACTGACGTGTGGACCCCACACGTCAGGTTTGACCCCAGCCAGCCGCCGTTGACCGCTGACGTCGTGCTGACGTCATGCTGGCGCAATATATGATTTCTGGATTTAAATTTAATCCGAAAATTCCAGAAATTGTTTTGAACTTCAAAAATTCATAACAATTCAACCGTAGCTCAGATTAAAATAATTTATATATGAAAAATTATCAGAAAAATGCAATCTTTCCATCTGTACTAGTTTCATGCATGACAAACCAATTTATACATGCTGAATATGAGAAAACCACATTATGGCATATGTAGGAGCTTAATTTGGAGATGCATTTGAACCTTTGGTTCAAATGGACTTCAAACCAAATGATTACCAGTTGCATTAGCCCAAACAGCATCACATCTACATGCCATGTTCATGCATCATATTGTTGCATACGATTTGGTAAAGGTAGCGGTGAGAGGCCATGTAGGAGTACATGGTGGGTTGTCTCACTGGATCCGTCCTTAAGCACTGAGTTCTATGTATGTTGTCCAATGACTCGATACTACCACACATTGGGCTCCGGGCGCTCCAAGCCCTCTCGACTTATTAACCAACTTGATCTCTGTCCAGGAGTCGCAACTAGTTTCTGGTGTTTGTAGGTAGTGTTAGTAGTCTACCAAGTGGCACCCGGCCAGGTGGGCTTGGGACAGACTAGGCACAAGTGGCACGGTGTACCAAGCGTAGATCCATCCGGCGAGGTGGGCTTGGGAACCCTGCACACATCGTTTGGGGTCGTGAGTGAAACCCCGGCCGGATCTCCTTGCGGATGGAACCCGAATAGGCGATAAACCTGGATTAGAGTCTTGTGTGGTTAGTCAGGTCGTGGCCGACACCCTCGCCAGGCTTCCGCTTGAAGGTTGCCGAGATACATGACGCGTACATGGCGGTAAGTGGCGAGAGCGTGTGTGAAGAAGTACACCCCTGCAGGGTTAACATGATCTATTCGAATAGCCGGGTCCGCGGTTATGGACTTCTTGGATGCTTACATGGTACATAGACAACTTGAAGTGGATACCCTAAAATGCTCAAGACAAGTGTGAGTGCTATGGATGGCCTTCTCGTAGGGAGACGGGAATGAATCCATAGTAGTGTATTGTGTGGTGATTAGTGGACTCGTGTGCGCCATATCACCTCAAGAGTTTCTGGTAGTCGTAGAACAGGATAGCCACAGAGTCAAAGCTGGCTTGCTGCAACTAAACCCCACATTACCCTCTTGATGCAAATGCATGTATGATAGGATCTGATGTAAGTCTTGCTGAGTACCTTTGTACTCATGTTGCTTTATTTATGTTTTTGCAGCGGAGACTTCGGTCTTACTAGTGTTCTCATGGACTTCGACTAGTAGCTAGTACCTCAGCTACGATCTTGATCGGATGTTGTAGATAGTCAGGCTTTCAGCCTTTTTCATTTATAGATGTCTGTACCCAGACATGTAATGCTTCCGCTTGTTGCTTGTATGCTCTGTATGATGGGTCTTGTGACCCCTGTTTGCAATAAATGCTATGATGGCTCTTCTGAGCCTTTATCTATTTGAGTTGTTGAGTTATGCTGTGATGCCATGTTGTACAGCACATACTTGCATGTTATGCGTACGTGTAATGTGTATTGCTATGTGTGGGATCTGACTATCTAGTTGTTTATCCTTAGTAGACTCTCTTACCGGGAAATGTCTCCTAGTGCTTCCACTGAGCCCTGGTAGCTTGCTACTGCTCCGGAACACTTAGGTTGGCCGGCATGTGTCCTTCCTTGATCCTGTGTCTGTCCCTTCGGGGAAATGTCACGCGAGGAATACCGGAGTCCTGCTAGCCCGCTACAGCCCGGTTCACCGGAGTCCTGTTAGCCCAGTGCTACAGCCTGGATTCACTCGCTAATGACCGACACGTTCGATGCTGGGTCATGGATGCCTGTCCCTGTAAGTTAGTGCCACTTTGGGTTTACGACTAGCCATGTTAGCCCGGTCTCTTTATCATATGGATGCTAGCGACACCATCATATACGTGTGCCAAAAGGCGCAAACGGTCCCGGGCAAAGGTAAGGCGACACCCGTGGGGATACCGTGCGTGAGGCCGCAAAGTGATATGAGGTGTTACATGCTAGATTGATGTGGCATTGAGTCGGGGTCCTGACAGCGTTGGTATCAGAGCCTGACTGTCTGTAGGATTACCAAGCCAAACCGGTCGAAGTTGAGTCTAGAAATTCTTTAGTTATGTAAGGGAATTGATTGTGGGTTGGAACGTAAGGCTCTTTTTACTCCTTTACCTCATGGCTTTCTGATCTGAGTCGTCCTATCTTTCCTACGGGGTTAAGGAACTAGGCTTTCTCTTCCGTCTATCAGGATCACGTGTTACTACTCCGTAGTCCCATAGGATTGGTTGATCAGAGTCATACCATAGTTTTGAGTATTTCCAGTGTAGTCTGTTTAGTATGATCTCAGAACCTTGAGTAATGTTGATGAGTATGTTACCACCCCATTTTTAGTAGGATGTCTCATTCTGAGCATTTTACTGCCGTTATGCTGCCGAAATTTTCCTAGGAGTTCGAGAGATACTAATTCCTTGTCCTACATTCTACAGTCCATAATTGATGCTGACTCTGTCCTTGGTTCGTTTCTCAGGATGTCATCAGCTAAGCGAAGTTCCGTTGCTCATAGCTAGAACCACGGAGATGGTAGGGATGAGGATCCTCCCGATCAGCCTTCGTTGACAGAGTTCATGCTAGAGATGGAGAGGAACAAGCGTGAGTCTAACCGCTTGTTGGCACGTATCGAGGAGAACACCGCACATCAGTTCAAAGGATCTGTGACCATTCATGACTTTATCCGCTTGCACCCACCCACCTTTCATCATTCCATTGAGCCACTCGATGCAGATGACTGGCTCCGTAGCATCACCCATAAGCTGCGTTCCGCGAGCATAGCTGAAGATGACAAGGTCACTTATGCCACATACCACCTGGAAGGTCCTGCTAGTCTTTGGTGGCAGAACTATGAGGCTATGCTTCCAGCTGGCCAGACTCCCACCTGGAGGGATTTCGTTGAGGCTTTTCGCGAGCATCACATTCCTGAAGCCCTCATCGATCGCAAGAGAGAAGAGTTCTGTAGTTTCACCCAGGGTAAGATGGCTGTTGATGCCTATAGTAGAGAGTTTGAGAACCTCGCCCGTTATGCCACAGAAGAGGTGTCCACGGACGCCAAGAAGCAGGCTAGGTTCCGGAAGGGTCTCAACCCCAAGTTGCGTCGTGATCTCCACCTGCATCATTGTGATACATTCCAAGCCCTTGTGAACAAGGCCATTAATGCAGAGACAGCTCAACTCACTTACGAGGAGTCTCGTAAGCACACTCGTGCTTTGGGATCTTCCTCCGGTTCTAGCTCTCAGAAGCGCCGGATTTGGGTTCCAAACTCCGCTCTTCCACCCAAATATGTACCGAGGCCATCTTATGTGGCACCTCATCAAGTTCAGCAGTATGCTCCACCCAGGCCTATTGGTGGACCGCCTTCTAATACAGGTCCACATCCTACCTCCAAGATTTGTTACAAGTGTGGAGAGCCAGGCCACATTGCCCGTATTTGCACTCAGACCAGAGTTGCTCCACCCCAGCCCGAGAAGTCTATTGGCCATGGTAAGCCATCACGCAAGATGATCAGTGCCAAGTCAGCTCCCACTGAACATGGACGTGTGCATCACGTCTCAGCTAAAGCCGCTCATGATGATCCAGATGTCGTTCTTGGTACGCTCCTTGTCAACTGTCATCCGGCATTGGTTTTGTTCGATACTGGAGCGTCTCATTCCTTCATTTCTGAAAGCTATGCCCGCTTGCACGACATGTCATTTTGTGATATGCCCTCCCCACTACTTATTCAAACTCCTGGATCCAAATGGCAAACTTCTAGGATAAGTTATGGCAATGAAATCCTTGTTGACAGACTTGTATTCCTTGCTTCTTTGATATCTCTCAAGTCTTCGGATATTAACATCATCTTGGGTATGGACTGGATGACAGCTCATTATGCCAAGATTGATTGTTTCACCAGGTCTGTTCAGCTCACACACCCATCTGGCAAGATAGTCACTGTCTCCACTAGAGTTGCAAAGCGTCAGCTCTATTCCCTTAATGCCAGCCCTCTTCCAGACCTTGAAGATATCCCGGTAGTCCGTGACTTTCCGGATGTCTTTCCAGAGGAACTGCCAGGTGTTCCGCCTGACAGAGATGTAGAGTTCGTCATAGATCTTATCCCAGGAACTGCTCCAATCTCTAGGAGACCCTACAAGATGGCACCCTTAGAACTAGCCGAGCTTAAGAAACAACTTGATGAGTCCTTGCAAAAGGGTTTCATCCGTCCTAGCTCTTCTCCTTGGGCTTGCCCCGTCCTCTTCGTCAAGAAGAAGGATGGTACGGATCGGATGGTTGTAGATTATCGCCCCGTTAATTTGGTTACGATAAAGAACAAGTATCCGCTCCCCAGGATCAACGATCTGTATGATCAGCTCGCTGGATCCTCAGTCTTCTCCAAGATGGATTTGAGGTTAGGATACCACCAAATTAAGATCAGGAACGGGGACATTCCCAAGACAGCCTTTGTTACTCGTTATGGTCAGTACGAGTACACCGTCATGTCCTTTGGCCTAACCAACGCCCCAGCCACATTCTCCCGCTTGATGAACTCGATCTTCATGGAGTACTTAGATAAGTTCGTCGTGGTTTACCTCGATGATATTCTTATCTACTCGAAGAACGAGGAAGAGCATGCCGAACATCTTAGACTTGTGTTAGAAAAACTCAGAGAGCACCGCCTTTATGCCAAGTTCTCCAAGTGTGAATTTTGGTTGCCAGAAGTGACCTACCTAGGCCACGTAATCTCTGGTAAGGGCATTGCTGTCAATCCCGAGAGAGTTCAGGCTGTTCTCGATTGGACTCCACCTGAGACCGTTAAACAAGTTAGGAGTTTCCTTGGTCTAGCCAGCTATTGTCGCCGCTTTGTTGAAAACTTCTCCAAAGTAGCCAAACCCCTCACGGAACTTCTCAAGAAAGATAAAAAGTTTGAGTGGTCCCCACAGTGTGAACACAGTTTTCAGGAACTGAAAAGGCGCCTGACCTCTGCTCCCATACTTGTGCCACCGGATTTCACTAAAGACTTTATTATCTACTGCGATGCCTCACGACAGGGACTAGGTTGCATTCTTATGCAGGATCGTCATGTGATTGCCTATGCATCTCGACAGTTGCATCCACATGAGGATAATTATCCTACACATGATCTAGAGCTTGCAGCCGTAGTCTATGCACTCAAGACCTGGCGACATTACCTTCTTGGTAAACGTTGCGAGATCTACACCGATCACCAGAGTCTCAAGTATATCTTCACCCAACCAGACCTAAACCTTAGGCAAAGACGTTGGTTGGAGTTGATCACAGATTATGATTTAGGGATTACCTACACCCCAGGCAAAGCCAATGTCATGGCTGATGCTCTAAGCCGTAAATCCTATTGCAACAATCTCATGTTGCAGCAAGGCCAACCACTTCTCCATGAGGAATTCTGTAAGCTTAATCTTCACATTGCTCCTCACGGATTCCTTTCTACCCTGGTGGCGAAACCTGATCTTAAGGATCAGATTATCGCAGCTCAAAAGCAAGACACAGGAATTTCCCGGATCAAGAGAAACATTAAGAAGGGAGTTGGTGGATGTTTCACTATGGATGATCGTGGTGTTGTTTTCTTTGAGAATCGCTTGGTGGTTCCCAAGAATCAACATCTTCGACAACTGATTCTTAAGGAGGCGCATGAATCTCCTCTCACGATTCATCCCGGTAGTACTAAGATGTATCAGGACCTACGCCAGAGGTTCTGGTGGACTAGGATGAAGAGAGAAATCGCTGAGTTCATTGCTAAATGTGACGTTTGTCGTCGCGTTAAGGCAGAGCATCAAAGACCTGCTGGCACCCTTCAGCCCTTAGCTATTCCTGAATGGAAGTGGGATAAAGTTGGTATGGACTTCATCACCGGCTTTCCCAGGACCAAGAGAGGGAATAATGCTATCTTCGTAGTCGTTGATCGTCTCTCCAAAGTGGCGCACTTCCTACCTGTTCGAGAGAGTATCACCGCTAGTCAGCTCGCTGACTTATATATTTCTCGAATAGTGTCACTTCATGGTGTTCCACTAGAGATCAATTCAGACCGTGGCAGTCTTTTCACTTCTCATTTTTGGGAGAGCTTCCAAACTGCCATGGGAACCCATCTTTCTTTCAGTACCGCTTTCCACCCTCAATCAAGTGGTCAGGTGGAACGGGTCAACCAAATTCTCGAAGACATGCTTAGAGCTTGCGTTATCTCATTCGGTATGGATTGGGAGAAATGTCTTCCTTTTGCCGAGTTTGCCTATAACAATAGCTATCAATCCAGCCTCAAGAAAGCTCCTTTTGAGGTTCTCTATGGACGAAGATGTCGAACACCTTTGAACTGGTCAGAAACCGGTGAAAGACAATTCTTTGGACCGGACATGATCCAGGAGGCAGAAGAGCAAGTTCGCATCATTCGTGAGAATTTGAAAACAGCCCAATCTCGTCAAAAGAGCCAGTATGACTGTCGTCATAAGGAAGTGGCTTACGAAATTGGCGACAAGGCTTACCTTCGGGTTACTCCTTTGAAGGGTACCCATCGTTTCGGTATCAAGGGCAAGTTGGCTCCTCGTTACATTGGTCCTTTTCGTATTCTCGCTAAACGAGGAGAGGTTGCCTATCAATTGGAACTACCCCCACATCTTTCTCGAATTCATGATGTCTTCCACGTCTCTCAACTCAGGCGTTGCTTCTCGGATCCCATCCGCGGAGTGGACCACGAAACGCTTGATCTCCAAGATAACCTCACATACCGAGAGTACCCGGTTCGCATTCTTGATCAAGCAGAGCGTGTCACTCGACGTCAGAACATCAAGTTTCTCAAAGTTCAGTGGTCTCATCATTCCGAGAGAGAAGCTACTTGGGAACGAGAAGATCGTCTTCGACTGGAGTACCCCGCTTTCTTTCCGTCGACCCCTGAATCTCGGGACGAGATTCTTTCAAGTGGGGGCGAGTTGTCACATCCCTAGTCTGGTATGACCTAGGCTAGCTAGTCATTGGTGCATCATGTTTAAATCTCATTTAAATTTGAAATGAGGATTGGTGGAACCCTCAGAATCATTTTTGAAAATGACCCAAATAAAAATTTCTCCAAAAGGGTCCAAGAAAATGCTCATGTTGCCCTCTGAAAATATTGGACAGAGATAAAAATCAAACCAATATTTTTAGGAGCTCATGGATATTTAATTTTGGCCATTTGGATTAATCCGATAATTATTTGCTTTGGATATATATTGTTATATATATGAAATATGGTCCAAAAATTATGCCATTTATAAAGGAGCTCTGGAATAATATAGTTAGCCCCTGCAAAAATTGGCATAAGTAAATAAATTGATTTAGTATTATTACTAAATCAAAACAAATGTCAGAAAAATTAGAAAACAAAAAAATAAAAGAAGGAGAAGCTTACCTGGGGCTTCTGCCTGGCGCCTCTGGCCCAGCAGCAGCAGGCCGGCCCAGCCAGCAGGCGGCCCAGCCCGCCCCTCCTCTGTCGTCTTCGTCCTCGACAGAGGGAGGGGAGCGTGCCCGGCGCGCGCGCGCGCCACCGCGCCACGCCACCAGCCTCCCTGCTTGCCTGGGGCCCTCCTCGTCGCCCTGGAATGGCCGGACGACGCCACGCAGCCATCTGACCTCTCTTGCACTCTCCCTCGCCCTCCTTCTCTCCCCCTGCTCTCTCTCTCTCTCACCCGAAGCACTGCCGCCGCCGCAGCTCACCACCGACGCGCTCCCCGCCGTCCCCTCGCCCCTCCGTAGAGTCCCCGAGCTCCGCCGTGACCCCCTCTCCCTCCTCACCGAGCAAGCTACCCAGGCGAGCTCCGCTTCATCGCAATCGCCGTCGTCTTCAAGCTCCGGCCGACGAGATCGCCGTCGTCGCTCCGGCTGCCCCAAGCCTTCCCCGAGCTCACCGACGACGCCGTTGGATCCGCGGTGAGCTCCGCCACCGTTCCCCTCTCTTCTCCCCCTCGTTTCCGCGCCGTAGCGCCGTTCCCCACCACGGCCGAAGCTTCTCGCCGCCGTCCATGTCGCCGTCGCCGTCTCGGCCCGCCTCCGCCCAAACCGAGCATCCCATCGCGCTCCCGGTGCCACGAGGGTGCCGCCGAGCCCCTCAGGTGGCCTCCCCGTGCCCCGCAGGCCGTTCCCGCTCGAAGCCGAGCTCCGGCCGCCGCCGCGAGCTTTGCTCCGGCGAGCTCCGGCCTCCCCCGCTCCTTCCACCTGCCCCACCAGATGCGCGAGAGCCCTGGCTACGCCCCGGTGCTCTCCGACGCGCCCCCGTGGCCTGTTTCGCGGACGCCGCCGCGTCCAGAGGTCGCCGCCGACGACCTCGCCGGCCTGACGAGTGGGCCCCGTCGGCAGGTGGTTAGCTTAGTGCTAATCACTGTTAATTAACCCCCCTGACACTGACAGTGGGCCCCAGCGCCACTAACTCTTAATTAGGATTAAACTAACCTCTGTTAAACCCCCCTGTCACTGACGTGTGGACCCCACACGTCAGGTTTGACCCCAGCCAGCCGCCGTTGACCGCTGACGTCGTGCTGACGTCATGCTGGCGCAATATATGATTTCTGGATTTAAATTTAATCAGAAAATTCCAGAAATTGTTTTAAACTTCAAAAATTCATAACAATTCAACCGTAGCTCAGATTAAAATAATTTATATATGAAAAATTATCAGAAAAATGCAATCTTTCCATCTGTACTAGTTTCATGCATGACAAACCAACTTATACATGCTGAATATGAGAAAACACATTATGGCATATGTAGGAGCTTAATTTGGAGATGCATTTGAACCTTTGGTTCAAATGGACTTCAAACCAAATGAATACTAGTTGCATTAGCTCAAACAGCATCACATCTACATGCCATGTTCATGCATCATATTGTTGCATATGATTGTGTATTGATTGCCGGCACCGTTCCTTCTCGATAGGTCCTGCTCCGGAGCTGTTCCAGAGTACCTGTCTGTGAAGCAGTGCCTCCTCTGTTGATTTACCAGGCAAGCAAACCCCCTTGTTCATTCCGATACAATCCTACTCTCTCGCTCCTGCTCTCAGTTATTGCATTAGGACAACAGCGATTCATCTGCTACTTTGTGCTGCGGTAGTTGAACCCATTCCTCTGCATGACCTGTCATTGCCACAGTAAATAGTTGAAACCCACTAGCATGTGTAGGAGTTGATTGAAGCCACTGATGTGTTCCTACCATGCTATGCCTGCTATTGCTTAGAGTTGTGTCAGGTCTGATTCATTGGGAATGAATTGGAGTGTTACGATATGTTCTGGTGCTGAGAGTGAAGTGTGTGAACACGATTTGGTAAAGGTAGCGGTGAGAGGCCATGTAGGAGTACATGGTGGGTTGTCTCACTGGATCCGTCCTTAAGCACTGAGTTCTATGTATGTTGTCCAATGACTCGATACTACCACACATTGGGCTCCGGGCGCTCCAAGCCCTCTCGACTTATTAACCAACTTGATCTCTGTCCAGGAGTCGCAACTAGTTTCTGGTGTTTGTAGGTAGTGTTAGTAGTCTACCAAGTGGCACCCGGCCAGGTGGGCTTGGGACAGACTAGGCACAAGTGGCACGGTGTACCAAGCGTAGATCCATCCGGCGAGGTGGGCTTGGGAACCCTGCACACATCGTTTGGGGCCGTGAGTGAAACCCCGGCCGGATCTCCTTGCGGATGGAACCCGAATAGGCGATAAACCTGGATTAGAGTCTTGTGTGGTTAGTCAGGTCGTGGCCGACACCCTCGCCAGGCTTCCGCTTGAAGGTTGCCGAGATACATGACGTGTACATGGCGGTAAGTGGCGAGAGCGTGTGTGAAGAAGTACACCCCTGCAGGGTTAACATGATCTATTCGAATAGCCGGGTCCGCGGTTATGGACTTCTTGGATGCTTACATGGTACATAGACAACTTGAAGTGGATACCCTAAAATGCTCAAGACAAGTGTGAGTGCTATGGATGGCCTTCTCGTAGGGAGACGGGAATGAATCCATAGTAGTGTATTGTGTGGTGATTAGTGGACTCGTGTGCGCCATATCACCTCAAGAGTTTCTGGTAGTCGTAGAACAGGATAGCCACAGAGTCAAAGCTGGCTTGCTGCAACTAAACCCCACATTACCCTCTTGATGCAAATGCATGTATGATAGGATCTGATGTAAGTCTTGCTGAGTACCTTTGTACTCATGTTGCTTTATTTATGTTTTTGCAGCGGAGACTTCGGTCTTACTAGTGTTCTCATGGACTTCGACTAGTAGCTAGTACCTCAGCTACGATCTTGATCGGATGTTGTAGATAGTCAGGCTTTCATCCTTTTTCATTTATAGATGTCTGTACCCAGACATGTAATGCTTCCGCTTGTTGCTTGTATGCTCTGTATGATGGGTCTTGTGACCCCTGTTTGCAATAATGCTATGATGGCTCTTCTGAGCCTTTATCTATTTGAGTTGTTGAGTTATGCTGTGATGCCATGTTGTACAACACATACTTGCATGTTATGCGTACGTGTAATGTGTATTGCTATGTGTGGGATCTGACTATCTAGTTGTTTATCCTTAGTAGACTCTCTTACCGGGAAATGTCTCCTAGTGCTTCCACTAAGCCCTGGTAGCTTGCTACTGCTCCGGAACACTTAGGTTGGCCGGCATGTGTCCTTCCTCGATCCTGTGTCTGTCCCTTCGGGGAAATGTCACGCGAGGAATACCGGAGTCCTGCTAGCCCGCTACAGCCCGGTTCACCGGAGTCTTGTTAGCCCAGTGCTACAGCCTGGATTCACTCGCTGATGACCGACACGTTCGATGCTGGGTCATGGATGCCTGTCCCTGTAAGTTAGTGCCACTTTGGGTTTACGACTAGCCATGTCAGCCCGGGCTCTTTATCATATGGATGCTAGCAACACCATCATATACGTGTGCCAAAAGGCGCAAACGGTCCCAGGCAAAGGTAAGGCGACACCCGTGGGGATACCGTGCGTGAGGCCGCAAAGTGATATGAGGTGTTACATGCTAGATCGATGTGGCATTGAGTCAGGGTCCTGACACAGGACCACCTGCTCTCGTGGCTAGTTGTGCTGTCGCGCAGGCCTCACTGCCCCTACTACTCCCACCGCTGGCCAGGCCATCCCTCTACTCAACCACATTCCTCCAATGTTGTGGCTTCATCGCCTCCCGGTCATTCCCTTCCTGGGTCTTGCCTCCATCCACCGCGTTGGTGTTCTCAGCACCGCGTGGGCAATGTTGTCAACAAACGACAACATCAGAAGAGGGATGCACGTGGATAGGATGACAATTGGGACCCACATGATCCATGGCCGCACGCAAGCAAGTACCTCCTTATTACGCCAAAATAATGAATCCTCCCCATGATAGCTAGCTCCCACCAGCTATATCTTAGCATGGAAGGAAGTGCCTCCATATGAAGCAAAAAATAATGATTGCGCCCCATGATAATTGGAGGCTGACTTGTGGCCCTTCTAAGTTGACGCGTATGCATGGGATTTATCAACTTCGTCAACAAACGATTATATCCCCAGTGACCGTTGGAATGTTAACATCCAATGCTCGTCCTGCTTCTTCAACCATTGATTTTCTTGCTCCAACCGTCGAAACTACCGCGTGCTCCTGCCTCCTGTGGCCGGCTATGCTTCCGTGTAGGCCTCATCGGCCCTCCTACTCGCACCGCTGGCCATGCCATCCCTCTACTCACTCACACCCCGTGTTATTCTCCGGCGACGACAGCCTCACACCGCAGCGGAACCAGTGAACCCTCGTACGCCCCTCCACCTGGGCATCCATTGCCTCGTCTTCCTTGGCTCCGCATCGTTCCCTTAGGAGGCCTCACCATCGTCCACCGCGTTGGTGCTCTCGGCGTAGCATGGTTAACGTTGTCAACGAATGATAGCCATCGGAAGACGATTGTATATTATGAGGCTGACAGCTGGACCCAGCAGCTACACCTTCGCATGCAAGGAAGTGCCTCCTTATTACGCGGAAAAAAAATGATTCCTCCCCTTGACAGCTAGGACTCACCACATACATCTTCGCGCGTAAAGGAGTGCCTCCTTATCATCCCTGATAGCTGGGACCCACCCGGTCGAACTGTATGTAGGGTCGTCTGTCTGGCCGTGAACGTGTATGTATATACGTAGAGTAGTGCTAAAAAAATACAATTATACAGGCGAAATCGTTTCCAGTCGTAAGTACATCCCACACATTCAGTCCCCACTAAACGTTTCCATTCGCATATACATCCCACACAGTCACACCAACGAAAACGTTTCCGTTCGCAGGTACATCACACACAATTTTTCCCATTAAATCATTTGTGATAGCGTTGCCATCTCACGCAATATTAACAATTTTATTGTTTGCGTTATTGAATGCATCACACACGGTGCATAGAAGAAACTGTGTGGCAAAGGTTGTCCATCACACATAGTTTTTATGTGGTAAACGTTTGCGCAAGGTGGCCTAACGCAAAAAGTTTTGAAGAGAATGCCGTGTGTCATTGTTCATCGATCTGACACGGTTTATTCCTAGAAACTGTGTGCGTTGCCTTAGGTAATTGCCCATGGTATTTTCTCAATAACCGTTTGCAATAGCAAAAACCAATTAGCAGGCTAATTCTCCATTCACAGGCTAATTGCCCGATTATTAATAATCCATTTATTAATCTAATTGACATTCATATTAAACACATAATATATTTCATTCCCATATTAAGGAAATGGGATTTCATAATTGAAATACATCAGACTACAACATGATATAGCTTCAGCACTCAGCTACCCCATTACACAACTGCACCAGCACCAAGTTTCACATGCAACAGCTAGAACCTTTCAAAATTAGCATCATAGACGGTACATAGACAGATGCATCTCATCTGGAAAACTGCTGAAGCGGAAGGCGAATATTGAGCCTTCATTGATGTTGAAGGTCTTTGCAACTTTAGTCCAGTGCCTGTGGATGATTGACCGTCCATCCTTCGTCCTCTTCAAGAACATTTCAATATTGAACAATGGGTGTTGTATGAATACCTTCCTTGCCTCCTGACCATACATGTTGTTTGAGAGGTAATCATCAGTGAACAGCTTTGGAAAGGCCTGAAAACAAGGTTGTGCATAAATATCTTCTCTATATTGGAAATGGGGCAAAGGAATAAAAAAGACAAGGTATAATAGTTAGTACCATCTTGTAGTGAACTTAATTCTTCTTCATTGTGAAGACAAAGATCTTGTTGTTTTTTGTTGCAAATTTCTTTATCCTAGCATTCTGAGTTTCTCGACTTGACTAATATTCATGTACAACTCATTTCCCCATATACAAAAAGGGTCGAACCATGGGTCAAAACATCTGACAGCAGGACCTACATGTGCAAGACCAAATTGCTTAAAACCTAAGTATTAGAATGGTTCCTACAATTGCACAATAATGTGCTATTAGACAAAGGACCATGCATGTGCAAACCTCGATTGTAAACCTCAGTGCTTCCCATTGTTTCCCTGCAACACATATAAGGTAGTTAGTGATCAGGTTAAGTGAGGGTTCGCATGCTATTAGTAAAATATGCTGATGAAAAATAAGCACATTGCAGATTCACCAGATTAATACAAACCACATTGAAAACCCATTTATCCAAACCAAGCATGATTAAGAACTAGGAAATATAGCAATTGTATAAGTTTCCCATGTATTAAGTGCAACCAAATTCGATTATTCCTCACATGCACAACAATACAAAATTCTACCCACGACAATTGGACATTGCATTGCAGAATTGAACCAAGCAGTTAACTAAACACCACAACAGTTGAACCAAACATTAACTAACCACCAAATTGCACACTATAACATAATCCTAATAGAAGATCAGACAGTTAACCAAACCAAGCATGCTTAACAACTTGGAAATATAGCAATTGTATTTGTTTCCCATGCATTTAGTACCGCCAAATTTGATTTATTTCTCACATGGTATACCATAACAGAATGCACCCACAACAATTTAACATCACATTGCAGAATGGAACCAAACACTTAACTAAACACCACAACAAATGAACAAAACATTAACTGAGCACCATATTGCACAATGTATAACATACTAGAAGATCAAAAAGTTAACCAAACCAGGCATGCTTGACAACTTGGAAATATAGCAATTGGATTTGTTTCTCATGTATTTTGTAAAGAAAAATTCAATTTATTTCTAACATGGAAGACAATACAAAATTGCACCCTGAAGAATTGAACATCACATTTGCAGAATTGAACCAAATAGTTAATGGAACACGACAACTAATTAACCAAATAGTTAATAAGTGAGGACCACATTGCACGACATATAGAACATATACACTAGAGAAACAGATTGCATGGTAAAAGTAGATAGCACAATTCACTATAATTTGTTAAGGAGAGGCAGTAGATAGCAAACTAAACATGGGTCCTTATAGTGAGCTAATAAGACAAGCTACTCCTCATTGTCGGAAATATCAATGATGATTGGGTCCTTGAAGATGGCAGAGGGCGAGGCCTCCACATCGTGGGTGCCGTCTTTGTAGTGGTGAGTTGCCTAAGCCATTCCGGGCACCAACCTTCTGGCTCTCGAGTTGAGGTAAGCACGTGCACACTGAGAAAACACCTCGTAGTCTTCGTCAAAGGCACATAAGGTGGCCTTGAGAAAACACCATGAACTATTTTTTAAAGCAGCCAATCACATCGTGACTTCCGTGCGTGAGGCGTCGACGGTGGCCTCGATGGTGAGGTTCACCTCCAAGATCTAGGGGTCGGCCTTAATGGCCGCCATCTCGACCTCATTTGCGTGTGCGGCCGTTATTTTCTTCTCTGCTGCCAAATGCTCCTTGAGCTCCTGGATATACTACATGCACCATGGCCTAGGGCGGCACTTATTTGGTGGAGGGGTCAGTGATTTGGGTGGAAGGTGTCACGCCGGCAGTCCGGGCATGTGGGATGTGGAAGGAGGAGGATGATGGGGGTATGGTGTGGATTATCAGCCTGGATAGACGAGGCCGAGCAGTGTGAGGGAGGGTCGCCGGCGAGGGTGCCGACATTGCAAGCAAGGAGTGAAGGTTTCAACTTGGAAAGGAAGGCGGAAACAGGGGAAATGTGGCTTTTGGTAAGGGGAAGGGGCGGGGAGGTATATATTTCCATGGAAGCCAAAAATTTTGAATTGGTTCAGTGAAAAAACTAGCGCGCAGTGTCATCAGACACGGTCCCTTTATTTAGAATTGTGTACGAT
This sequence comes from Triticum aestivum, assembly GCF_018294505.1. Taxonomy (NCBI): domain Eukaryota; kingdom Viridiplantae; phylum Streptophyta; class Magnoliopsida; order Poales; family Poaceae; genus Triticum; species Triticum aestivum. The sequence goes on from NC_057810.1 coordinate 365,896,826, forward strand.
ATGTGAACATCACAAACGATTCAGATAGCTTAACCCGTGTGTGATGCATTTGAACGTCAAAAATGTTGGTTCCAATTTCCCTGGTTACAGTTGTCATCCATGTCATTGCATAATTTGGGTACACAAAGGAGACTACAACACACCCAGACTTCTTAATCGAGCAAGTTCAGCAATTAAACAGAGCTATCTGGCCTAAACATTACTCTAAAAATTACAGAACGACCCTCTTAATTAAACGAAACAAAGAGTACTACTATGGCTGGTGCTCGTCGATCTCCGCCGCCTCCTCCATGTCCATCTCGCGCCCAACGGTATCCTAGGGAAGGGGATCCATGGCATCCATCGCACCATACTCGGCAAGCATCTCACCATCCGTGTCCACCATCTCTTTCAAAAAGGCCGCCACGAGTTGGGCGTGGGCAGCCATGATCTGGGCTTGGACGGACTCCGGCGTCGCAAGGTATGCGACGGAGGAACGGACGGCTGCTCGAACACTCTCGGCGATTGCCAACTCTTTGACCGTGGGTTGCCGCCGTTATCGAAGAAGCTTGCTTTGATTTGTTTTGTTACCGCCACGAGCTGGGTGTGGGCGGCCTCAACATGGTCGTGGGCGGCCTCCATCAGATCTAAGGCCACTGCTGTGGAACAGATAGCTGTTGTGCTTCTCTAGACAGTTGCTATCCCCGAGGCAGATGTTGCTGCCACCACTTGAGAAGCAACAACAGCCGTTTGGGCTGCCTTGGCTGCCCGGTCGCAGATTGCGGCCTCGATCATGCATCTTGTTAGCATGCACATGGAGGCTGCGGCCGCGCTCTCGCCGAAGTGGGGCGTCGAACTTTCCCTCATGATGTGGGTCCACGTCCCCATATTTCACCGGCGATGATTTAACAATAAAATGATATTTGGGGAGCGAGCTAGTGTTCTTGACATGCCAGCTATGGACTGTAGCCGACGCACCTTCTCGCATAAGCCATAGGCATACTATACACCAATGGTGCTCCAGGATATTTTGTACTGCATCTCACATGGTTGGTGGTAATAAAATGTGTGCGATCTACTTGATTTTCCGTCTTGATTTGAACTACATAATGGGGTCACAGCTGCAAAGGATGGTGTTTGAATTGCTAGAACTTCTATCTGCAGTGAACTTGCAACTACTGGTGTGTCGTAAAAAAATTGGAATAATTCAGGGTTTGTTTGGACATTTTTATACAGTAACTTGGTTTTCTAGGCATTTCAGGTGCACAATTCAAAATTAAACCGCACGCACATGCTCCGGTGCAGCAAAACAGGTTGTAAAATGTCTCCATGGGTTGATTTTTACGTCCCATTCAAGAAATGGGGATGAATTTCAAACACCATGACACCATGGCTCTCCGGCAAACGTTGAGGTGCTTGCTTTTGTAATTCTAGTGAATATAAAACTTGTCTGAAATTCATGAACCTTGCCATGCTATCATGTAACGGCATCAAGATGCTGGGGTAAAAAATATTGTCCCATTAGGGGCAGGTTATGGTATAAGCTTCTCGCAAACCAGAGCTTCTCTCACAACAAGCATGATGGTTTTGGTAGGGAATGTGCCACCTTGGGGGACGACACGATATCTGTTGCCTCTTCTTACTTTCAAAAAATTTCTCATGCCAACATAGAATAATAGGAGTGTTGTGCAATTTTTTGGAATTTTTCAGGGTTCGCTTACATTAACAGAGTTTTCTATGCATTCATGTGCATAATTCAAATTTGAACTACATGCACATGCTCCAGTGCATATAAACAGGTCGAAAAATAACATGTGTGTCCTTGGTTGCAACCTTATGTCCCATACAAGAAATGGGAATGAATGTCAAACACCTTTGCCACCGTCGCTCGGCCGCTAACATTGAGATACATGGTTTTAAAATTCTAGTAAAACAAAAACTCCTCTGAAATTTATGAAACTTGACATGCTATCATGGAACGGTAGCAACATGCGGTGGTAAAAATATTGTCCCATTTGGGGCAGGTTGGGGTATAAGCTTCTCACAAACCAGAGCTTCTCGCAACAAGTCTCATGGTTATGGTAGGGAACGTTTCACCTTTCTGCACGAAACGATATCCATTGCCTCTTCTTGATTTAAATTTTTGCTCTAGTGTCAACATAGAACAACAGGAGTTTTGTGTTAAATTTTGGAATTTTTTGGGGTTCGTTTGGACATTTTTATGCATTAATTGAGTTTTCAATGCATTTATGTGCATAATTCAAATTTGAACTACATGCACAAGCCCTAATGCATATAAATTGGTTAAAAATTTAAATATGTCTCCTTGGTTGCATGCTTAGGTCCCATGCAAGAAATGGGAATGAATGTCAAACACCCTGCCACCATCACTCGGCCACAAACATTGAGATACCTAATTTTTTAATTCTAGTAAATTCAAAACTCATCTAAAATTCATGAAACATGGTATGCTATGATAGAGCAGCATCAACATGCAGTCGTAATTTTTTGTCCCATTTGGGGAAGGTTTGGGTATAAGCTTCTCACAAACCAGAGCTTCTCACTACAAGCCTGGTGGTTTCACCTTTCTGTATGAAACGATAGCCGTTGCCTCTTCTTTATTTCGATTTTTTCTCTAGTGTCAACATAGAACAACATGAGTGTTGTGTTAAATTTGGAATTTTTCGGGGTTCATTAGGACATTATTATTCATTAATTGATTTTTCAATGCATTTATGTGCCTCAAATTTGAACTACATGCACATGCTCTAATGCATATAAATTGGTTGAAAATTGAAATATGTGTCCTTGGTTGCATGCTTAGGTCCCAGTCAGGAAATGGGAATGAATGTCAAACACCCTGCCACCGTCACTCGGCCGCAAACATTGAGATACCTGGTTTTTAAATTCTAGTAAATCCAAACCTCATCTGAAATTCATGAAACCTGGCATGCTATCATGGAATGGCACCCGACAAGCCGTGGTAAATTTTTTGACCTGTTTGGGGCAGGTTTTGGGTATAAGCTTCTCACAAACCAAAGCTTCTCACAACAAGCCTGACGGTTTCGATAGGGTACGTGCCACCTTTAAGGACGAAACGATACCCATTGCATGTTATTGCTTTCAAAAAATTTGTAGTGTCAACCTAGAACAACATGAGTGTTGTGTTAAATTTTGGAATTTTTCGGGGTTCATTTTGATATTTTTATACATTAAGGGTTTTCTAGGCATTTTATGTGCATAATTCAAATTTGAACTACATGCACATGCTCCAGTGCATATAAATTGGTTGAAAAATCAGATATGTGTCCTACGGTACATGCTTAGGTCCCATGCAAGAAATGGGAATGAATTCAAACACCAGGGGACTATTGATTGCCGGAAAAACATTGAGATACTTTGTTTTTAAATTCTAGTAAATTCAAAACTTGTCCTAAATTCATGAAACTTGGCATGCTCTCATGGAATGGCACCCGACATGCTGTGGTAATTTTCGTGTGCATTTTGAGAGAAGGCGCACTCGAATAACAGTCAACAAAGGCACTTAGAAATAACTAGCTGCCACTCTAATATCGCAAACGTTTTTGATAGAACACCCGTATGTACACTGGCAGCTTCCCCAGTAAGCCAATGGAAAATGTGCCGAGGAGGATTTGTGCAGCTCTTCATCGCAAACGTTTTAGATAGAACACCTGTATGCAAAGTGAGAGCTAAGGTCTTACGTAGTAAGCCAAGGGAAAATTCGTTGCGCAGGATTTGTGCATCTCTTCAATGCAAACGGTTCAGATTGGATATGATATGCAAAGTGAGACTTCGGTGCTAAGCCAAGAGAAAATTTGGCAAGCAGGATTTCTACCTCCCTTCAACCCAAACGGTTTTTTCGGATGACCCGTTTGTAACCAGGTATGGACAATTTGGTAAGATTTGCATCTGTCATATTGGGTATATTGCCATTTGTCAAATTGGAAAGATTGACACTTGTTGATCAAGTAACATTGCCATTTGTCAATCCTTGTAACACTTCGGTTTGTCAGAATATGCAGCTAAAAATCACTAGCACTATCTAATTTTTGCAACTAAAATTCAGTAATTAATCATAGATTCATTCATAGATTAAGCAATTGTGCTTAATTTATACAAATAGTTCAACTTGACAGCTGAACCGACCAAACTTTTCCCCAATTGTTGCCAACCACGTACAAAAAAAGCTAGTTCAACTATATATACTAGCTAATTTTAAGTACGTTGTACGGTTCCACCACATCTATAGTCAGATTAACTAAACAAAATAGCCCCGAAATACTACTACTACGGAGGGGCTTTTCCCTACTTCTGGCAACCTCTTTTGTCGAGCGCACTCGGTAAGAGGAAGAGGAGGAGGAGCCTACCGACGAGCTGGACAACTGCAATACGGTGCCTGCCGCTGCTGCACCTTCAGCGATGGTCACCCGGAACGCCCTCTGCCGCTCCTGACGATGCCTCTCGAAGCGGCCGGACTACTCGTAGCTCTCTTGATTCCTCGCATCTGCATCGCCATGGTGGCAGTAAGGCTCTTTGCATGCTCGATGAGGCGCTCCTCCTACTGCCGCAGGAACTCGATGTAGCACGCAAGGTCGCCACTGTACGTGCGGGCCTCCACCTCCGCCTCCCTCATTCGGGCGGCAGTGGCGGAGCGGGTAATGATCCTGGCGGTCGATGGTGGGCTGGCGGCCAAGGTGGCCGATGATGGGGTGGCGGCCACGACCACCACCTCCTGCCTTCAGGCCATGATGGCAGGGCGGGTCATGGCCACGATGGCCACCTCCCGCCTTAGGGCCGTGGTGGCGGAGCGGGCGATGGCCCTGGCATTCAACGGAGTTGTGTGGGTGTACAAAAGTAGGGGCTCTGCTTTTGACCCCTTTACTTGTGCACGGGCAGTCAGAGCCTCCCGCCATGGCCACGCACAGACACGGCAATAAAGTGAAACCGGAGAGGAGCCGAAGCCACAAAATGAACGAAGCAACAACAAGGACCAAGGCCACGAAGAACAGATGGGCGAAGCGGGTTTTCCTGGCAAGGACCCTTGCCGGGGCAGCTCCCCACGCCAACCGAGTGAGCCGCCCTTGAGCCCACCAACACTTGGCAAACGTGTCGGGACAAGGCTCAGGAGGCACCTCTGTGGTGGCATGTAGATCTTTGTGAAGATATAGAATGCTTGAGATCAAGTAAGGATAGGAGGGCAACCATCCTCACCGAAGGAACCCACAAGACCCCCCGCAAGACCCTTGCTGGGGACACTAATGCACCACGACAAGACCCTTGCCGGGCCACCCAACAAGGCTCTTGCCAAGCGCACCGGCAGGCCTACGCCAGCTAAGGCTTCACCGCCGTTCGCATACAGCTGCCGACCCAACCAGCTGGGCAGGCACCTACATGACAGCATGCAATCCTTCGTGGAGGCTCCACCACCGCGCCACCTCAGCTGCCTGCCTACCTACATGGCACCGCATGCATCGCTGGCCAGGGCGCGTGTCGAAGCAAGGGGGAGCGGCAACGGACGGGAAGAGCCCCGCCCCCGTCCCTGTTAGTCCTGCTCTTCTCACGATCCCTGCGCCCTGCAACCATAGAAGGGATTCTAATGATCCCATAGGTGTCGTTTCCCACCGACATCTTTGGCGCGCCAGGTAGGGGGCGCTATTGTGTGAATCTAATCTAGCAATTGGCCTAGCTATTCTTCATCGCCATGGCTCCAAAGAAAAAAGCGACCACAGCGATCGGTTCGTCTGGGACCAAGTTGCCGGCACTGGTGCGGACCAGTAGCGGGCCAGTCGCAGAGAGAACCCGTGGCGCGGCCCGCGAACATCCACATCACCCTGGCGGTTCAGGCCTGGCGAGTGGCGCCGATCGCGCGCCAGGCGACGAGCCACCAGTCGCGGGCTCCAGAGACGGAGTCGCCCCCCTGCAGGCGGCGCAGGGCCACTCAGGGGTGCCGCCGTCCTGCCAGGCGGCGGCACGGCGACCTCCAAGATGCCAACACCGGCGCCCATGGCACGCTCCTCTTAGGTTGTGCGTGATGAGCAGTGTCACCCTGCCGGTGACCCTGCGCGCTGCCCTGGGAAGAGTCTCGTGTGCCCATCACATGAAGAGGAGGGCCAGTGTGCGCACCGAGGTGCTGATGGAGGTGGAGAACGGCTGCGGAGCCGTGATGTAGCTCCTTCTAACATGGTTAGGAGTTGAGGCGCATCGCGGTCCACCCAGCTTTTTCCGCCACCCACGCTGGTGGAAGCCCTAGCGCGCGCACAACCGCTCCTCGATTTTCCTCCCGCCGCGGAGAAGCTTGATGAATGGAGGGCCACCGTTCGGAGCCTCATCGGCATCGCCAACAACAATGGGCTGCGGTCGGCGGAACCTGTCGGCCGTTGCTCCGCCGGGCTGCCACGTGCTAGCGGAGGCCACTCCAAAGGCAACGCGGCCACGGTGTATTCCCCGCTTCCATCCCGACCGCCCTGGGCATCGGCCCGTCACGGCGACGCTCGTGACGATATCTCCATCGCATCGTCCGACCCGCGAACCAACCGCGATCAGTGCCAGGTCCTCCGGGAGTGGGTTCACGAGGACGCTCAAACTACGATCAAGCACCGACGTGACGCGTGCCACCAGTCAGACAGGCGGGCAGGGCCCGCTACGAACCACCCAGCGCTGGGAGGCTATGGTGGCCTACCTTACGAGGTGGGTTGTCCGGCCTTCACCCGTGAGTTGCGGCAGTTCCAGTGGCCCTCCCACCGTATGTTCAAACTCGATGTTGGCGAGAAGTACAATGGCAAGTCCCACCCGCCAGAGTTCCTCAGCATCTACACCATCATGATGCAAGCTGTTGGGGCCCGCGACGATAAGGTGCTTGCCAACTACTTCCCGTTGGCACTCAAGCCTAATGTTATGTCATGGTTGATGCACTTGTCGGTGGATTCCATCTCTTCTTGGGCGGATCTGTGCCATGAGTTTGTTGGTGCCTTTACTGGAGGTCACCAAGCTCATGGCCAGGCGAGTGATTTACACATCATCCCCTAGAAGGAAGGAGAAAACCTGCGCACGTACATCCAAAGGTTCAGCCGGGTGCAGTACAACATCCCCGATGTTCATCTCGCCGCCGTGATTAGTGCGTTCCACCAGAACATGCGCAATTGCAAGATGCATGAAGAACTGGTGATGAACAAGGTTAAGGATGTGGTCGAGCTCTATGTTCTGGCCGATCAGTGCACTCGTGCTAAGGAGGGAAGGAAGTACCCCCGTGAAGATGCCGGTGCGGAAACCGACTCCACTGGCGATACCGCCACCCCAGCAAAGAAAGGCCGATGCCGTAATAGGAAGCGCAAGGGCAAGGTCGTGCTTGCTGTTGAAGGATCCGACGACACCGGTACCACCAAGAAGACCAAGGCGAGCGACCCCGACAAGGAGGTTGCTAGGTGTGACGCTTGCCGGGCCTTGGCGGCTACCGACAAGCCAGGAGGCTCCGACAAGCAGTACTGCAAGATCCACCACACCAAGGGCCACGATCTCCAAAACTGCCGGTAGGTAGAACTGCTCGCCGAGAAGCAAAAAGCCGAGTATGAGCGGCGGGACAAGGAGAAAGGCCCGGACGGTGCCGAGGGATCCGGCAAGAAACGTGGCCGCCAAGGAGGCCGCCGCGACAAGGATAATCAACAAGAGAGGCCCGCCCGGGGCCATGACAAGAAGCAGGAAGACGATGATCATGACAAGGACGACGAGTCTGATGACCACGAGTTCTAGAAAGCCACAGAGGCCATGTGTGTCGATGGTGGCGCCTCGCTGCATACGTCTCACCGCCAACTCAAGTAGTGGACGCGTGAGGTCGCAGCGGTGGAACCATCATTCGACGCACGAAAGCCGCTGAAATGGTCCAGCACTCCCATCATCTTCGACACCGAGGACCACCCTGACCGCACCACTGCGGTCGGGTGCTTGCGGTTGTTGGTTTCACCAACAATCTGCAACCTCAAGGTGATGAAGATGTTGGTTGATGGCGGGGCCGGACTAAACTTGATCTCGCCCGTTGTGATCAGAAGGCTGCAGATCCTTGATGGAGACCTCGAGGAGACAGGTACGTTCCAAGGGGTCAACCCAGGGAGTAGCCAGCTGAACCACAGGATGGAGAGGATTGTCTTCGACGTGGCCGAGATGCCCTTGCCTTACAACGGGATTCTCGGCCGCCTGGTGCTAGCCAAGTTCATGGCGGCTTCACACTACGCCTATAACACGGTGAAGATGCCCGGGCCGATGAACATCATCACCGTCCCCTCTGACAAGAAGGACGCGCTGACATGCGTCGACCAACTCTACCGGGAAGCAGTTGCAGCAGCTGCCGCTAAGGCACCTGCACCTGCCGACAGAGCCCCAGAGGAGAAGAAAACCGGCGAGACCCCTCGCACCCACTCCGGCAAGCGCACCTCTTTGGGGTCTTGCGCTTCCGTTGACAACGTGCCAGGGAGCTCCGCCAGTAAGAGCAAGAAGTCCAGAGCTACACCACCAGAGACCAAGAAGGTGCCCGTCAAGGAGGACCGCACGGGAGGAGCTTTTACCATAAGCTCCACCGTCGATGGCAAATAGGAAAGCGAGCTCGTCACCTTCCCGTGGGCAAGTGTCGATGTGTTTGCATGGCAAGCCTCCGACATCCCCGGTGTTCCCAGGGAGGTGATTGAGCACCAACTTGTTGTTTGCCCTCATGCGCGGCCCGTCAAGCAGAAGGTGAGGAAACAAGCTCTGGAGAGGCAAGAGTTCGTCACGGAGGAAATCAGAAAGCTAGCGGTGGCAGGTTTGGTAAGGGGAGTACACCATCCAACGTGGTTGGCCAATCCGGTAGTGGTGCGCAAGGCAAATGGAAAATGGAGGTTGTGTATTGACTAAATAGACATAAATAAGGCCTATCCAAAGGACCCTTTCCCGTTGCCGCGCATCGAGCAGATTGTTGACTCCACGGCTGGGTGTGACCTCTTATCGTTCCTCGACGCCTAATCAGGATACCACCAGATCTTCATGACGAAGGAAGACGAGGAAAAGACAGCATTCATCACCCCATGTGGTACGTATTGATTTTTACGGATGCCTTTCAGGTTGAAGAATGCTAGCTCGACCTTTGCAAGAGCAGTCCAAATTGGTTTTGAGCCCCAGCTACATAGAAATATGGAAGCTTATATGGATGACATAGTGGTCAAAACCAAGGACAAAGCAACCCTTGTGCAAGATCTGGAGGAAACATTCGGGAACCTGTGCAAGATCAACCTCAAATTGAACCCTGAGAAGTGTGTCTTTGGTGTCCCGTCTGGCAAGCTTCTCGGGTTCTTTGTGTCCCAGCGCGGGATTGAAGCAAACCCAGATAAGATCAAGCCCATCGAGCAGATTGAGGCACCCAAGTGGATCAAGGACGTGCATCGGCTCACTGGCTGCGTTGCTGCCATGAGCTGGTTCATCTCCAAGTCCGCGTAGCGTGCCCTTCCTTTCTTCAAGATCTTGAAGAAGGCAGGGCTAGTGGAGTGCATCTGAGAAGCCGAGGCAATGCTGCAGGATTTGAAGAAATACCTCTCTTCTACCCTAGTGCTGGTGGCGCCCAAACTGCATGAACCGTTGCTGCTCTATCTAGCAGTAACAAACCAGGTGGTTAGCGCCACACTAGTGGCGCAGAGAGAGGCGGACGAAAAGGCAGCAGCAGCAACAGAGCCAACAGATGGCAGACCGAAACCCTCTCCGGCAAGGCTCGATTCCGGCATGATCGAGTCCCAGCAGGGGCTGGCGGCAGCACAACGGGACCCACCCAACCGGGTGGAGAGGCGCAGAAGAAGAAGATGGTGCAACACCCAGTGTACTTCGTCAGCTCCCTCTTGCAGGGGGCAAGGTCGAGGTACTCAGGTGTGCAAAAGCTACTCTTCGGCCTCCTTATGGCCTCGAGGAAGCTGCGCCACTACTTCCAAGCGCATGAGATCAAGGTGGTTATCCGCCTCCCATTGCAACCGATACTACACAACCCAGATGCAACGGGGAGGATCGTGGAATGGGCCTTAGAGCTGTCAAGTTTCAGTTTGAAGTTTGAAAGAACCTCGACGATTCAGAGCAGAGTCTTGGCGGAATTTGTTACGGAATGGACCTCAAGACTATGAAGATACAAGATTGAAGACTTCGTCCCATGTCCGGATGGGACTTTCCTTGGCGTGGAAGGCAAGCTTGGCGATACGGATATGTAGATTTCCTACCATTGTAACTGACTCTGTGTAACCCTAGCCCTCTCCGGTGTCTATATAAACCGGATGGCTTTAGTCCTTAGGACGAACAACAATCATACCATAAGCTAGCTTCTAGGGTTTAGCCTCCTTGATCTCGTGGTAGATCCACTCTTGTAACACACATCATCAATATTAATCAAGCAGGACGTAGGGTTTTACCTCCATCAAGAGGGCCCGAACCTGGGTAAAACATTGTGTCCCTTGTCTCCTGTTACCATCCGCCTAGATGCACAGTTCGGGACCCCCTACCCGAGACCCGCCAGTTTTGACACCGACATTGGTGCTTTCATTGAGAGTTCCTCTGTGTCGTCACCGATAGGCTCGATGGCTTCTTCGACCATCATCAACGACGCAGTCCAGGGTGAGACCTTTCCCCCCGGACAGATCTTCGTATTCGGTGGCTTCGCACTACGGGCCAATTCGCTTGGCCATCTAGAGCAGATCGAAAGCTACGCCCCTGGCCGTCAGGTCAGGTTTGGAAGCTTGAACTTCACGGCTGACATCCGCAGGGACTTGATCCTCGATGGATTCGAACCACAGTCGAGCGTGCCGCACTGTCACAGCGAGCATGATTTAGCTCTGCAGCCGGACAGTACCCTGGAGGCCGCACTCGAACTCGCTCCGATCTTCAAGTTGGAGCCGGCTGCGCAGATCGAGGACGGATGGCTAGACACCGCCTCGGGAGCTGCAACCTCTACGGCGATAGAGACGAACACTGACCTTGTCCCTCATAAAGCTCATGACTCCGAGGTGTCGAACTCCTTGCCGGACTCCGAACCTCCTGCGCCCCCTCCAATCGATTCCGATTGGGCGCCGACCATGGAGTTCACTGCAGCGGACATCTTTCAACACTCACCTTTCGGCGACATCCTGAGTTCGCTAAAGTATCTCTCGTTATCAGGAGAGCCCTGGCCGGACTGCGGCCAGGACGGTTGGGATGCGGACGACGAAGAAATTCAAAGCCCACCGACCACCCACTTGGTAGCGGCTGTCGACGATCTAACCGACATGCTAGACTACGACTCTGATGACATCGACGGTATGGACGACGATGCTGGAGACGAACAGGAACCAGCGCCTACCGGGCACTGGAAAGCCAGCTCATCATATGACATATACATGGTGGATATCCCAAAGGATGGGAATGGTGAAGGAACAGAGGAGGATGACCCCTCCAAGAAACAGCCCAAGCGCCGGCGTCAGCGGCGCTGCTCTAAATCCCGCCACAGCAAGAATGAAGATTCCGACACCGGAGATAACAATACACCGGACAGTGCCGAAGACAACCCACTCTAGCAAGATCCAGCGCAGGAGGATGGAGACGCCAGCCCTCATGAGAGAGCGGCAGAAGAAGAGGTAGAGGATTATACGCCTCCCTCCGGAGACGTAGCAAGCCTCGACGACGATGAATTCGTCGTGCCTGAGGGTCCCGTCGAACAAGAGCGTTTTAAACGCAGGCTTATGGCCACGGCGAACGGCCTCAAGAAAAAGCAGCAACAGCTTAGAGCTGATCAAGATCTGCTAGCCGACAGATGGACTGAAGTCCTCGCGGCCGAAGAGCATGAGCTCGAACGCCCCTCCAAAAGCTACCCTAAATGCAAGCTGCTCCCTCGATTAGAGAAGGAAGCGTATGAACCCGCATCACCAGGAGACAATACGGCTGACCGACCACCCCATGGTCGCGACAGAGAGGCCTCTAGGCCCTTCACTAGACCCGTACCCTGGCACCGCTCGAAAAGCACAAGACCGCAGGGGAACGCTCCGGACTTGTGAGATATATTGGAGGATAAGGCAAGACAATCAAGATCGATCTATGGATCGCGTGGGCGACCCACGGTACGTGACGACAACTGTCGCGCCGGACACAGTAAGTCCGGCCGGGCCGAACAAAATAGACAAAGCTCTTTTGAGCTCCGTCGTGATATCGCCAAGTACAGAGGCGCCGCACACCCACTATGCTTCACAGATGAAGTAATGGATCATCAAATCCTCGAAGGGTTTAAACCCGTGAATATTGAATCATACAATGGCACAACAGACCCCGCGGTTTGGATCGAAGACTATCTTCTTCACATCCACATGGCCCGCGGTGACGATCTTCACGCCATCAAATATCTCCCCCTCAAGCTTAAAGGACCAGCCCGGCATTGGCTTAACAGCCTGCCAGCAGAGTCAATTGGGAATTGGGAAGACCGGGAAGCTGCATTCCTCGATAACTTCCAAGGCACGTATGTGCGACCACCAGACGCTGATGACCTAAGCCACATAATTCAGCAGCCAGACGAATCGGCCAGACAATTCTGGATGCGGTTCTTAACAAAGAAAAACCAAATCATCAATTGTCCGGATGCGGAGGCCCTCGCAACCTTCAAGCGTAACATCCGCGACGAGTGGCTTGCCCGGCACCTGGGACAGGAAAAGCCAAAATCCATGGCAGCCCTTACATCACTCATGACCCGCTTTTGCGCGGGTGAGGACAGCTGGCTAGCACGTAGCAACAACCTCAGCAAAAATTCTAGCAGTCCGGATTTCAAGGACCGGAATGGCAGGCCGCGTCGTAACAAAAGCAAACGCCACATCAACGGTGACAATAGTGAAGATACGGCAGTCAATGCCGGATTCATAGGCTCCAAACCCGGTGAGCAGAAAAAGCCATTCAAAAGAACTGCTCCGGGTCCGTCCAATTTGGACCGAATACTCGACCGCTTGTGCTAGATACACGGCTGTCACATCCCTAGCTTCTGGTGCTGCCTAGTGTTTGCATCATGTTTAAATTTTTGAAACTTGAACTGAGGAAATTTGGAAGCCTCAAAAACTTAAATAAAAGAAGGGCAAAAACCCTAAAATCTCATTCATTGTTCCAAAATGCTCTTCTTAAATGTTTGATAATTTTGGCAAGGGTTCTAGTCCCAACCAAAATATTGAACATTTTTAAGGACTTAATCTTGGGACTTTGAATTTAAATCATTAGCTATTTGAATTTGAATTATATTCATATAATTAGAATATAATTTCAAATACCCCTGAAATATTTTATGAGCTTTTGGAAAAGTCCATCTAGCAAAATAAAAATATTCAGAGGAGTTTTTGGCATTGTTTGAATTGTTTTAAATTCAAAACAGTGGCAAAAGATTAAAAAAAACAGAAACAAAAAAACAATAAAAGAACAAAAACTCACCTGTAACTTACCTGGCGTTCTAGCCCACCTGGCGGCCCATCTGAGCTGGCCGGCCCAGCCCACCTCCTCCTCTATGTCGTCTTCCTCCCCCTCGCCCCGAAGCAGCTCAGTGGCGAGCGCAGACGCCGTGCGGCCACCTCCACCCTGCCTGCCTGCATCCCCGTCGCCTGGATCTCTCCTACGTTGCCACGCACCCCCCAGGCCTCCCACTCTCTCCCCGTACCCCTCTCCCTCCTCTGTCTCTCTCCCTCGCTCATCCCCGGACGCACCGGAGACCGCCGCCGAGCACCACCGGAGCCACCAGCATCCCCACGCCCAGCCAGTTAGGCCACGAGCTCCGCCTTGGATCCGGGAAGCTCTACCACGACGCACGTGACGCCGGGTGCCCTGAAGCCACGCCATCACCGCCATCTTCATGGCCACGGCCGGCGATCGCCGCCGCTCGATTCGCAGCACCGAAGACGCCCCCGAGCTCGCTGACCACCTCATCGTTCTCCCTGTGAGCTCCTGCTGCCTCCTCTTTGCTCGCTCCCTCCGTTCCTGTCCCCTAGCTCCGTCTTCCACCATGGCCGAAGCTCGCCGCCGCCGTGCCTCGTCGCCGTCGTGGCCAGCGCCACAGTGGCTCGAAGCCAGGCACACCACCGTGCTCCACACCTCACCAGGAGCACGTAGCACGCACCAACGCCTCCCCTAGCGCCCAGCATCGCCTAACCCGCCGTTGGCCGAACTCCGGCCGCCGCCTCCCTCGCCGCTGCCGACGCCACAACTAACCCCAGCTCCTCTGGCATGCTCCATTGGATGCGCACGAGCTCGAGCTCCCTGTAGAACCCCTCCGCGCATCGAATGGGCGCCGGAGCAGCCGTTCCGGCGTGCCTACGTCGTCGGTTGACGTCACCGGCGGTTACACTACGGCGGGCTGACGTGGCAACGTCTTTAGCAGCTAAACACGCTAACTAACCCCACTCCCTGGACACTGACAGTGGGCCCTGCTGCCTAATTAAACCGCTATTAGTTTTAAGTTAGTTTAGTTAACAAAACCAGCGGACCCACGCGTCAGGGTTGACTGGCTGACGTGGAAGTTGACCGGACCCACCTGCCTGGGGGACTAACCAGCCTGAGCCATTGACACATGCGCCCCACAGGTCAGATTTGACCTGGGCCGTCTCTGTTGACCTGCTGACATCACACTAATGTCAGGCTGACGCAGTAAATCATTTTCTGGATTAAAAACACAATTCAGAAAATCTAGAAATTTGTATAAACTTCAAAAATTCATAGTAATTCAACCGTAACTCCAAATGAAATAATTTATATATGAAAAATGATCAGAAAAATCCAATCTATCCATCCGTAACTTTTTCATGCATGTTAGAACAACTTATGACTACTGTTTAGGACAATTCAATTAAATGGCATATAAGAAATCACATATGAAGTTTGAATTTGAATCTTTGATTCAAACCAACTTCATTTAATCTGGTTTTAGTTGCATTAGCTGAAACCACAGCATATTTCCATGTCATGATCATGCATCATACTGTCCATTGCATTGATTGTGTATTTTCCTGTTTGCCGGTATTTGTCCCCTCTTAGTATACGATGTACCGACAATGAGTTTGATGACACCGATGAAGAGCTATACTATCTTCAGAAGTGCCAGGCAAGCAAAACCCCCTTGTTCATTCCGATAAAATCCCGCTCTCTCGCTCCTGCTCTCTTTTACTGCATTAGGAAAACAACGAGATATTTGTTATTTGCTGTGGTAGCTGAACCCCTTTCCTCTGCATGACCTGTCATTGCCACAGTAAATAGATGAAACCCACTAGCATGAGTAGGAATTGTTTGAGCCCTGATGTGCCTACTCATACATGCTTGTTTGTCATGCCTGCTACTGCTTAGAGTTGAGTCAGGTCTGATTCATCGGAGATGAATCGGAGGTGTGTGAACATGTCCTACTGTTGAGAGCTAAGTGTGTGAACACGATTTGGTAAAGGTAGCGGTGAGAGGCCATGTAGGAGTACATGGTGGGTTGTCTCATTGTAGCCGTCCTCAGGAACTGAGTTCTGTGTTTGTGATCCATGAACAGTTACTACCACACATTGGAATGCTTAAGTGCCCCTCTCGACTTATTAATCAACCTGATCTCTGTCCAGGAGTTGCAACTAGTTTCTGATGTTTGTAGGTAGTGTTAGTAGTCTACCAAGTGGCACCCGGCACAGGTGGGCTTGGGACAGACTAGGCACAGTGGCACGGTGTACCATGTGGTACCCGGATGGTGGGCTTGGGAACCCTGCTCACATCGTTTGGGGCCGTGAGCGACACCCCGGCCGGATCTCCTTGCGGATGGAACCCGAATAGGCGATAAACCTGGACGAGAGACTTGTGTGGTTAGTCAGGTCGTGGCCGACACCCTCGCTGGGCTTCCGCTTGAAGGTTGCCGAGTACATGTCGTGTAAACGGTGGTAAGTGGTGAGAGCATGTGTGAATAAGTACACCCCTGCATGGTTAATATGATCTATTCGAATAGCCGTGTCCGCGGTAAAGGACTTCTGGGTTGCCTGTATAGTTCATAGATAACTTGAAGTGGATACTCTAAAATACGCAAGATAAGCGTGAGTGCTATGGATGGCGTTCTCGTAGGGAGACGGGAGCGGATCCATAGTGGTGTATTGATATGGTGAATATGTGGACTCGTGTGCGCCACCTCAAAAGAGTTACTTGCAATCATAGTTCAGGATAGCCACCGAGTCAATGCTGGCTTGCTGCAGTTAAACCCCACCATCCCCTTGTTGATAATGATGCATATGTAGTTATATCTGATGTAAGTCTTGCTGGGTACATTTGTACTCACGTTGCTTAATTTATGTTTTTGCAGAGAGACTTCAGTCTCGCTAGTAGTACCGCGTGGACTTCGACGTTTAGCTTGTTACCTCAGCTACGATCTTGTGCCCTCGGCAGGATCTGGTAGATAGTCAGGCTTCTCAGCCCTTTTCTTTTGTAGATGTCTGTACTTAGACATGTTAAGCTTCTGCTTGTGCTTGACTTGTTTGCTCTGATTGTAATATCTCGCTCCTTGGAGCCTATTGAATTAAATACTTGAGTTGTAGAGTCACGTTGTGATGCCATGTTGTATTTGCACATATCGAGCATATTGTGTGTATGTTATTGAAATGCTTGGTATGTGTGGGATCTGACTATCTAGTTGTTTATCCTTAGTAGCCTCTCTTACTGGGAAATGTCTCCTAGTGTTTCCACTGAGCCATGGTAGCTTGCTACTGCTCCGGAACACTTAGGCTAGCCGGCATGTGTCCTTCTCCGTTCCTGTGTCTGTCCCCTCGGGGAAATGTCACGCGATGAATTCTGGAGTCCTGTTAGCCCGCTACAGCCCGGATTCTCCGGAGTCCTACTAGCCCAGTTGCTACAGCCCGGATTCACTCGCTGATGACCGACACGTTCGCTGTTGGGTCATGTATGCATGTCCTTGTAAGTTAGTGCCACTTTGCGTCCACGACTAGCCATGTCAGCCCGGGTTCTTTGTCATATGGATGCTAGCGGCACTATCATATACGTGAGCCAAACGGCGCAAACGGTCCCGGGCCAGGTAAGGTGGCACCCGTGGGAATACCGTGCGTGAGGCTGCAAAGTGATATGATGTGTTACATGCTAGATCAGTGTGACTTAGGATTGGGGTCCTGACAGCTTTGGTATCAGAGCTTGACTGCCTGTAGGATTACCAAGCCAAACTGGTCGAAGTTGAGTCTAGAAATTCTTTAGTTTTATAAGGGAATTGATTGTGGGATGGAACGTAAGGCTCTTTTTACTGCTTATACCTTATGCCTTCTGATCCGAGTCATCTTATCTTTCCTACGGGGTTAAGGAACTAGGCTTTCTCTTCTTTCTATCAGGATGACGTGTTACTTATCCGTAGACTTATAGAAGTTTGTTGGACTTAAGCCTCGGTTCAGTTCCTACTACTTCCGTATGTTAACTGTAGATCCCAGAACCTTGATATTGTGCTTCTAAGTAGTTATGCCACCATTTTTTTAGCATGTCTCCAATCTTTCGAGCATTTACAGCCGTTATGTTGTCCGAGTCATCCCAGGTTTCTAAATAGTCTGATGCATTTGCAAATCCCTTCCTCCTGTTCCCGTTGTGCCTTTGGTCGGATTAATCACACAAATCAGTGAGTTGAGGTACTTTATTGCCTTGACATATATGTTGGAATTTTTATTATGACCCTAGGTGTCTTAGGGGATCATTTAGTAGTCTATCCATGTTTTGTGATTCTAGTGTGATGATTCTGGCCTTTATTCTCGAAAGCATCCCGTGATGCCACTTAGTAGTAGGTATTCTATTCCTGGGTTTTGAGCCCGAGATTCACCATACTTACTTCATGTTGATAGTGTTTGCTCGTTCCTTTAGGTTATTAATAACCTTTGCATTAGTCCTCGAGGTCCGTGATATTTCCTTCTTCCAAATACTATGAACCATTTTGGCAGAAGTTCCTCGCGGAACCAAAAGATCACAACCAGAGTGCTCTTGATGAGTCCTCCATTCATAGTTGTGAATCTGCTAGTCCTTCCTCTTCAGCATGGGTTATCCGGAAGAAATATGTTGAATTTGTTCGACATACTAACCGATGCATCCACAACTCAGAAATATATATGTTCCTTTGAGTTGTCCCTCTGTACTTGTATTTCGATCCTTGTCTATCAATTGAAAGTCAAGTTGATGTCGTGCATTCGTGTTCACCGATGCTCGTTATTCTTGTGGTCCGTCAAGCCGTTCTAGTTCAGAATGACTAGGAGAAACAAACTCCGGTACCTCATCCATATCTAGGATTGGGTCAAAGTAGTTGTACTCCGCAGATCAATATGCTAATCCAGCTTTTGTACTGTTCTACCCTGAAGTATTACCATCTTTATATTAAGAATATCATGGGAATTGCACAACATCCTATGAACTCTCGATACAGTGATACTCTCTCCATCATTATTCATTTCTCGGTTCCCGTGTTGTTGCAACCGGAGTACCGACAAGTGAATCATGTTGTGTGAACTCAATACTCCTAGCAACTATGTTGCTTGGTAGTTAAAGGACAATAATTTCATTCTTAGCGTATTCGTTCTTGAATCATCATTCTAAGATACATCGTGCTACCTGGTCCTTATTTCCGGTGCACCTTTCGATCAATGAGTTGGGGCTATGCCAATCCCTTGCTCATTTGATCATATCGTATTGCCGTGAAAAGCAAGATTGTTCTCGAGCTTAGTAACATATTGGTGGTTTGTGATTTTCTGAATATCTTCTCGGAAGTATTACCAGGTTGTCACCTGACCGCTATGTTGAGTTCGTGATCAAGATGGTTTCCTGTAAACCACCCCTTCTCCAAGAATCTGTGTGGGATACCGCTGAGCTAGTTGGTCAAGATAAACAACAACTTGGAGAGTTGGAAGATAAAAGCTTGTCCGACTTAGTTCATGTTAAGGGATATCTCTTTGTGTGTGTGTGTGGAAGAAAGATGATATCTTCACCGATTGGTCCTGTGATCAGTTAATGGACCTATCATCTTATCAAATCTTTTATTTGAGTGGGGCTATTCTCAGATCAAATCAAAACCAACGATATTCGTAATGTTGTCTTACTCGTGGTTTTTCCTTGAGCATACACCATTATATTCTTTGGTATGACCAATGCTATCACCGTGTTCACTTAACTATGGAATTCCTTTTATATGGAAACCTGGATGAACTGTTGTTGAGCCCATCGACAACATCCTTACCTTTTCCTTAATTTTGTTGAACATTAAGCTAGTGTTGGAAACTTGTGTAAACATTTTCTTCATGACCGTTCGTGAAGCATATGCTTGGAAAATAAGTGACTTCCTCTAATTCATGTGCATTTGATGCAAGTTGCCGCCGTGAATTTGAGAAAGCATGTTTTTTACCTCCTCTGGAATCATCCCAAGTCAGTTATGCACGTGCGAAGTATTCCGTGGTCTGTTAGACTGATCATCTTCATTCCATATGAATTCCCTAGCACACCAAGCCACTAACTGATTTGTTCCAGGAAAAGGAATTCCTTCATAAGAGCTAACCCGGGCTTATACAAGGACTTCGATATCCTCGATGATGGTTCCCTACCAGAACTCGGTAATGTTTTATCAGAAGACTACCATGTGATCATGTTTGTCTGGGACAGCATGTTCACACGTGTGTAGCAGAACCAGCTCATGTTTTGGAGCTTACTATCGTAGTTCATTTCCCGAGAATCTCGCAATGTCATCTCGTCGATTTGTGTTGCAAACTTTCATTTTACTTTCTAGGCTCGATGAGTCTAGAATATCCTGACACCAGCCAGATCTGAATCTTAGGCAGATATGATGGTTGGAATGTTTTCCAAAGTACTATAATATTGGTCTCTTTGTAACCCGGTAAAGTGGTTGTCGTGGCCAACACCACCCACCCAAAAGACCTAATATTGTAGTATGTTGATTGAGGAAGTTGGCCACCTCCCCATAAGGATTTCGTAGGATCTACTCCCTAGTTGTTACTTATGTATTTTTGTGTTCCCGAAGTCCGACCTTTTACTTGATGTTCTAGATATCAAACCATAGTTATTTATGGATTATGATAGCACATCAAGGAGAACATCAGAAGCGGAGTGCTAAATGTCTCTCGGTCGATTATCCAGATTTTGTGACCTTGGCATTGCTAAGGTGAAATCTGAGAAGGTGTTATCTTCCTTTGCATCTGCATCATCCATCACTATTCATCATCGTAGTGTGTTGTGTTGCCAGGACCCTTGACATGGAAATTGGTAAAACCTTGATGAATGTGGGAATGCTCAAGTTCTTGAGAGCACGCACGAGCACTAGGTGTTATCATCGACACTAACTGGGATTGCTCTCAGTTTCCTCGATTATGCTATAACTTTTCAAACAGTGGACTCACTCTCTACTGTTGAGCTTCTCCCCAGTTACTAAAATCATCCCTTGTGTTGTTTTCAACAAGGTAATCCACATCATCCATTCCAATCCGGGTATGCCATTCTACCGAACCCCTCTAAACGATCGCTCGGGAATTGCCTTAGGCTGGTATAAAGAGTTTCAATGATATCTGAATCAAAGGTAATTCTTTTTGCCACTTAAGGGGATATTTCTACGAGTCACCTTCCCTAAGGTGCATCATTATGGTATCATGGCAACTCAACTCCTCGCTACAATGACAACCATTCACCACCCTCTTAAGGGTAGAATTGTTGTCTACCGAGTGAACCCTCGTCATCTATCTCACTCCATTCCTTCAGATGTATGCATCATGTCTCAGCTCGAGAGATGTTTGAATGTCTCATTCCATGAGTTGATCTTGAGTTGTTCGACCTTCGAGAAGATCGATCCTTCCAGAATCTTTCTTTCCCTCTCGTTGTCATGTTAGTTGGAGTTCTCAGAGCAAGACGTCGAGACAAGAAGGTGATTGAATCAACGTTCATTTGAAGTGCACCCTGGATCATGAAGATTATGTTAGTTTGCATCCCCCTTCATCTTACCTTACGCTTGAATTTCGGGACAAGATTCTTGTTTAGTGGGGGCGAGTTGTCACATCCCTAGCTTCTGGTGCTGCCTAGTGTTTGCATAATTAGAATATAATTTCAAATACCCCTGAAATATTTTATGAGCTTTTGGAAAAGTCCATATAGAAAAATAAAAATATTCAGAGGAGTTTTTGGCATTGTTTGAATTGTTTTAAATTCAAAACAGTGGCAAAAGATTTAAAAAAACAGAAACAGAAAAACAATAAAAGAACAGAAACTCACCTGTAAC
The DNA here is from genome assembly GCF_018294505.1 of Triticum aestivum. Classification (NCBI taxonomy): domain Eukaryota; kingdom Viridiplantae; phylum Streptophyta; class Magnoliopsida; order Poales; family Poaceae; genus Triticum; species Triticum aestivum. Next base: position 365,918,076 of record NC_057810.1, read on the forward strand.
TTACCTGGCGTTCTAGCCCACCTGGCGGCCCATCTGAGCTGGCCGGCCGAGCCCACCTCCTCCTCTCTGTCGTCTTCCTCCCCCTCGCCCCAAAGCAGCTCGGTGGCGAGCGCAGACGCCGTGCAGCCACCTCCACCCTGCCTGCCTGCGTCCCCGTCGCCTGGATCTCTCCTACGTTGTCACGCACCCCCTAAGCCTCCCACTCTCTCCCCGTACCCCTCTCCCTCCTCTGTCTCTCTCCCTCGCTCATCCCCGGACGCACCCGAGACCGCCGATGAGCACCACCGGAGCCACCAGCATCCCCACGCCCAGCCAGTTAGGCCACGAGCTCCGCCTTGGATCCGGGAAGCTCTACCACGACGCACGCGACGCCGGGTGCCCTGAAGCCACGCCATCACCGCCATCTTGATCGCCACGGCCGGCGATCGCCGCCGCTCGATTCGTAGCACCGAAGACGCCCCCGACCTCGCTGACCACCTCATCGTTCTCCCTGTGAGCTCCTGCTGCCTCCTCTTTGCTCGCTCCCTCCGTTCCCGTCCCCTAGCTCCGTCTTCCACCACGGCCGAAGCTCGCCGCCGCCGTGCCTCATCGTCGTCATGGCCAGAGCCACAGTGGATCGAAGCCGGGCACACCACCGTGCTCCACACCTCACCAGGAGCACGTAGCATGCACCAACGCCTCCCCTAGCGCCCTGCATCGCCTAACCCATCGTTGGCCAAACTCCGGCCGCCGCCTCCCTCGCCGCTGCCGACGCCACAGCTAACCCTAGCTCCTCTGGCTTGCTCCATTGGATGCGCACGAGCTCGAGCTCCCTGTAGAACCCCTCCACGCGTCGAATGGGCGCCGGAGCAGCCGTTCCGGCGTGCCTCCATCGTCGGTTGATGTCACCGGCGGTTACACTCCGGCGGGCTGACGTGGCAACGTCTTTAGCAGCTAAACACGCTAACTAACCCCACTCCCTGGACACTGACAGTGGGCCCTGCTGCCTAATTAAACCGCTATTAGTTTTAAGTTAGTTTAGTTAACAAAACCAGCGGACCCACGCGTCAAGGTTGACTGGCTGACGTGGAAGTTGACCGGACCCACCTGTCTGGGGGACTAACTAGCCTGAGCCATTGACACACGGGCCCCACAGGTCAGATTTGACCTGGACTGGCTCCGTTGACCTGCTGACGTCACACTGATGTCAGGCTGACACAGTAAATCATTTTCTGGATTGAAAAACAATTCGGAAAATCCAGAAATTTGTATAAACTTCAAAAATTCATAGTAATTCAACCGTAACTCCAAATGAAATAATTTATATATGAAAAAGGATCAGAAAAAAATCCAATCTATCCATCTGTACCTTTTTCATGCATGTTAGAACAACTTGTGACTACTGTTTAGGACAATTCAATTAAATGGCATATAAGAAATCACATATGGAGTTTGAATTTGAATATTTGATCCAAACCAACTTCATTTAATCTGGTTTTAGTTGCATTAGCTCAAACCACAGCATATTGCCATGTCATGATCATGCCTCATACCGTCCATTGCATTGATTGTGTATTTTCCTGATTGCCGGTATTTGTCCCCTCTCAGTAGACGACATACCGACAATGAGTTCGATGACATCGATGAAGAGCTATACTATCTTCAAAAGTGCCAGGCAAGCAAAACCCCCTTGTTCATTCCGATAAAATCCCACTCTCTCGCTCCTGCTCTCTTTTACCGCATTAGGACAACAACGAGATATTTGTTATTAGCTGCGGTAGCTGAACGCCTTTCCGCTGCATGACCTGTCATTGCCACAGTAAATAGATGAAACCCACTAGCATGAGTAGGAGTTGTTTGAGCCCTGATGTGCCTACTCATACATGCTTGTTTGTCATGCCTGCTACTGCTTAGAGTTGAGTCAGGTCTGATTCATCGGAGATGAATGGGAGGTGTGTGAACATGTCCTACTGTTGAGAGCTAAGTGTGTGAACACGATTTGGTAAAGGTAGCGGTGAGAGGCCATGTAGGAGTACATGGTGGGTTGTCTCATTGCAGCCATCCTCAGGAACTGAGTTCTGTGTTTGTGATCCATGAACAGTTACTACCACGCATTGGAATGCTGAAGTGCCTCTCTCGACTTATTAATCAACCTGATCTCTGTCCAGGAGTTGCAACTAGTTTCTGGTGTTTGTAGGTAGTGTTAGTAGTCTACCAAGTGGCACCCGGTACAGGTGGGCTTGGGACAGACTAGGCACAGTGGCACGGTGTACCAGGTGGCACCCGGATGGTGGGCTTGGGAACCCTGCTCACATCGTTTGGGGCCTTGAGCGACACCCCGGCCGGATCTCCTTGCGGATGGAACCCAAATAGGCGATAAACCTGGACGAGAGACTTGTGTGGTTACTCAGGTCATGGCCGACACCCTCGCTGGGCTTCCGCTTGAAGGTTGCCGAGTACATGTCGTGTAAACGGCGGTAAGTGGTGAGAGCGTGTGTGAAGAAGTACACCCCTGCAGGGTTAATATGATCTATTCGAATAGCCGTGTCCGCGGAAAAGGACTTCTGGGTTGCCTGTACAGTTCATAGATAACTTGAAGTGGATACTCTAAAATACGCAAGATAAGTGTGAGTGTTATGGATGGCATTCTCGTAGGGAGACGGGAGCGGATCCATAGTGGTGTATTGATATGGTGAATATGTGGACTCGTGTGCGCCACCTCAAAAGAGTTACTTGCAATCGTAGTTCAGGATAGCCACCGAGTCAAAGCTAGCTTGCTGCAGTTAAACCCCACCATCCCCTTGTTGATAATGATGCATTTGTAGTTAGATCTGATGTAAGTCTTGCTGGGTACATTTTACTCACATTGCTTAATTTATGTTTTTGCAGAGAGACTTCAGTCTTGCTAGTAGTACCGCGTGGACTTCGACGTTTAGCTTGTTACCTCAGCTACGATCTTGTGCCCTCGGCAGGATCTGGTAGATAGTCAGGCTTCTCAGCCTTTTTCTTTTGTAGATGTCGCTACTCAGACATGTTAAGCTTCCGCTTGTGCTTGACTTTTTTGCTCTGAATGTTGGGTCATGAGACCCATGATTGTAATATCTCGCTCCTCGGAGCCTATTGAATAAAATACTTGAGTTGTAGAGTCACGTTTTGATGCCATGTTGTATTTGCACATATCGAGCATATTGTGTGTATGTTATTGAAATGCTTGGTATGTGTGGGATCTAACTATCTAGTTGTTTATCCTTAGTAGCCTTTCTTACCGGGAAATGTCTCCTAGTGTTTCCACTGAGCCATGGTAGCTTGCTACTGCTCCGGAACACTTAGGCTGGCCGGCATGTGTCCTTCTCTGTTCCTGTGTCTGTCCCCTCGGGGAAATGTCACGTGATGAATTCCGGAGTCCTGTTAGCCCGCTACAGCCCGGATTCTCCGGAGTCCTGCTAGCCCAGTTGCTACAGCCCGGATTAACTCGCTGATGACCGACACGTTCGTTGCTGGGTCATGTATGCCTGTCCCTGTAAGTTAGTGCCACTTTGGGTTCACGACTAGCCATGTCAGCCCGGGTTCTTTGTCATATGGATGCTAGCGGCACTATCATATACATGAGCCAAAAGGCGCAAACGGTCCCGGGCCAGGTAAGGTGGCACCCGTGGGAATACCGTGCGTGAGGCCACAAAGTGATATGATGTGTTACATGCTAGATCGGTGTGACTTAGGATCGGGGTCCTGACAATGGCACCCCCGAAAAGCTAGCTAACCACACCAATAGGGACTGTTGGGTATTCAAGCAGGTAGGCAAGTTAATTGCCGAAAACAATGACAAGGGGCTGCATAGCGATGACGAGGATGAGATCCGACCGCCGAACAATAGAGGGTAGAAGGGTTTCCCCCCACAGGTGCGGACGGTCAACATGATATACGCAAAGCACATACCCAAAAGGGAGCGGAAGCATGCACTCAGGGATGTATACGCGATGGAGCCAGTCGCCCCGAAGTTCAATCCATGGTCCTCCTGCCCGATCACTTTTGACCGAAGGGACCACCCCACCAGCATCCGCCACGGCGGATTCGCCGCATTGGTCATAGACCCAATCGTCGATGGATTTCACCTCACCAGAGTCCTGATGGACGACGGCAGCAGCCTGAACCTGCTCTATCAGGATACAGTGCGCAAAATGGGCATAGACCCCTTAAGGATTAAACCTACCAAGACGACCTTTAAAGGCGTCATACCAGGTATAGAAGCCAATTGTACATGCTCACTTACACTGGAAGTGGTCTTCGGATCCCCGGATAACTTCCGAAGCGAGGAGTTAATCTTCGACATAGTCCCGTTCCGCAGTGGCTATCATGCCTTGCTCGGACGTACCGCGTTTGCAAAGTTCAACGCGGTGCCGCACTATGCATACCTCAAGCTCAAGATGCCAGGACCCAGAGGAGTCATCACGGTCAACGGAAACACTAAACGTTCTCTCCGAACAGAGGAACATACAGCGGTTCTCGCAGCAGAAGTACAATGCAGCCTCTTAAGGAAATTCTCGAGTCCGGCCGTTAAGCGGCCGGACATAGCTAAGCGCGCCTGGAGTAACCTACAACAAGACCACCTGGCACGTTCCGAGCACGCGTAGCAATGCGGCCCCAACCCCAACCCCTACAAAGCGTCCAAACAGGTCCTTCGCGTACACCATTACGCTCTGAAGATACCATGGGCATGGGGAGAGGGGCACGACCACAACAAGCGCAGACTGTGGCTCAACCACACCAGGGGCTCTCAAGTGTGTCGTTCTTTTTTTCTTTTCACCTTTTATTTTTTACCTACAGGACTCCGTTCGTCAGAGGCCCTGTCCGGCAGCAGACCTGCCAAACTCACAATGCAACAGCCAGGGAAGGATCAAAGGCTACAACGAATATACAGGTGGTCTCCATTACGAGCATTTTTATACACCAGTTCGCAGCCTACCCCTGGAGGGGGACATGTTTAACAGTCCCATCCCTTGCTTATCGCACTATTTGTATCGTTCTGCATTCATAGCAGCACTTATTGAATAAAACAATGCAACACCTTTTTGCTTATAATTGCATTTCTTTTTCATACATATGTTAATTTACGACATGTCGCATCCGTACACTTTGGTACGGTTAAAACACACCAGGGGCTTATGGTTCCCGCATCATGGTGTGACAAGTCCGAAAACTTTCACAAGTGCGGCACCCCGAACTTATAGCATTATATGCATCGGCTCCGAATCATGTCTTGGGTCAATAGTTGGGTTTGCCCGGCTCCCATGTTTTGGTACCTTACGTTCTGTTGTATTGGCTAAGGTAGCACTGGGAGAACCACTGCGATTGCGCCCCAGTTGAGCTGGGTTAATGCCTCAGTGGAGAAAGCTAAAACTGACCGTCATGATGAGGCGAGAGTCGGCCGCTGTTCGAGAGGTTTTTGTGAGTCCTTAAATACTTATGCCGCTTAGAGCGAGGAGCCGAATCTTGTCCGGCCCAGGCGTGGATAGCGCCCCAAATTCGGCCTTCCAAAGACTAGGGGCTTCGCCGAAATTTAATATTATAGAATTCTATGGCTAAGTGAGAGTGTTCAAGCATTATAAGTCCGGTTGCCTTGTTCGCTGTGTTGAGCGCCTCCCTAGATGGACCCAAAAATGGGAACAAGAGTGCTCAAGTTTATCCCAAACACCCCAGCACTTGTGGCATGGGGGCTGAAGCTGACGACTTGCCATCTCTCAGATTTGATAAACGGCCGCACCTGAAGGTAATATTTTAAATTAACAAGCGTTGCTTAGCGCATATGAACTAAGTTTTCAGCGCACAGGATAACAAAATGCGATTCTACTCAAAAGTTACATCATTGGAGCACTCTCCCGCAATAGTGCGGGCACCCTTCAGCACACTCCTATAATACATCTCGGGCGTGCGATGCTCCTTGCCCTCTGGTGGTGGGTCGGTCACAAGCTTCTCGGCATCCATCTTGCCCCAATGCACCTTCGCGCGGGCAAGGGCCCGACGGGCACCCTCAATACAGGCGGAGTGCTTGATGACTTCAACCCACGGGAACGCATCCACCAGCCGCCACACCAAGCCGAAGTAGCTCCCAGGCATGGCCTCCTTAGGCCACAGCCGAACTATGAGGCCCTTCATGGCCTGTTCGGCCGCCTTGTGGAGCTCGACCAGCTGCTTCAGCTGGTCGCTAAGGGGCACCGGATGTCCGGCCTCAGCATACTGAGACCAGAAGACCTTCTCCGTCGAGCTCCCCTCCTCGGCCCGGTAGAATGCGGCAGCATCGGACACGCTGCGAGGAAGATATGCGAACGCTCCTGGAGAGCTCCGAATTCGGGTAAGCAACAGGTAATTAACACTCACATGCTTACTTTGCATGAAAAATGCCTTACCCACTGCTATTTTCTTCACCGCCTCAATCTCCTGGAGGGCCTTGTAGGCTTCGGCCTTAGCGGCTTTGGCACTCTCAAGAGCCGTTGCAAGCTCAGACTCTCGAGTCTTCGAGTCACGCTCCAGGCTCTCATGTTTTCTCACGAGATCCTGGAGCTCTTGTTGTACCTCCGCCACCCGCGCCTCCTGTTTCTCTCGCTCGGTGTGCTCTGCGGCCGCATCTCGTTCGGCCGCGGCCACCGCCTCTTTCAGGGTCACCACCTCGTTAGTGGCCCCTGCAATACCCGCGTTATCCTTGTCATTCTTTTTGCAACCAAAATCCTTTTCTGTAAGGTACAATTTTCATAAGGAGTTACTCACCTTCCTTGTCCTCGAGCTGCCTCTTGGCACGGCCGAGCTCATTCTTGGACCATTCGAGGCTTTCCTTCAAAGTATTGACCTCCGCAGTCAGTGCGGCAGAGGTTAGCAGTGCAGCCTGCAATCCCATATTGACATATTTTTTATAACTCCTGCGTATTTCTTTTTAGATCCTCAGTCCGGCTTTTCTTTCCGAACACCGAACTGATCATCAGGGGCTACTGTCTATGCGGTACCATTTTATACATATTGAAATTCTTACCTCAAAGCCTGTTAGAAGGCTACTGCAGGCTTCGGTCAGCCCGCTCTTGGCGAGCTGCACCTTCTGAATCACCGCACTCGTAACAGTGCGGTGTTCCTCTTTGATGGAGGCGCCGTTGAGCGCCTCCAGCAAGTTATCCGGCACCTCCGGTTGGACGGAGGCAGCCGGCGTCACGTTCTTGCCCTTCTTGCGAAGGGGTCGCCCGCCGGACTCCGGAGCCACTGTGGGTTCCGGGGCCGAGTCCGATGCAAAGTCCGGGAGGTTGTCCTGCGACACCTCCGGGGCCCTCTCCTCCTGGTGGGTCCCTTCTTGGGATCCCACCTCGGCATTCACCGCATCACGGGGGGTGGAGGCCGACGGAAGGGAATCCATATCCGACGCACCTAAGGAACCGCTTGATGAGGCGGGAAGATCATCCTTAGGCGGACTGCAGGGTTGTATGCGGCATTAGAAAGACATTATGTGGCGAAAAATAAAAACCTTGAAGTTATTCGGGAGTCCGGATACTTACGATCTCGCCAGGGGCTTGGCCCTTGGAGGCCAGTCCTCGTCGTCGTCACTGTCGTTGGCGGAGTAGTCCAGGGGAAGAGTTTTTCCCTTCTTGGACCCTTCGGCCTCCCTTGTTGGGGAGGCCTTCCTTTTCTTCCCTCCCCCCGCTGGGGGAGAGGATTTCTTCTTCTCCTCCTCGCCTTGGTGGGAGGAGTCGGCCTCGGATTCATCATCTGATAGCACCTGAAAACGGGAACTCTTCCGAGTCCCCGTGGCCTTCTTATTGGCCTTCTTCTCCGGCACCACGTGGGGTGCCGGAGCCAGCAGCCCCGTTAGGCGGGCGTCCGCTGGGTCCTCTAGCAATGGGGTCGGACAGATACTCCGTTCGGCCTTCGCCAGCCATTCCTGTCAAAGGTAAAGGGAGTTTAGATCCCGCGTAGAGTCAAACTATGGAAAACAAGTGGTGAAATCACTTACCTCGTCAGCTGGACGCTGCGAGCGGAATCCGCGATCTTCGGTAGCGGATGCGGGCGCTTTGGTGCCCTTGAACAGCACCTTCCAAACATCTTCGTACATAGTGTCGAAGAGCCCGCTCAGGGTCTGGTGCTGCGCCGGATCAAACTCCCACATGTTGAAGCCCCGTCGTTGGCACGGGAGAATCCGGCGGATGAGCATGACCTGGACTACGTTGACAAGCTTGAGCTTCTTGTCCACCAGCTTCTGGATACAGGCTTGGAGTCCGGTCAACTCCTCCGAATCCCCCCAGATCCGACCACTCTCTTTCGAGGAGGTGAGCCGTGTAGGGATGCCGGATCTGAATTCGGGGGCCGCTGCCCAATCAGGGTCACGCGGCTCGGTGATATAGAACCACCCCGATTGCCACCCCTTGATGGTTTCCACGAAAGTGCCCTCCAGCCACGTAACGTGGGACATCCTGCCCACCATGGCGCCTCCGCACTCCGCTTGGCTGCCCTTCACAACCTTCAGCTTGACACTGAAGGTCTTGAGCCACAAGCTGAAGTGGGGCTGGATGCAGAGGAAGGCCTCGCACACGACGATAAACGCCGAGATGTTGAGGATTAAATTCGGGGCCAGATCATGGAAATCTAGGCCATAGTAGAACATGAGCCCCCGGACAAAGGGATGAAGTGGGAAGCCCAGTCCGCGGAGGAAATGGAGAAGAAATACTACCCTCTCATGGGGCCTGGGCGTGGGGATGAGCTCTACCTCGTCGGGAAGCCGATGCGCGATGTCGCTGGAAAAATGTCCGGCGTCGCGCAGCTTCTGGATCTGCCCCTCCGTGACGGAGGAGGCCATCCACTTGCCTCCCGCTCCGGACATAGTTGGACAAGGTTGAGGTGAGAAGTACGGACTTGGGCGCTGGAGCTCGAGTTCGCAGAGATGGATAAGCCAAGGAGGAAGAAGGCACATGTAAAGGGGTTGGATCTTTATCCCCTTATATGGGCAGACAAAAACACGTGTCCCCACCGGCCTGGTAAAACTCGCTTATCTCCCAAGCGTCACAATCAATGGCGCGGTCGGGTTGCCCATGTCCGTATTGATGGGAACCCCAGAATAAGGGGAAGAACACGATCTCTGCTTCGGCAAGACGTGCCAAGGAAACCGCCTCGCTAAATGCATGGAAGTGGAACAATAAAAACAATTCGAGTAAAGGCTTGGTAATGGTGTGACGTCACGCCACAAAATACATCAGCGGATTTAACTTGTGTAATATTATTCTCTCTACGGTGGTATGTGGAATTTATTTTGCAGAGCCGGACACTATCCTGGTGTTCACAATCTTCTACAAATTATTCGGAGGAAGAACCCGCCTTGCAATGCCGAAGACAACATGCGCGCCGAACTCGTCATCATTGAAGCCTGGTTCAGGGGCTACTGAGGGAGTTCCGGACTAGGGGGTGTCCGGATAGCCGAACTATCATCATCAGCCGGACTCCAAGACTATGAAGATACAAGATTGAAGACTTCGTCCCGTGTCCGGATGGGACTTTCCTTTGTGTGGAAGGCAAGCTTGGCGATACGGATATGTAGATTTCCTACCATTGTAACCGACTCTGTGTAACCCTAGCCCTCTCCGGTGTCTATATAATCCGGATGGCTTTAGTCCTTAGGACGAACAACAATCATACCATAGGCTAGCTTCTAGGGTTTAGCCTCCTTGATCTCGTGGTAGATCCACTCTTGTAACACACATCATCAATATTAATCAAGCAGGACATAGGGTTTTACCTCCATCAAGAGGGCCCGAACCTGGGTAAAACATCGTGTCCCTTGTCTCCTGTTACCATCCGCCTAGATGCACAGTTCGGGACCCCCTACCCAAGATCCGCCGGTTTTGACACCGACAACGCCCGATGAAGAGGTACAGGAAACCACTCTCCCCAGCCAGGAAACAAGCTGCAACTGGGTCATGTACTTCAATGGTGCCTTCTCGCTGCAAGGCGCCGGTGCTGGTGTGTTGCTTGTCGCACCCACCAGAGAGCACCTCAAGTATGTCGTCAAGATGCATTTTCCCTAGGAGATGTCGACCAACAACACCGCCGAGTACGAGGGTTTGCTTGCTGGTCTTAGGATCGCGGCAGACCTCAGAGTTAAGAAGCTCGTCGTCAGCGGTGACTCACAGCTCGTCGTCAGGTAGGTCAACAAAGATTATCAAAGCACGTTGATGGAAGCTTATGTAGATGAGGTGAGGAAACTGGAGGAGCTCTTTGATGGTATACAAGCAGAACATGTCCCTCGGGCGGAGAACGACATCGCCGACTACCTGTCAAAGCGCGCTGCCCTCAAGCTACCTATGGAACCAGGTACCTTCATGCTTCAGTTAACCCAACCATCCGTTGACCCGTCAACTGGGCAGAGCAAGCGGAGGAAGCTAGGCCCCAGCAAGTACTTCCCGACCGAGCTCCCCGGAGCCGCCGGCGAAGATATTGCCGTGGATGCCAATCCTACCGCGGGACAACCAACTCTGGCAGGACCTCAGGTCATGGCTGTGGAGGTGACCACTCCCGCGGCAGAAGAGATGCCTTTGGTCCTTGCCGTCGAGCCTCAGGCTCCGGCATGGGCGTAGCACACCGTTCGTTTCCTTCAAAAAGGAGAGCTTCCTGAGGAGCAGGAAGAGGCAGAAAGAGTAGCCCACCAGTCTGCTCTGAACCAATTACTTGATAACATGTTGTACAGAAGAAGACCGAATGGGGTGAAATTGATGTGCATCTCCCGGGAGGAAGGGCAGAGATACATGGAGGCATATCTGGCTCCCACATAGGGTCGAGGGCCCTTGCCGGCAAGGCCTTCCGGCAAGGTTTCTTCTGGCCCACCGCCCTCCAGGATGCAACGACACTAGTGACCAAGTGTGAATCGTGCCAGTTCCATTCAAAGAAGCTTCATCAACCATCTCAAGCCCTTCAAACTATCCCTCTCTCCTGGCCCTTCTCGATCTGGGGGCTCGACATACTGGGCCCTTTCCCCCATGCAGTCGGAGGCTTTGAGTACTTGTATGTCGCAATCAACAAGTTCACAAAGTGGCCAGAGGTGGAAGAAGTGAGGAAGGTGACGGCGCAGTCAGCCATCAAGTTCTTCAAGGGGCTAGTGTGCCGCTTCGGTGTGCCCAACAGGATCATCACCGACAACAGCACACAGTTCACAAGCCATGCCCTCATGCAATACATTGAAGACTTCGGCGGTAGGGTCTGTTTTGCTTCCGTGGCACACCCACAGAGCAATGGCCAAGCGAAGAGGGCAAATGTTGAAGTCTTGCAAGGCTTAAGGACGAAAACTTTTGAAAGACTTCGCCAGAGTGGAAGGCGCTGGATTGTTGAGTTGCCGACGGTTCTTTGGTCGATCAGAACAACACCAAATCGAGCCACCGGCCAGACACCCTGCGCCCTGGTTTACGGGGCAGAAGCATTTCTCCCCATAGAACTCATATACAGGTCACCTCGAGTGCTTGCTTACGATGAGCTTGAGCAAGAGAGATTGCGGCAAGATGACGCGACGCTCCTCGAGAAAGATCGTCTCCAGGCCGCTGTGAGAGCAGCACGCTACCAGCAAGCCTTGCGCCGCTACCATAGACGCAAGGTTCATGCCCGGAGCTTTGAGGAAGGCGACCTTGTTCTTTGGCATGTTCAGTCGGCCAAGAATTCCAACAAGTTGACGCCAAAGTGGGAAGGCCCTTATCGGGTAACACGAGTCACCAAGGCCCGGCGCAGTCCGGCTGGAGATCGAAGACGCCGTTCTAGTAAGCAACTCCTGGAACATCAAGCACCTTCGCAAGTTTTAACCATAAGGCGCGGCTGTCGGGCCTCCAGGCAAGCCGCCCTTTTGTACAAGCCTTGCCAGCAAGGCATGTAACCCTTTGTACAAAGCCAGGCGCAGACCCTGGGCATAAATAAACGAAGCGCTGGAGCCCTAAGTTATAGCATGCATGCTAGGTTGAGTCTCTTCCTTGGTTAGGGTTGATAGTGCTTAGTTGCGGCTAACCCCTAGCCTGGAGTCGAGCACGCGTCTCTCTGTTCCTTTCTGTCTTTCTTTGGTCCGCAGGGCACGTAAGTATTCTTGCTGAGCTGTTTGGAAAGAAAAGGAACGGACTGGCGCCCGGGCCCCGGCTAGCCAGAGTTGCCGGGGGCTGCAAGAACAAGGTTCCTTTCGCGGCAAGCCAGAATCGCCGGGGGCTGCAAATCCAGATAAGCCCTTTATCCTCTGTCATGCATTTCGTTATGAACTGGGATGCGTGAAACCCCGTTCTATCCCTAAGAAACCGTGCTCCCTCTCTTCAGCACCCAAGGATTATCTCCTGGGTCTGGACCTGGTCGTAGCCGCGGCAGCAAAGAAGGGGAACGAGGGGCCTAAACCCACCTCATCCCTGCCTCCGCCAAGAGCGTGAGAAAGGTCGAGCAAGGTGTGGAGACGGCATTGCCTGTTGCCGGGCGAAAAAAAACGTTTGTCTTAAAGATGACAAGGGTTCACCCCTTGCCGTGGGTTCCTCCCGCGAACGAAAATCCCGGCAAACATCCCTTTTTAATTAAAAAAACATCTCGTACAGGTACCGTTTATACGAAATGAAAAACATGAATAAGGGGATTACAAGTTCTAAAGATAACAAAGGCCCGAAGGCTTACAAGACTAAAAAAATATAAGGTGCCCGTAATCCCTTTCTTGTCCCTCTCCTCAGGAAATGGAACAAGAAAGCAGAAGGGCAAAAGGGGCGCCTAGGCGAGATACGAGTGGCAGAAGACACCAAGAGAACATCTCGGTGGCCGTCCAAGGGCTGGATGGTGATGGCGACGCCGGAGGCAGAGCTCGAAGATGAGGCGGCAGGATGCCAACGCGTGCCGAAGGCATCGATGCCAGCGTACTCCGACTTGACGGCCTTGCCGCTCATCCTCTTCCTCTTCTGCAGCCTCCCTACGCCAACTGCCCAAGGAGACGACCTCGAGAAGTTCAAGGAGCCGGCGACGCGGATGATGGGGTCGCCGGCGCCGCTCAGAGCGGCGCCCAACACCTAGTCGGACGCGTCCTCCTGCCGCCCGCTGCCCTCGTCGTCGCTGCCGTTGTCTTCCTCGCAACTTTGGCTTGAGGAGGAGTCTTCATCGTCGGAGGAGCTCTCTATGCAGCACCTCGCGCGGGTCCCGAAGTGCCCGAAGATCTTGATGGAGAGGAGGCCGCCCTCCATTAGTTTGAAATGGAGAGCGAGCCCATCCATCAAGCTGTGGAGGCGAGCGAAGGTCTTCCACCCTCAGTGAAGATACATGACGTGAGGGGCGGGGAACTCGACGTTGACCCACGTGCCACTGTTCCCACAACCCCTCATGTGCAGTCGCAACACCCGCGGCGGATCCAGCTCCATCTCCCGTGCAAACGGGGTCGGGAGGCGAAGGCGACGACGCGGCGGATGGCGCAGCCTGACGAAGAATTCGCAGGGGTTGTCCCCGGCGTGGCCCTCCATCAGAGGGAGGGCTGCTGGAGGGGCCGAGGCAGATCTGTCGCCCCGTCCTCCTCTCCCTCGAGCACCACAGCGACCTCGACCTTGCCCCTACCCCTTCCTCTAGCAGCTAGCTCCACGGCGACCTCGACCTTGCACCACGGCGAGCTCTTGGGGAGGAGTGATGCACGGTCTGGCCGAGACCCTCGCTGCCACTGATGAAGCGTCACTGCGCCCCCACGCCATGGTGGAAGAAGAAGGGAAACAGGGATGGGAAGAGGAGATGGCGAAAGGTTGAGAGGCACCGTCCCTCCCGCGCCCCTCTTTATAAAGGGGCGGGGCCGAGGCTTGGCCGCCCCCTCTCGGCCAATCTGGCCTCTTGAAATGACAGCCAGCGGGGCCGCCGACCGCCCTCCCCACTCCATTGAAGGCGCGTGGGAATCGACCCACACGGGCGCGACTACCCACGACCCCTGCGTAAGTCATTCGCTCTGCATGCAGCAAACGTGGCGCAAGGGGCGGGCGCAATGGGGCGCGTGGAATGATGGTTCCCGAGCGATGGCAGTAAATGGGAGGTGGCCCTGCAGTCTCAAGGAGACACGCAAGCTGCCTCTTTACTGTCCATTACCAGGTGATGCCAGCATACCCACGTCATGCACGTGCACAACCCCCACGTCGCTCGTTCAATGCGGATCGTGGGAAGCGCATCGGACGGAACAGTGGCCGCGGTAAAAATCCGCCCCAACTACCCGCGCACCATTCTGGGCTTGGCCCAACAACGTGATGCGCTTATGTGTGGCCCAGGCCCTGGGGCTCCTATCGGTGTACAAAAGTAGGGGCTCTGCTTTTGATCCCTTTACTTGTGCATGGGCAGTCAGAGCCTCCCGCCATGGCCACACACATACACGGCAAGAAAGGGAAACCGGAGAGGAGCCAAAGCCACAAAACAAACGAAGCAACAACAAGGACCAAGGCCACGAAGATCAGATGGGCGAAGCAGGTTTTCCCGGCAAGGACCCTTGCTGGGGCAGCCTCAGCGGGCCCGGCAAGACCCTTGCCGGGGCAGCTCGCCCACGACAATTGAGTGAGCCTCCCTTGAGCCCGCCGACACTTGGCAAACGCGTCGGGACAAGGCTCTGGAGGCACCTCTGTGATGGCATGCAGATGTTTGTGAAGACATAGAATGCTCGAGATCAAGTAAGGATAGGAATGCAACCATCCTCACCGAAGGAACCCACAAGACCCCTGGCAAGACCCTTGCTGGGGACGCCAGTGCGCCATGACAAGACCCTTAACGGGCCACCCAGCAATACCCTTCCCAGGCCACCCGACAAGGCTCTCGCCAAGCGCATCGGCAGGGCCGCTGCCAGGCCCACGCCAGCTAAGTCTTCACTACTGTTCGCATACAACTGCCGACCAAACCAGCTGGGCAGGCACCTGCGTGGCAGCATGCGATCCTTCGTGGAGGCTCCACCACCACGCTACCTCAGCTCCCTGCCTACCTACATGGCAACGCATGCATCACTGGCCAGGGCGCGTGTCGAAGCGAGGGGGAGCAGCGATGGACGGGACGAGCCCCGCCCCCGTCCCTGATAAAGTGGAGGGACACCTAAGCCTCGCATTTAATGCACCTTGTCCTATAATACGAGGGATAAGCTCATGCTACTGTATCACTTTCCACCTCTTGTGTGCAACCGTGACAGCCCCTTTTGCATATAAAGGGAGGCCCATGGCACACAGAGAAAGGATTCTTCTCTTTCGAACCCCATAGTACCCAGAGCTAGTTCGAGAGCTCAAGAACACTAATACATCCACCAAAGCAGGATCGTAGGGTTTTACACATCATTGTGGCCCAAACCTGGGTAAATCCCCCTTTGTGTTGTCTGTTAGTCCTGCTCTTCTCACGATCCCCGCGCCCTGCAACCGTAGCAGGGATTCCAGTGATCCCATAGGTGTCATTTCCCACCGACAAGCTGTGACGGCAGTGGCGGCAGACAACAGCTACCGACGGGGACCGGCGGCCGAGCGTGTGGTGGGTATTCCGCGCACACCCAACAGGGACGCCACACACACTACACTACGCCGGGGACTGCACCGCCCACTACAAAAAAAATACACTTCCGTGATGATACGTGTTTGTCATAGTAGGTCGCGTTTTTTGTCATGCATGTACATCCATGACGGTTTTATGACAAAATCAAGATAGTCATACATGTGTTGTTGTAGAAGTGTTCCATGACATTACCGAAATTATCATCACGAAAGTGTCCACTTCGATGGCGATAAATCGCATGTCACAGAAGTGCTTTCGTCAAGGGTGACCAACACGTGGCATCCACCGTAATGAAACGTCGTTAAGATATCGGGTCGGGTTTTGGATCCGATAACCCGTTAACGGCCCCGACCAATGGGGATTTTCCACATGTAAAATCATCATTGGCCGGAAGAAACACGTGTCGGTTCATCGTTGGGACAGATGTCATCCACTCATCGGACAGAAGGCGCCTATGATACGTCGACACGTGGCACGGCCCAATAGAGGCCCATTCCTGTGAAAAGGCCGGCCCGTTTGACTTGGTCAAAAGTTGGTGGGCCGGCCCATGGAAAGCCGGTTAACGGCCTGTTCGCATATAGCCCATTTACAGCCCGCTAACCTAAGGCCCGTTATGCAGTATCCGAATGAGGCCCAGTAGCGTCATCTGGGCCATCCAATATGGTTCCAGCCTGTTTTCACTTCTAGCCCATGTATGGCCCATGACGTCTTTCGGCCCATACGAGGCCCTTTGTAACTCTTGGCCCATTAACGGCCCATGGTGAAACTGGCCCAACAGTGTATCACTTTATACCCATTTACCGCCCGTGGTGAAACTGGCCCGTAATGAACAGTGTATCACTTTATACCCATTAACGGCTCGTTATTCCATTGGGCCGTTTCCAGCCCATGTTATCTTTCGGCCTTCTCAGAGCCAATTTACTCTTGGGCTCATTTCTAGCATTCGTTTACTTACGGCCTGTTACTGTCATTTTCTGCTTGTGGGCTAAATTCAGCTCGAGGTTACAGTAGGCCCATTTTGTGGCCCGTTAATACATTGGGCCGTTTTAATAGTGTCATCAAATATGGCCGATTAACGATGGTCCATTCTGGTCGGCCCATGAACAGACGATTCCAACTCTAGCCCGTTTACGGCCATAATGCGGTCTGTTATTGGCCCATGTTTGGCCAACTGATCATACGGCCCATACAAGGCCCATTCATGATACGGCCCGTATAAGGACCATTGTGTCTACGACACATAGAAGGCCCATTGTTTCTACGGCCCGTAGGAGGGAAATGGTAACTACAGTAAACATGTAGCCCATCGTTATTGTGGCCTAGTTTTACAAAATAGGTTATTGCGGCCACTAGCAAGCCACGAAAAAAGAACTGCACTGACTACACGCAAAGAAATAAACAAGACAATAAGGAAATAAATAAGCAAGCAACTTACAGTAGGTTATCACGGCTATTACACATATTACATCCACTGGGCACCAAAGTTTGCCACAACTGCAAATATAGGGATTATAAATGCCGCAGCAAAACAAGTCCAGAACTGAAACCACTTCAGAAGAGCTTTAGGATTATAATAAGCAAGCAACAATATCCTGGGTACCCATAATGCTGGCCAGATGCTTAGCAAGCTTATTAACTTTCTCTTGTTTGGAGCTTAAGTCCTCCAGCACTTGCTGTTGCACCAGAAATTATGCATCTGAATTTTGCAGGGACTTCTTCAGTCTTTCGGCTTCCTATCGCACAACATTTGATCGATGTCTTTCAACTAGAAGTTGAGACTCAAGAAGCCGAACTGATTCAGGCAACGAGTTCGAAGAGCTGGTGCCAGCAGTAGTAGCCAGTAACTCGAACACTACATCAAGACAGGACTTTGGGGTTGTCTCAGTGTCTTCAATATAGTTTTTATCAGCTCTCTTGGAGACCAACAGGATGTCTCACTATGTTGAACCTTATTTTCATTACTTCCTTTACCATTGCATAATGGGGTACTCTTCTCCAATATTTTATCCATGTTCTAAAAGAGAAACAAACAAACACATCACAGGTTTACAATTTAGTATATGAAACTCATTTTCGTAAACCAGTTCAGTAGTAAGGTGGACAGGATAACAACATGAAACAAACATATATCTATGTAGTAAGGTCACTGTATGGTCTATATAATTCTAGTTTATGTTGCGAAATCAAGATAGATATAGTTCGAATCATATCTATTTAAGACAAAGCAACATAGGCAGAATATAAGTGTAGGAAACTACACAGCAATAACAACACTTGTAATGTGCATAGCATGAGAACATAACTGTTTATTCAATTGAAACTGAAATCAACATAGGGGAAGTTACAACAGCAAACAGCCAAACACGTTGAAGAAACAGGTTTAAAACATACCTGTTGCGCCATTGGAGTTTCAATTGCATCCTTCAAATTTGAAATTAATTGGTATGAGTAAATACAATGATGCAAGAGCAAAGTGGTATGAACCATAGCTACAGAACCTGACCTGAGAACAATTCTTCTTCTGCTTTAAGCGTTGACTTGGGGTTCGGAGTGGTTGTCCTCGTGCTTTGGGCACTACAGTTGCCTTACTAACTGGTCGTGTTTAGGTGCTCTGTGGTGGAGACTGTGTTGTGTCAACGGGAACTGGGTGTCTATCTGCTGGGGTTGGGGTTAGAAGGGGTGTAGCTGGTTCTCTGTCCAACCGGGTAGGGGTACAATTTGCATGAGTGTGGGTTATTTGTGGTGGGGCTGGTTCTTGGGCAAGTACAACCGTAGTTCTATCTGCATCGACAGGTAGCACGATCTTTTCTGAAGACCATGTTTTTACTCCCACAGATACTGCCATCACTCCCTACAATTGAAATGGCTGATAAACAAGAAAAGTAATTGAATGTGCATACATTGTAAGATAGACAGGTGCAATGGATAGTAGGGAAGAAAACAGGGCATGAAATAGTTCACATTTATGTTGTCTAACCAAACAGAATAGTAGGACATAATTTCACATATATGATGGACAATTAAACAGGATAGCATGACACAATTTCACATGTATGATGGCTAACTAAACAAGATAGAATGACATACTTCAAAATATGATGACTATGTAAACAGGATGACATGATATAACTATACGATGTGTCTATTAAAGTGTTTGGCATGCCATAAATCACAAACATGCCGTGGATGGAAACATGATGGCATGATATAATTCACGGATAGACTGACATAATTTAAAATATGATGACTATGTAAACAGGATGAGATGATATAACTATATTATGTCTTTAGAAAATGGGTTGGCATGCCATAACTCAGATACATGCTGTCTATGTGAACATCATGGCATGACATAATTCAAATATATGATTTATATACTAAGGAAGTGACCAAAGGTCAATCGCATATATGATGTGTCAACTAAGGAGATGGCATTCAATATTGTGTATATGATGTAAAAACTAAGCATTGCAATACAACGTATGCATTATATGAGTAATATAACCCTGCCAAGTTTGAGCATACACCTCAGGGGGATAATAGGACTGGTCATTTGCCTCTGAATCCTCCTCTGAAGAGCTATCTGCAACCAGCAAGATGTCTGCTTCAGCCGGTAGCATTGTCTGCTCTGAAGACCTTGTTTTCACTCCAGATTTCTCCATCACCAATTTAAATGGCTGATGCACAGGAAGAGCAGTTGAATATACAAACATTGTCGACAAAAGCAATGAGAAATACAAAAAAAGGAGGGCATGATATAATTCACATATATGACACTTGCCTAAACAGCATGACATTGCATAATTCACATACATAATGCCTTGCGACAAGATAACATTGCATATTTCACATATATAATGTCTTGCAACAAGATGACATTGCATAATTCACATATATGGTAATTAGACACTAAACAAGTGGCATTCACACAAGCATATCTAAACTAAGAAAGTGACATAGCAATGCAAGATACCATACGCACATATGAGCAACATAACCCTGCCAAGTTAGAGCATGCACCTCGGGGGGGGGGGGGGATATGACTGGTCATCTGTCTTTGAATCTTCCTCTGAGGAGCTATCAGTAACGAGCAAGACATGCGCTTCGTCAGATAGCATTGTCTGCTCTGAAGACCTTGTTTCCAGTCCAGATTTTTCCATGACCGTGCTGAATGGCTGAGGCACAGGAAGAGTAATTAAATGTACTAAATTTTTTGAAAAATTTAACACGTAATAAAAAATGATGGCATGATATAATTCACATATAAGATGACTGGCTAACCAGGGTGGCATTGCAGAATTCACATATATGATGCCTGGCTAAACAAGATGGCATTGCATGATTCACATATACGATAATGAAAGAAAACAAATGGCATTGACACAAAGCCTGTCTAAACTAAGCAGATGACATCTTTAATGTATACAACAAGCAGTGCAAGGCACCATATGCATGATATTACCAACATCAGCATGCCAAGTTAGAGCGAAGACCTCATGGGGTAAATAGGAGTGGTCTTCACTTTCTGAATCCCCCTCAGAACAGTTATCTTCCTCTTGATTACGATCCAAAATGGCTGGAGGGGGGCTGCCTTTGCACCCACCATGGAACGACGTCTGCATGAAATTTTATTGCCACACAAGGCTCGTCTCTTTTGCTCTACATGATCAGTTCCATTGTGTACAGTAACTGGAATGCATAGGAATAAAACATAGTGAGATTATGTCAGGAGTGCATGCACAAATCCAGAGTGATGGTAGCAAACTGTGGATAGACCCAAAACCAATGATAGCAGGCAGATAATAGCTTTAGTTAAAAAATACAGATAATGGCTCCTTTAATGTTTGTTTGCACCCAACATGAAACTCATAATAGACACCGGAGATTAACTAGATAGTAGATAGATAGTACTGATTGCTGCCCCAATATTTACCCCACAACCATTTAAAAACTCAAGTTTCAGTATTAGTTTGGACCTGACTTGGAGTCTAATAGGTGAACACGATGATAATGTAGCATGTCATCAAATTAAGCGACGCATAACGTAAGCAGACGCGGAAGAGTGCGACCTCTCTTGCGGACCCGTGTAGTCCTCAAGATCATCTGCTCGGTTGATGATGGTAATGCAGTTGTCGTGGCTGCCGGCGGCGAGGAAGAAGATCTTAGGCGGCGAAAGACAGTCTGGAGAGCGGATCACTGCTGTGGTGAACCCTTCCATCATTGGAGCAGCTGAGCTGGGGTGGAACACAACACCGCAGGAGTAGGAGAAATCACACAAGGTTTTCTTTGACACATATATGTAACACAAATAATTGAGTAAGGGCTTGTTTGAGTTTGATGATTCTAATAATGCAGGGATAGGAAATAGACAGGAATAGGATAGGAATGCACGTGCAAAATAGAGAATTTAAAAACACAGGATTTCTGCCAATCTGGGTGTTTGATTCACAACAATTGGAAGAATCACAGGATGCAAAAAAGCATGGCGAGATTAAGTTAAACCACAAGAAAATGTACGGTTATAATGCTATTATGCTACTATCTCTTAGTCTTGTGCTTGATGAATAGGAATATGAAAAGGAGGACAACTGGAAATTAGAATTTCTACGGTTTTTCTTTGAAGGAGACACTAAAGGAACAAATCCTACAGTTTTTCGTTGCTCCATTCCTTTGCACCAAATTCATGAAAAGTAGTACCATAGGAAACTTTCCAATTCCTATGTTTTTCATTCAGTTTTCCTTTCAAGCACAGGCGATTCTAGTAGGCAGGTTTGAGAAAGGAAAATCCTACACTAAAAAAATGTTTTTGTGCTACTTCTATTACTTTGGACCCAGGCCACTGCCATACTAGCTCAACTCCCAGGCCCATCGACAAATGCACTGCTCAAACGCACAGAGATAAATAATGATGGCGTTCAAGAGAGGCCATCACGGATAGCTAAGTTGCATGGTACCTCACTGCTTGTCATATAGTAGGATAAAATAATCGTAATTCCCTTACTACGAGTGCTCAGTGGACAATATATATAACATGTAGAGTAAAAAAGAGATGCAACAAGTGCACAACCTCTTTGGCGAAGCCATGTTGATCTCAGCGTGATTGGGTTGGCCGGTGAGGATCCTCCGGCTAACTTGGCTGTCGGAGGAGGCGAAGAAGATCTTAGGCGTCTGGAGATGGAGCCCGAGGTACTGCTCCACTGTGATGGAGGGTTTCGTCGTTGGAGCAGCTCCGGTGAGTTGTACGACGCCGAGGCTGAAGCAGGACAAGAGAGACAAGGTTAACCTGAGTGGAATTCTAATAGCATCTCCAATACATGACGTAAAATACATAACCACAAAGTGATGGATGTAAAATACATCAGCGGCTCATCTCTGAACTTAACTATTGAAACTGAATTTATCTGTCAAAACTGAACTTAACTGTCAAAACTGAACTTAAGTGTCGAAACTGAAGTTTGCTGTCAAAACTGAACGCACTAGCAAGGTGTGGCTACACGTCGGTCGACTGACTTTTTCATCTCTGGTAAGTCGATTTTGCAGCCGTTGGATATGAAATCAAGGGCCTGCGGTTCATCTTCAACCTCCACCCCCATGAGCCACCAGCCACCACCGGCCAAACAGCAGCCCCCCGCCGCCCGCGGCTGGCAGTGCGCCGCCCTGCCCGTCCCGAAAACACTCCCCACCACCGGTCCGCCGGCTCCCCGGCCATCCCTCTAGGCCCCCCCGTGCCGAGCATTTTCTCTGGCGATCCCCACGCCACCGCCCCACCACCACCGACGACCACCGCCCCCACCCTGAACCATAAGATAGATAGTGGGGTACCTCTCCGGCGAGCCCCCCTCCCCGCTGCGGCTGGTTCTTCCTTCACCCCGGCAAGCCCCCCACCCCCTGAAAATCGACTGACCCAAAAGTCGATTCAGTCGACTGAAGTGTAGCTAAATCGGAGCAGCATTGCAAGCAAGAGCAAGAGCGAGAGTAGCAGTGCGAGCAAGATCAATAGCAAGAGCGGACCAGGCAGGGGACCGAAAGAAAGAGCAGAGCAGCGCGAGCAAGAGCTAAAGCAGCAGCAGCTCCTACTGATGTGGCCATCACCGCTGAGGGAGCAACACCATGGAGGAAGTGGCCGGCGACACCACCGTGGATGGAGCTGCGCCGTGTCGGCTCGTGACCGAGCGCCAACAGCACTGTCAGATTGAATCAAGAAGTAAATGCGGCGATTAGTGTACAACCTCTTTAGTGGCGCCGATTAGGCCGCAGCTTCATCCGAGGAAACGGTGATGATGATGCTCTTCTGGTAGTGCAGGTGAAGACGGTGGTGTGGGAATGGAGGTGGCACGAAAGACGAGGGGAATGTCAGGGCAGCTCCTTGGAGGTGGAGGGCAGCGTGGCTGAACCAGCGGGACGACGAGATCGACGACAGATCCTCATCCGGTACGGTGGATGAGGGACATCGAGCTGTTGCTGTGGACGGCGTCGTCGGGGAAGAGGCTCCGGCTGGGTGGCGGACGGAGCAGGGTGTGGGGCTTCGTCGCGGGTTTTCGCAGCCTCGGTGTACGAATGGGTGGGCGGATGGGATGGCAGTGGGGAACTATGGCTTAGGGACGCGCTTGTCCGAAATGTGGGTAAGTTACGGAAGTACCCCCACCGATTTGAGGCGGTTCTTTTGGTTCAGGGTTACCACGGGCATTTCGCATGTCGGGTTTCACAGGAGGTGGGAGTTTTCGCGCGCGTTGTAATTTTGGAATAGCAAGGCGCGGGTTGAGATGGAGGGAGTTGTCGGAGCACAACGAGACAAAGATATATCTTAAATTTTTCGGGCTAACAAGGCGCGGGTTGAAGAGGCGGGAGTTTCGCAGCATGATAGACAGAGATGCTAGCTTGAATTTTCGGCATAACAAGGCGCGGCTTGAAATTTCAGAAGAACAAGCTTAATTTGTACCCAAAAAAAAGACAAGTTGCACCTCAACAAGCACAACACACACACAAACACCATTTAGAATAGAGTAAGGTACACGTGCATTGCACGCATGAGATTTGGCAACCAAATTATGAATAAATACCACATTATAGCGTGTAACTTTTGAGTCATATATGCATGATGTAGATGTTCATTTAATTCTTATAGTTCATTTCGCCAATCTATTTTAAGATTCATGGAATTGTGCGTTGTAAGACATAAAGTAAAAACAGAAAATGGCAAATCATGTAGAAAAATATTTGGGCAATTCTGATACGGAAGATTCTAGAACAAAGAAGAAGTGATTGTGTTTTGATGTTTGTGCATTATGCTTAAGTTCAACCATGGAGTCATGTAGATTATACATGTGGCGAAATCTGGTGGAATATAGATGATATCCAATGGCCAGTAGTGCTCAAATTTGCCATCTTTGGATCAGCGGATTTGCCTCATCCAACGACCATCTTTCAAAGTTAAAGTTACCCCACACAATATAAAAAATATATATAATATAATATATATATAGGGGTATAGATATAGGTATGTGATGCGAAAGCCACCCATCATCTCCAATTAGAATAGTGTGCCCATGCACGGATGCGACGTGGCCAAATGATGTCTGCCATCGGTATCTCAAATTCGAATCAGTCTAACCTTGCTCAATGTGTATACATTACAACATGCTCGTTTCCAAACCACACCGCGCATATCTCTGTTATATTCATGCATGCATGGGTTTCAAACATCAGGATCTCTTATTCAAATATTTGAATTCAACTTTACATTGATTATGACATCACCTAGTCTTTTACACCCACACAGTCGTCTTCTCTTTATAATTGTACTACTAACTTTCTCTCATGCATGCATGCACACACACTACCAGTCGGCATTATCCATCACACACATGCAATCTTTTCCTTCAGGTCGGTCTCCCATGAAGCCACACACCCACACACATCCCCCTCTCCGTCATATCGGGCATTCTTTATCTCTCAAGCGTGCATGCGCAACGATCGATGTTCCTCTATGTATGTGTGTATATAGCAAGGTCTTTCATACTTTTCCACACAAACCAATCAATCGATATATCCAGTGAGGTCTCACCCTCTTTCCGACGTCCACATCGATCAATCTATACCTCTCTATATAGGATTAAGACATATAGCTAATACACCCACATTAATTATATATCCAACGTCCCCCTCTCATGATCCATGCCTTCCGCTTCATCTCTCAGACGCGCGCACAATGGCGAAGACAGGGGGCAGTAAGGGCCTTGCCCCCCCTAACATCACTATATATCGAGGATAATATGAATGTGATCATTAAACAATTGGTGCTAAAAATGGTTTAACTTCAAGAATTCACCCTCCTCAAAAAGGATTAGAAATGCTTGGCCCCCTAGCTCATTTATTTTTCATGGCTCCGCCACTGCGCGCAACAGTGCACATTCTCGCCCCTCTCTCTAAATATCGATCTCACACTTGTGCATTCCTTCATAGTCTCCCTCCACTCGGCACCTCGCACCATCTTCTTGCCCCCACTAAATTTTGCCACATGTACAATCTAGCAGACTCCATGGTTGAACTTAAGCATAATACACAAACCTCAAAACAACAGTGGTTCTCCTTTGTTCTAGAATATTCCGTATCATAACTGCCCAAACTTTTTTTCTAGTTGAATTGCCATTATTTATTTTTAGTTTATGCTTTACAATGCACAATTCCATGAATCATAAAATAGATTAAGGGCTTCTTTGATTCAAAGGATTCTCAAAGGAATTTTGGAGGATTGTAATCATTAGGAATTTTTCCTATCTTGGTTGTTTGATTTGTAGGATTGTAAACCATAGGAATTTTTCCATATGATTCATTTGCACTAGATTTCATAGGAAACATCCCATCCACTCAAACCTCTTTGAAAGAATTCTGCATTTTTTCTATGCACGATCAAACACTCGTACAATCATGTAGGATTCAAGACGACATTCCACTATAATCCCATGTTTTTCCTATTCCCGCGTTTTGGAAATCCTACGAATCCAAGAGGCCCTAGTTTTTTTATAAGAACTAATTGATTTTCAATGAGATGAACTATAAGAATTAAATGAAGGTCTACATAAGGCATATATGACTCAGAGCTTACAGGCTATAGTGTGGTATTTATTCATAATTTGGTTGCAAAATCCGATGCGTGCAATGCACGTGTACCTTACTAGTACTTCAAGTATGTGCAAAACACGTAAATTAGAATTCCAATGGCACGCTACACAGTGTATCTCTTACAGTTCATGAAGCCAGGTGGCACATGTGGAAGCGTTGTCGTGACCTCCTTGCGTTGATTGATCACAGTGATGTTCTGCTGGTTCCAGAAGAATGTACTCGTCCTCCCTGAGCCATACTGGCGGTACATGCACGAAGCGAAGATGTGCACGCACGCCACACACGCACTCATTCCCTCGCACGCACACGCGGGTACACATGCGGACGCAATTTTGTACCAAGATCCACCCCATATGATAATTTGACGTGTGTAAAGTCATTCACTTCATTGATGGTCAATTAATACAGCGCATGCAGTGGACGTGGGGTCGGAAGAAAGACATTATTACTCCACTGCGCGCATGTGAGTAGTTAAATCATGGGTTGCTAGTAGTACTTCCATTGGTCTCCGTCGTATTTTGTGCCAATTTTTGACAGTAACATAATATTTACGCATTTGAGCAGTGTAGTCTACTTGAAATTTATGTTCCGCTAAACTCATCGGGAGCCGTTTCGGGCCTCGAAACCAAAACCATGAATTAATCTTTACCTTGTTCCCATCACATTCAAAAGCCTGCTCACACCTACTAGTACGTACCAAACCTGAACGTGTTCCAACTATGCAGGTATTAGTACTAGTGCTAGTACAGGTTATAAAAAGGGGAACTACCTAACCAAAAATTACTCTACCTTTCCTCCTCATAAGTGCTTCTTCTTCATCCGTCCTTGCCATGGCCAGTGAGCAGAGCTCTAGGTCAAGAACTACTCATAAGAAGGGAGCGGCAACCAAGGCTGCGGAAAAAAAAGAGGGCTCGCCGCTACGCAGAGACCATGAGAGATCTCTCATGGGCAGGAGAAGGCTCCCAAGAGCACCCTAGCCGCGGAGGCGAACATGCCGAGCCGGCGGCGCTAGAGTCGTTATCCCTCGATGGCATGCCCGATCAGCTCAATAAGCACCTACATAAGCAGAAGGATTTCATCCAAGGCTTGGTGGAGCTGCTGGAGGAGAGCCTCAACAACATGCCCGCTGAGCTCAATAAGCATGGGGATTTGACCGCCCACTTGGTGATGCTGCTGAAGAAGAGCATTTCCTCAGAGAAGAAGGCGGCTGGCGAAATCCTTTGACTTCAACAGGGCAAGGCGGAGCTCTGCCATGAGATCGACCTGTTGAAGGAGAAGAACATCGGCTGGAAGAAGCTGCATGAGAATAGTAGTTCCTCGATGAAGATGCTACAGGCCCTCATCATGGAACAGAAGGAGGAGTAGGCGAAGCTCCACATCGAGCACCCGGCTACTGTCAGGGTACGTAATGCGGTCGTGGAACAGATCATGAAGGCTCGCGTCAAGAAATCCCGCGTCATGGACAGAATGAAGAAGATGGTGGAGGAGACGCGCAAGGAGATGGAGTTCGTGGAGGCGATGAAGAAGTAGTTATGACTTCGCGACGAATTAGATCATTTGGGGTGATAATCTTCCTTCTTCTTTTGCTCATGTGTTTCATCTTTTGCTTCGGGTGTTTCACCGCACGTGTGATGTTCTCTGCGAGGCATGAATAGAACAATGCTTTTTTTGAGGGAATGAATAGAAAAATGCTAACAATGAGATGACTAGCAAATTAGATCATTTTTTATTGCCATATGGCACTGGGCTGCCGTGTTTCGTGCTCCTCCGTCATAGTACTCCTCCCGTGGAAAACTTGAGCATATCGCACGGTTCTTTGCTCCTCCTCAGGTCGTCGGCGCATTTATACGAGTAGTCAAATCACAAGGCCCCGCCTTCCAACAGTAATGAGCCGTCAAATCACAAAGGCCCTTGCCTCTCGTGAAACCGACCAAGCTAGACTGCCCCACCCTCTAGCCTTTTAAAAAGTGTATACTTTTGTACAGTAGTAGTATCGATGGATTGCGCCATGGAGCAAAACTTGAAATTAAAAAAAAGGTGGTACATATAGAGAGCACTCGTCACCAAATTATATGCATATAGTACCATTAAAAAGGCTAGTCACAATAATGGTGTCCAGCACTACCCACCCCTCAAATAAAACTAAGCATCCTGGAATTCTTTGACAAAACTAAGCACCCTGAAATTCTTTGACAACTAAACTGCTAGCTATATGATGTTGGCCATATATATTATATGTATATAATGTGAAGAAACGTGTGGTAGTACTATACCAACTAAAAGATGGAATTTAAGAAATACTAGTATGTACGTACTAAAAAGTTAAAGTAATGAGAAGAAACATAATATAGTTCTGCTGGGGGCTCAGCACAACACACCCCTCAAATTAAATTAAGCACACCTGAAATTAAACTTTGCAACTATTCCGGTAGACACTGCATTAGAACCACCATGAGCAACGACACTGCCACCTTATTCGGAGTCCTCGTCCACGTCCTCGACTTCGTCCATGTCCCTCTTCCTCTTGGCCGATACTTCTTTGCTTGAACCGCACAATTGGCTCTTGCCCTTCATCCAACCCTTGTAGATATTGAAACAAAGGTAGCCATCCATTGCAGCGTAGTGGATGTGTTTTATATCTAGTACATTCCGCTGCCATGCATAACGATGAAATGTGTATGGAGGTTTATCCAGTTTACCGTACCAAGGATGAATAATGGCTCCTGCGAGGGTCAGCATTAAGGGCTGACGAGAGGACACCAGCTGATTCTTCTGGACACCAGCCGACCCAGGACTTCTTTGTCGTTCCAAAGTCTACAGTAACGAATTTGACTAGGTTGCTCTCGAGGAAGTCCTTAAAATCCAGGCATTCAACATCGGCATGGCATATGTGGTAGAACAAGCATAAGTCATGCACACAAACCTGGATCAAGGCGGGCTTCTTCCTCTCTTTGTCCTTTAGATCATTCTCTCGTCCCAGGACTGTGGTGTACTCAACATCTAGCCCAGCGACCCACTCATTATCTGAGTTTTCGAACATGCGTCTGAAGCGAGAAAGGCATCCTTTCACCGTCACGGAAGAACGGGTGTAGATGACGTCGAACTCATCGCCGGTGATGGTTCTAACCTTGTACTCATCGCCGATTGTGGAGATTTGGGACGCCATGGATTTGGGAGGAGGGTTAGGATTAGTGGAACTGCCGTAATGTGAAAGGAAGGGACGACTAGGAGCGAACCATCGTAGTATTAACGGACGTGCGGGGACGAGTAGGAGCAAACTGCCAGCGTGCGAACGGCAGGGTAGTGGCTTTCCATTCTCCCATGATACGGGCTTCCGAGAGCCCTTGGATCTGAGATCGTACGGTTGCATGGCGTGATTCTAGACCTATGGGTGAATATCCTATCTTGGAGGGTTATTCTGCAAATTTTTAGCAACTTAGCATGCGACTGTTTGATCTCAGATCCAAGGGCTGTCAGCAGCCCGTATCATGGTTGCACCTACCAATACTGTCGCGTCGCTCGCGCAGTCGCGCCCTTAGAGATTTAACACGGTGCGTTAGGCTATCTGATGTTGGCATGTCATACATAGTCATCACTTAGTCACTCATACTACAACAAGGTTAGTTATAAGGTTGGCTATAAGTGTATTTATTTTTTTACTTCTCTCTATCTCTTTCTTCGTACTCCCTCCATCCCATAATATAAGAACGTTTTTGACACTAGTGTAGTGCCAAAAACGTTCTCATATTATGGGACACAGGGAGTACTAGTACTTATTGCATTTGCCAAGGAGTGACCTCTTCCAATGAAATGGTGTGCTTATTATTTTTTGTTGCTAAGTTTGCTTCATTTAATTAGCTATAGACTCAAAATTGTCTTTTCACCTAGGTACATGCACACCATTTCTTCCTTTGGTCACCAAACTAGTCTCTCTCTTCTTGATTAACTTGCCACAACAGACTTTATGCCTATGTGGCAAGCTTAGCACCTGTAGGAGCAAGTAAGGCTGCTTGTAATGGGAGTAGTATCATGCATTCCAACTATGCAATCTTGATGAGGTGACGTCGAATTAAATGAAGAAAACAGAGAGTTGAGTATCATAATATGATACTGTATCATATATTAAATGATGTGCTACTATGTGTCATGCATGACAATAAATAAACTATCCTATGATACCAACACATGATACTATGCATTACGGATGTACTCCCTCCGTCCAGAAATACTTGTCATTGCAATGAATGTACCTAGATGTATTTTAATTCCAAATACATCCATTTTAATCCATTTATGCGACAAGTATTTCCGGACGGAGGGAGTAGTATCATACAAAAGTATCATATGCATGATACTAGTATATGATACTCTCTATTACGACCAACCTAAGTACAATAGTGTAGTTTACATGGCATTTTTGCATATGTGAAGGAAATAGAGGCAAGGAAAAAGTGGAGAAGTGGGCTCTCATGCAAGAGCCAGCCTCTACTACATGGTGGAGCATTGGGAGAGGCACCTGTATGGAGGTGGTCAGGAATCAGGAGACTCACGTCGGTCGTAGCACCGTAGTTAAAATGATAATGGCAAGTCAAATCACGTGTCCCCACCTGTCCAGCAGTAACTCGTTGCAAATAACACATCCCTACATTTGGAGCAGTCTACTCCCTCGTCTTCTCGTGTCTCTGTCGAACCTACTAGGTGGAACTGCCCCGCCTACCATGCAGGAAAAGCCCCGCCCTCGACTTTTAAATAATACAGTATACTAATTTTGTATCCATGGATTGCGCCATGGAGCAAAGCCTCTAGAAAACGGCGGTACACATGTACGGAGTATACAGCACGCCCGTCGCGTTCGCGTCACAGCCAAGACGGTCGGTCGGTCTAGCATATCGTCTACATATCGTGCAGGCTGTGTTGTACATGGATGTAGTTGTGGTGAGAAATCTAAAAAAAGGTTTCTTGTCTTCTCGCAAAATTAGGTGTCATGTGCTTCGGATCACTGCGAGGGTTAAAACGACAACTGAGTTGGGCTAGTCATTGGGGGCACATGCACGAAGACTACTCGGCTACCATCTAGGTCAATCCGGCTATGTTAATTGGGACATCTATCAACGGACCCCTTTTCTACGAGTTTATCTTTAATTTGAGGTTTGTTCCTCGTCTAGTTTGTCCATCGGGATTCATGTTGTCTCCTTTGGGCAGTGAGCTTATGATTTCTTGTCAGGTGGCATTTTTTCGTGTTATCTGTTATAATCCGGTGCTTCAGATCAAAATGACGACAACTGCGCCTCTGGGCCACGTGCATGAAGACTTCTCAACAGTCATTGACGAGGTCAAGCCGGCTCCGGTTGACAAAAGAAAATAAGTACTACTCCACTATATAGGCAGGAGCCTCCGCGCTTGCTTGCTAGTGTTGCTCTCTTCACACTGTCTCGTCCTCTCCAGATCTAAACACGACAGCGGTGGCCACGCACACTCTCTCTCTCTCTCTCTCTCTGCTCACCGCTGGTCACAGATCCAGCCGGATCCTCTCCGCCAGGGAAGGTGAGAAGGTGCAACATTCACGTGGTCGTCCTCAGCGACGGCTCTTACCCACTACTGGCGCGTCCCGATCAGCCTGCCTTGCCGTTCTCTCCCAAGCACCGCTGGCGAGGGAGGGCCTCCGAACCCTTCTTCCTTGTTGCCGTAGTGTGGGCAGATCCGGCCTCCCGCCGCCCACCTAGCGACATCCTGGCGACCATCAGGTATAACTTCCTTTGAAACCGGCCTTTCTCTACTTCCCGAGCTTCTGACGTCGCTGCATTTGTATCTTTTACTATTTCTCAGGCCCCCTCGTAGATAGGATCGATCGGCTATTCGAAAACCACCTATTTTTTTACGTTTAAGAGGTAAAACTAGTTCATGCACTCGAATCTAGTACTACTTGGTTCAAACAAGGAAGAAAGGGGGTGGGGTGGGAGAGGATTTGTTACCTAAATCTAGGACTTGGTCGAAAGAGGAAATAATGGGGGCGAAAAGTAGCATAGACTGGCTATCCAGCTGGTCTCTAGGTCTAATAGGGAAATAAAGGGAAATGCAGTACAAACTCAATATAAACCCAATCTATTGGTTGAAAAAGGAAAGAAAGTGGGGACTGGGGGACAAGTCAACAGAGTAAGTCCAGCACTAGATTTGCTAGCCTCACATAGTATAAGGTGGCTATACCGAACAAAAATGGGACCAACCCAGATATCCTGTTCTGATGTTTGTTGCCCCGAGCCACTCTTATGTAATGCCACTGGTAAAATGTAGCAGTCGTACTGTTAAAAGTAAGGACAAGTTAAACCAATGTTGTTTTGAATGTAATGCCTCCAGTAATATGAATCAATGGCACTTTTTTAAATGTCCTGCTAAATTACCCATTAAGATAAGTTGGTTATTTTCGTTAGAAATGCAATTGTCCTGGTCCGCCTACTCTCCCGTGCCCAAAGTAATGTCGTATTTAACGGTTGTCATAGTTAATCCTAATGCCCACAATAATATCTAGCAATGCCACTGCTTTAGAAATTGCTACTGTCCTTGTAGGATTGCCATTCAGAAAAGGAACATGCTTCTTTTCATTTGATGCATGTTTCATCACTTGTTAGTCACCCTCCTTTCCACCTTTTTTGTGCAAATAGAGATATACATTTCACGCTCGATCTTAGTTGAACTGCACAAATGATATCCAAATTATAGTTGAGCATTACAAGAGCTTCACAACCAACCTTGATTTTGCTCAATTTTATTGCAACTAATAAAGAAGAAGCTCTGTGGGTTTCGTTTTCTGATGGAAATGGAACCGGGGCTGGAGCCCTTTTCATAAATTTTTTTGAAGAAGAAGCTGCTAGCTCACGGGACATTGCTTCATTTTAGGTGAACTGCACCAAAAGGTCCCATGAATTGAATCATCCATGTTGGTGACTGAAAGAGCCAACTTCAGCATCCCAGTCTAAGCACCCCCGGCCTCCATCCTTGCGATGCACGGTACACCTCGTTTGCCACCTACTCGACCCTAGTGTCACTGATAAAATGAAGTAATAATAGAGTTAAAATAGAGCGAGTGTCCTCTCTATCATTTCATTTCCAATGTAGATAAAGAAAGTGCTTCTCTTTGTTAATGTATGTTTCATCAACTAGTCCCATTGTTAATATTTAAGCATTTCTGCAAACTGGGGTGCTTAATTTTCGTTGATTTGTACAAAAATAGAGATTTGAATGTCTCAAGGCGCCTCCTTGTACTACCGCTGTACACTGATGTTCATCACTTGCATAAGGTGTATCTGGGAGACTTGGGATGATGTCCAGTATGAGGCGTACTGTATGAGGCATCGCAGGGCCAATCTCGCCCTCGCAGCATGGCATACTATGATACTATCGCAATATTTTCTTCTATTTATTTTGTGTGTTTCATCAACTAGTGCCACTATAATGTAATCACGCTTTTTCATTATCTGTGCAAACAGGGTTATTCAGCTGCATTTTGGTGGAACTGCACAAATGTACGGATGGAACCAGCATATATGCAGAGTGCAAGGTGTGCCAAGTAAAAATTACCGCCACCAACCATGCTGCATGCATGCATTGGCATCCACCACCACCAGTGGGATGTGTGGCGCTCTCTGTGGACGGATCTTTCTCGGCAGCAAATCCTCTAACCAAATACTAGTAGCTTATATTGGTAGTTTTCCAGGGAGTACTCTTTTCTGAAAGAAGCACCAATCTATTTTTATTTATTTGTACACTGTGTCACAACTTTTACCCAAAGGTCCAGAGCTATTTTAAGGTGATTGGCGTAGTACTCGGAGACTGATTGTAAGCATGATTTTCATTAGCTATGACACTGATTGTAAGCATGAGCAGGTGGAAGATTAGGTTAGTGCGAAGCTTACCTTAAACCCTATCGCCGCCGTTGAAATGAGGCGAGCGTCGAGGGAACCGTGGAGAACGGCGGGGAAGCGACGTTGCACCATCCGGCCTCCTCTTGCGGTGGGAGAATGAATACTCCTGTGGCTCTGGCTGGCTCTGCACCCTCATGAATGGCACAACATACTCTATCGATTCATTATCCTCTGGGTGCTCGACATTCGACCTGTATGCCCAGCACCTCCGCCTGACTGTAGCCCCGGGCGAATCTGTCTGCTCCATCACCCAGAGGTGATAATCGATAAACTCAGAGGACCGCAACGTGACTGCCGCCGAGGAGTACATGTACATCACCGCCCTCATCACCGTCGTCTCGCTCTTTTGCATACATTGCCACACGGCCTGCACCATCCTCGAAATGTCCCCCTCATTATCAAACCAAGTAAGGATCTCCTTCAACCTTGCTAACTTTTCCTGGTCGCCGCTGGTGATCTGCCTGATTCGCTGCTACATCCTCTCCAGAGATGTCCTTCTGAGTGGTCCGGTGCTAGCTTTGGAGACGGGAGGAGAGACGGTGGTCTTGAAATAGAGAACAGCGAGAGGCGAGACAATGGTTTTGGAATGGAGATGATGGAGAGCAGAGGAGGTGGTTTTGCAATGGAGAATATCAGAAGAGGGAGAGGGGAGATGGTGGTTTTCGAATGGAGATGTTGGAGAGGAGAGGAGGTGGTTTTGCAATGGAGAAGAGGGAGAGGAGCGTGCGGCAGCGATTTAGGATTGGACGAGAGGGCCGGCACGCTGTGACTGGATCAAAATCAAAATTAATTTACCCTTCAATTAAGAAAGCAATCCCACATTAACTAGTCTCTCTTTTATTCTGGGTCATAATTGACCATGATTTTCGCACATAAAATATATGTTATATGTTGCAAAAATAATATAATTTGAAAGGACATTCAGATACGAGCCAAATGATACAATTTTTGGTGACATGCATTCACATTTTTCTTGTCAAATACAGTACATGGTCAAACTTTGACCCAAAATACGCAAAACAACAAAAAAATACTTCCGAGACCAGCGCCGCTCTTCCGCTCTTCTCCTCTTAAACCACCGCCACTCCTCTCCTATTCCAATCTAAATCCAGCACCGCTCCTCTCCTCCTCCATTTCAAAACCACCGCCCCTCCTCTCCTGTTCCAGTCCAAAACCAACATGGCTCCTCTCCCGTTCTAATCCAAAACCAGTGCTGCTCCTCTCCTCTTCCATTCAAAAACCACCACCGACGAGTGAAGGTGCTGTTGAGAAGTAGATAGATGGAGGAGTACAAACGATACATGAGGATCGCAGACGGCGACCCTGTGAAGCTAGCTAGGATGTTGGAGATACAGTCTTGGTTTGACAACACAGACCAACTAGCGGCGACGGCGACATCCATGGCCAAATATCTGCAACAGAGCAAAAAGGCGGCGATACACCCGGAGGGAGTCGCGCGAGAGTACATAGAGCTGCTCCTCTGGGCCATGGAGCAAACATATTCACCGAATCCGATCATGAGGGAGCGGTGGTGGGAGTATCGATCTAGATGGAGCATCCACCAGAGATTGAAGGATCGAGCATCTATAGGGTGTCATTTGTTAGGGTGTCCTGCCAGAGCGAGCCGGTGGAGTCTTCTTCGACTGAACCCAACTGCAAGAGGAGAAAAGAAGTTGGCCCAACGACGCTTCCCCGCCATACTCTCCCTCGCCGTTAACATCGTCTCACGGGGCAGCTGTCTGCCACCGAGGAATAGGAGGGGGCTGCCCTCCACCCCCCTAGCCCAATAGTCGGGCAGGTTGTGAATTGTCAGGAGGAGCTTAGGGTTGTCAGTATTTGCGGGTTGTGAATTCTGTTTTGTGTTGTGTATTTTGAGAGTACTTTCAGATATGAATGTCTTTTGAATTTTAGATTTGCAGTATTGAGCATATGAAGTATTTTATGAATTCAAGAGATCTATTTTTAGCACTTAAAAAAATGTAGTTTCATAGGAGTATAAAAGTGCAGACAATGTGATTCTCAGAGAAGAAACTGCAAGTTTCAGCTTCAGATAAGAAACTGCAAGTTCAGTTTTAGATAAGAAACTGCAACTTTCAGAGGCAGAGCATTTATATTAACACGGCCTTTTCAAACAAGGTTAACATCATGTTGGAAGTTTTATTCATGGTCGAAAATGGATCTACCAGCCAGTTAACATCATGCTGATCAACATTCATGCATAGCACAGCTTCATATGATGCACAGTCAAAATGCCCACACGATGTCGAGTGTGCGAATCACAGAGAAAACGAGGGACAAAGTTTTGGCAAGTGTTGGATGTGGTGTGCATAGATGACAATGGGGACCCACATGTCATTAAAGGCAGAGGCAAAATATTTGGAGATATTTTGCCTGCGCAGGTGTGAGGGGGAATCGAACCCGGGCGGAACAGTTGTCGGGTAGTGTCACCTGGCAACTAGGCTAGTTTGGTAGTTTCGTTAATAACAAGGCACTTCCTCAGGTGGTTGGATCCCCTCCTGCGCCTTTGTGCGCTCACCGCGATGCTGCTGTCTATCGTTGTGAACTTGCTGAACAAAGGAGAGGAATTTTGAGAGGAATGTACACGGAGAGGCGGATAGTCGGCACCCACCAGGTGATGGATGTACGCAAGCAAGTGCCTCATCGAAAAAATACTTCCTCCTAATGCTATACTGACATTGGGGCCCAAGGGTTTGTCAACATAGTTACATTTTTTTAGGTGCTTCAACATAGTTACTATAGGAGATAAATTCACAACGAAGCCGGGGAGCTGGCAGGTATCATTTGTTATCACTGGGCAGCAAGTATCAGCTGGGTTTTGGGCTGCCCCGTCTAGGCTTTCATTTTTAACATGCGCAGCCCACGACCTCAGATGGTAGGTCCATAGGCCTATTTGTATTTTCTTGAGGGCCGTCATGTATCGACCGGCCTATGGACCTCTGTAACGCCCCAGATGTAACTTTCCCCATTTGTACTCCAACTCTTGCCATTTCCGGTATCAAGTTATATTTATTTCTCGGGTTTGGGTCCTTGTCTCCGTGTGTTGTTTTCGTTTTCATGCATCTCATACCATGTCATCTCGTGCATTGCATTTGCATACATGTTCATCTCATGCATTCGAGCATTTTCCCCGTTGTCCGTTTTGCAATCCGGCGTTCCGTTCTCCTCCGGTGGTCATTTCTACCTTTCTTTCTTGTGTGGGCATTAAACATTTCCGAATTGGACCGAGACTTGTCAAGAGGCCTTGGTTTACTACCGGTAGACCGCCTGTCAAGTTTCGTATCATTTGGACTTCGTTTGATACTCCAACGGTTAACCGAGGGACCGAGAAGGCCTCATGTGTGTTGCAGCCCAACACCCCCCAAATTTGGCCCAAAACCCACCAAACTCTGCCCCATGTCCTAGAGCGTTCGATCACGATCGTGTGGGCGAAAACTGCACCTCATTTGGACTCTCCTAGCTCCACTTATGCCTATTTATACCCCCTCCATTCGGATCTCTTCTTCCCCCGTCCGAAACCCTAGTCTTAAAAAAAAATAGATCAACCCCGCCACCGACGGACGTGTCCGGATCCGACCGGACAACGTCCGCCCCACCGCCGCAGCGAGTCCCGCGCCGCCACGTGGGCGAGGCCCACATCGCCGCCGCCGAGGCCCGGGAGCCCGAGGCCGGCCCCCGCGGCCCGTCTCCGCGCCGCCGCTCCCC